>NW_027361706.1:15497500-16097500 GCF_039654945.1 Dendrobates tinctorius | reverse complement strand
GTTGATCGCCAAACTGCTCTTGGACGGTTGGGAGAAGTTGCTCTTGGAGGACATTCTGGTACCATTCTTTATTCATGGCTGTGTTTTTAGGCAAGACTGAGAGAGAGCCCATTTCCTTGGCTGAGAAGCCACCCCACACATGAATGGTTTCAGGATGCTTGACAGTTGGCATGAGACAAGACTGGTGGTAGCGCTCACCTGGTCTTCTCCGAATAAGCCGTTTGCCAGGTGTCCCAAACAATCGAAAAGGGGATTCATCAGAGAAAATTACTTTACTCCAGTCCTCAGCAGTCCACTCCCTGTACCTCTTGCAGAATATCAGTCTGTCCATGATGTTTTTTCTGGAGAGAAGTTGCTTCTTTGCTGCCCTCCTTGAGACCAGGCCTTGCTCCAAGAGTCTCCGCCTCACAGTGCGTGCAGATGCACTCACACCTGCCTGCTGCCATTCCTGAGCAAGCTCTGCACTGCTGGTAGCCTGATCCCGCAGCTGAAACACTTTTAAGAGACGGTCCTGGCGCTTGCTGGTCTTTCTTTGGCGCCCTGGAGCCTTTTTGGCAACAAGGGAACCTCTCTCCTTGAAGTTCTTGATGATGCGATAGATTGTTGACTGAGGTGCAATCTTTCTAGCTGCAATACTCTTCCCTGTTAGGCCATTTTTGTGCAGTGCAATGATGACTGCACGTGTTTCTTTAGAGATAACCATGGTTAACAGAAGAGAAACAATGGTGCCAAGCACCAGCCTCCTTTTAAAGTGTCCAGTGGTGTCATTCTTAGTCAATCATGACAGATTGATCTCCAGCCCTGTCCTCATCAACACCCACACCTGTGTTAATGGAGCAATCACTGAAATGATGTTAGCTGGTCCATTTAAGGCAGGGCTGCAATGATGTTGAAATGTGTTTTGGGGGATAAAGTTAATTTTCTAGGCAAATATTGACTTTGCAAGTAATTGCTGTTAAGCTGATCACTCTTTATAACATTCTGGAGTATATGCAAATTGCCATTAGAAAAAATGAAGCAGTAGACTTTGTAAAAATTAATATTTGTGTCATTCTCTAAACTTTTGGCCATGACTGTACACTGCACAAATCTGGCCTTTATGGAAGAGTGGCAAGAAGAAAGCCATTTCTCAAAGATATCCATAAAAAGTGTTGTTTAACATTTGCAACAAGTCACCTGGGAGACACACCAAACATGTGGAAGAAGGTGCTCTGGTCAGATGAAACCAAAATCGAACTTTTTGGCAACAATGCCAAACGATATGTTTGGCGTGAAAGCAACACAGCTCATCACCCTGAACACACCATCCCCACTGTCAAGCATGGTGGTGGCAGCATCATGGCTTGGGCCTGCTTTTCTTCAGCAGCGACAGGGAAGATGGTTAAAATTGATGGGAAGATGGATGGAGCCAAATACTGGACCATTCTTGAAGAAAACCTGTTGGAGTCTGCAAAAGACCTGAGACTGGGCCGGAGATTTTTCTTCCAACAAGACAATGATCCCAAACATAAAGCAAAATCTACAATGGAATGGTTCACAAATAAACGTATCCAGGTGTTAGAATGGCCAAGTCAAAATCCAGACCTGAATCCAATCGAGAATCTGTGGAAAGAGCTGAAAACTGCTGTTCACAAACGATCTCCATCAATCCTCACTGAGCTCGAGCTGTTTGCCAAGGAAGAATAGGCAAGAATTTCAGTCTCTCGATGTACAAAACTGATAGAGACATACCCCAAGTGACTTGCAGCTGTAATTGCAGGAAAAGGTAGTGCAACAAAGTATTAAGTTAAAGGGGCTGAATAATATTGTACGCCCCACTTTTCAGTTTTTGAATTTCCACAAAAAATTAAAAAAAAAAATAAATTTCATTCAACTTCACAATTGTGTCCCACTTGTTGATTCTTCACCAAATATTTACATTTGGTATCTTTATGTTTGAAGCATGATATGTGGGAAAAGGTTAAAAAGTTGCCAAATACTTTCGCAAGGCACTGTGTAATGGTTTTAAAAAGATGATGAAAAGCTAAATGTTGAATTATTGAAACTAGGTTCCATTATGGAGGAATTAACTCTTGTATTAACAAGGATCAATGACATAAAGTTAACAACCAAGGAGTTTGTTTCTTGAGTATATTTATAAGCTCTTCTGGATTGCCCCAGGGAGACCTTCCAGACAACCAAACGAGCAGTTAAGCTTCTTTTGACCGGGCATCTGTCTGAAAGGTGTGGCCAGATCAAAGCTTTAAAAATAAAAAAAAGACTGTAACTTAAGCCTTGTGCACATGCTCAGTATTTGGTAAGTATTTTACATCATTATTTGTAAGCCAAAACAGGAGTGGAACAGTCAGAGAACAAGTATAATAGGAACACGTCACCAATTCTGCATTTTTCACCCACTCCTGATTTTGGCTTACAATTACTGATGTAAAATACTAACCAAATACTGACCATATGAATGTGACCTTAGAAAGAAGGGCGATAACCATCCTTGCATAGCTTACGACTAGCCAAGCAATGGAATGAAGCAGGACTGACAAGGGGATATACCAGCAGTCCCTGTAGGGTACTTAGGCTGTAGCTATGCTGTCCGCAAAGCACAAGGATAAAAATAAATTGCAAATATTAAGCACCAATTGGATACACAGGTCAGTAGTCTGGCATGTACAGATACATGCACTAATTCCCTCATGACTGAGCAGGGTGGCAGAACAGGTGCATAGATCTACTGGGTGCATTTGTGAAGGTCTAGGGGCACAGCAAGTGTGCGGGGAAAAAAGAAGCCTGTTAAAAATGCTAAGGTGGCTACTGAATAGAGTTGAGTAAGTAAATTCAAGTAGAATTGAATTCTACTACAATTTTACAAAAATCCACATTCCACAAAATGCAAATTTATTGTAATTTGCTTTGTGGATTCAGCAAAATGGCAGGGCCATCAAAAGGTTAAATGAAAAAATCCTGATATTCACCTCACTGCTCACCACTCCTCACCATCACCAGTCTGTTCATCACAAAATCTTCTGATTACTGTTGCTCACACTAAGCTTCCATGAGGCCCCTGATGGTTCTGCACATCCACGCTTCAGGTCAAAACGTATGTCAAAAAGTCATGACATCTTGATCTTCCGCACAGTTGTACGAAACATCCTTATGGGCTTCATCAAAGCCAGAAGGCTGGCTTAGCATGAGAATGGATTTAAGTGCAAGAAGCAGTGATCAGAAGATGCGACAAAGACCGGGGGGTGACAATGAGAAGCGGAGGGGCCGGAGAGGTGAGCGGTGTAGTGAATATAATGATTTTTTTTTTTTTCATTTTTTACATTTTATATTTATTTTTTTCTGGTACCTGGAGAGACCAGAGGGCATAATAAGGAACATTAAATTAAAGGATAATAAATTCTCTGTGAAACAAATTTTCTGAGAAAATCTGTGAGAACAGGCAAATTTGAATTTTACTTGTTCCGCACATCTGTGCAACTGAACCATAGCCATTGAGTTGGTCTGCCGCATATACCACTGAGATGCCCTGTTGAGGATGCCAATGAGATCAACTGCTGGATAACTACTGCTATGGCTATCTTAGAAAAGCTGATGGATGCCTGGAGTGATTGCTAGAGGTTGGGAGTGTCTTGTTGCAGCAGAGAAAGAAAGTGTGACTAGCGCTAGGGGCAAATATTTGGATAGTAGGAGCCACACTGAGTGTAAGAAGCTGCAGGGTAGACCATGTCTGTCTGCAGTCACTCTGATTCTCTGGTGCCGGAAGAGGAGGGCGACGGATCGCAAGTATGTGATTTGTATACTTGCAGTCACATGCCAATTAGACATGTACAGCCTCTCTCAATGCAAGTGTGTTCAGCAAGGCCAGATAAGTCTAGTCAGAATGTGGCCGGAAGCACGCATATTGCAAACTTATTGTCACATGACACTCCGCTCCCGGTGTCGGCACCTGAGGATACTCACTGCAAGCAGTACGCGTGCTGCGAGGATTCACGAGTCAGCAGCCACATAGAGTGACTGCAAACTTTTAGCTTAAGGCTGGGCAACCCCTTTAAGGAGGTTCTTCTGAATTTGTAAAAAGTTAGAAACAGAAACTATTTCCAACAGTAACAACAACACATAACGTGTCTCTTTTGTTGGAGGAGTGTTTTAGATTGATCATGTCATCCCTTGCAGACTGTCAGTTTTATGTGCCCTCATACTTTAGTGAGAAACTGTGGCTATGTTGTCCTGAAACCATGCCATATACTTTGTCCCCTTGAGATGATCCAGTGCCATTCCACATCTTAATGTGTGGAAAAGTCAAGAACTGACATCTCCTTACAGATGGATGGCGTTAGTTAGGGATGAGCGAGTAGTGAAATATTCGGACTAGCTGTACTCGTTACGAGTAGCTCCTAATACTCGGGTACTCGTAACGAGTAGCGAGTCCAATGTATATCTATGGGAAATGGGAGTAATGGGCGGAGTCTATGTGGGGCTGTGTGTGTGCGGGCTCTGCCGGGCTGATCGGGGGTCTGTGCGGGCTCTGCCAGGCAGATCGGGGGTCTTTGCCGCACAGACCCCCGATCACCCCGGCAGAGCCCGCACAGACCCCTGCACACACATATGACGCTGCGCGGCCAGCCAATCACAGTAATGCCACAACAAAGAAGGCTGTGGCTTTACTGTGATTGGCTGACACATGTCGGGCGGGAGATCTGAATATCGCGAGGCGAGTAGTGAAATTTACTCGCTAGGATTCAAGTACCGCGAGTACCGCATTACTTGCTGAGTACCGAATCCTAACATGTATACTTGCTCATCCCTAGCGTTAGTCTTTACATCTAGAATTAGAAAAATAATTGTGTTCTATGAGAAGCAACTCTGACTAACACTGTTCATGCGAAAACTCGTTTCTTTTTGGGTATGTAATTTTTAACTATTACGTAAGAAGTTGATTTTTAATAGTTGTCAACTATTAACTACATCTATGTCTTGGTAGTATATTTCACTTTTTAGTAAGTGTATCCAAAGTTACCACTAGAAAAACAAGCTCAGTTGAAGACATACAAGGAAAAAAGACATTACAATATTCAGTGTCTCTGAAAGAGCAATCAAGTGGCAATTATCCATTGATACTGAGGTTTACAGATATTTTCTACAGAGTTCCAGACACATATCCGAATAAGCTGCAGTATAATTCACATAATGAAACAGATGCTGGACTTTTATTTTTTTAAAAAACATACAGATTGGATTACTGGATTATGGAGGGTTTGGCTGCTTTATAAACCATGTGCCTGAGAAGAAAAGATTTATTCAATAAGTATGCCTTCTAACCGGATGTAGCTCAGTAATGTTTAGTTATTATAGTTTCTAAGCCACTGGCGAACCTTTCGTACATTTTACTTTCACAAATATGGTCGCACGTTTTGATGATGCTTAATTTTTAAAGCAAAAGTTGTTTCTCTTCTAGATCTTGGGTTAGAAAACATTTGTTTTTCGTACATAGTTGGCGCAAAGACTTAGTCCTCATTCACACAACAGTTTTTCAGTTTTTCATGTACGAGTGCTATCCATGCTTTTCATGCACTCATACCTACACTAGTGAATGGGGCCATTCACATGTTCATGATTTTTCGCAGACTGAGTGATAAGGCAAAATCATGGAGACGCGTCCATCTTGATCCTAGTGTCAGATCAAAACCGGCAATGCAAGTCTATGGGTCAGTGAAAAAATGGACAGAACCCGGATGTCATTGAGTGTGATCCGATTTTCTCGGACTGTTACATAGTAGAAGGTGGAGATGTTTTTTTTCACAATTAAAGTGAATCTGTCACCTTTTTTTTCATTCTGTAATGCTGTAGATAAGCGCCCAATGTAACCTGAAAGATAAGAAAAACACGTTAAATTATACTCACCGGAGGGGGCGGTCTGGTCCGATGGGTGTCTCGGTCCGGTCCGACGCCTCCCATCTTCATAAGATGCCGTCCTCTTCTTCCCTTCCTGTAGTGGCTCCGGTGCAGGCGCTCTGCTCTGCCCTGCTGAGAGCAGAGCAGAGTCTTGCAGTGTAGGTGTCGGGAGAGGTCCGGCGCCTGCGCACTGCAGTATTCTGCTCTGCCCTCAACAGGGCAGAGCAGTGCGCCTGCGCTGCAGCCACTACAGGAAGGGAAGAAGAGGACGGCATCGTATGAAGATGGGAGGAGTCGGACCGGACCACGACACCCATCGGACCGGACCGCCCCCTCTGGTGAGTATAATCTAACGTGTTTTTCTTATCTTTCAGGTTACATCGGGGGCTTGTCTACAGCATTACAGAATGCTGTAGATAAGCCCATGATGTCAATGCCGGCAGCTGATAGTCAAAAAAAAGTGTGACAGATTCCCTTTAAAGAAAATCTCATGAAAATTGGACTAAATGCTGATGAAAATGTGAAGATTACTGATGAAACTTTGTCCGTTTTCCTCATAAGTAAAAAAAGTCTGACATGTGAATGAGGCCTTAAAGCTGTGATGCTATGAATTAATGACTGAGCCCGACTGAGGCAGTATAGCGAGACCTCAAAAAACCCTAGGAAGACATGAGGTTTATGAGTGAGCTTTATGAATAAAAGTTATACAGGAGGTTGTAAAAATATGAGGATAGGGAAGTAGAAGGGATGAAAGTAATGATTTCATAATGTATAATGTTGTCTCCTTTTTTTTCTGAAGTTCATGTTTTTCAGCAATTTCTCTTAGGGCCCATCCCTGTTGAGTGACAGAAGTCAAGATTTAAGCTTCAATATTTAATTGCTGAGAACTGTTACGATGCCTCTTATGCTAGGGTTAAAGAAGATCCTGAGATTGTCCAATAAATTAAATGCGTATAAAATGATCATTCACTCCAAGTCAGGGATTATCCACAACTATAACACATGGCTTAACGTCATACTTATTAACTTTTCAAACCTGTTTTTCAAGACATTGGAAATTGTACCAAAGTTTATTTCCACAACCCCAACCCCTTTCTGGCAAGCTATGCCCATTCACATTCCTTTTCCACCCCCTAGGAGTGCCTCTGGAGGCTAGGTTTTAAAAAGCAGGGAGGAATGATGTCTTCTACAAGGTTCCAAGAAGCTTCCTGGAGAATTATTAATTCTTCTGGACATCAAGGAGGTCTCCCCTTTTACTGGAAGCCTACATGCATGAAGGGTTACATTTTAATTTTATTTTCAAGCAACATTTTATAGATTGCTGTGTTTTTTGTTGATTGAGTTATACACTGCCTTTAAAAGAAATGTAAGTACAAGATTTGCCCAACAGGAAATGTATAGATTGGATTTCAATGCCTGAGATTAGGAAGGGTAAATCCAAGCATGGGTTGCAGTGGTAGCCTTCTTTCCAGCAGCAGGGACTAAAGTTTCTGACATAATGAATACCTGATCATGATAAAAGAGTATGGGTTTGAGAATACAAATTTAAGTTTCACATCAAAATTTAGGTAAGAGTCAAATGGCTGTATTACTCAGACAAGGATCACAATGTAATGCTCGGACTGGCCATCGGCTCTCCTGACCCGAGAGTGACCACATGTATTTCCATGCAGCTTGGGTCGTGAGAGTTGATGGCCAGTCTGAGCATTGCGTTGTGATCCTTGTCTGAGTTATATGGCCGTATAGGTGCATGGCAATGTAAAGTAAACTTGGCGTTTGGATATGAAAACCTCTAGATATTTATTTATGCAGACAATCCAAAACAGACATTACGGTCCTAAAATGGACCTTCTTCAGTAACACGGATTGTGCAGGTAAAAAGAAGTCAGAAGTAACAACGGAAGTGACAGGCAGCAGCAATCCATGTTACTGAAGAAGGACCATTATAGGACAGAAACGTTTAGTATGGATTGCCTGCACAAATAAATCTGTACCGTTTTCACATCTGAATACCAAGTTTACTCTACATGCTAAAAAGGATAGGATACTACTAAGGCAGAGAGTAAAGCCCCTGTTACACATAACGATGTCCCAGCGATCCCACCAACGATCCAACATGATGGGATCGCTGGGACATCATTAGGCTGATCGCTGGTGAGCTGTCACATAGATAGCCCCAGCGATCAGGGCCAGCGACGCTGGACGTACACGCTGGTTTCCAAGGTAAACATTGGGTATCTAAGAGCCGTGCGACTCCTGGATATCCGCTGTTTACCTTGGAAACCAGCATGTACGCCGGTTTCCAAGATAAACAGCGGGTATCCAGGAGCCGTGGCTCCTGGATACCCGATGTTTTCATTAGAAACCAGCGTCCAGCATCGCTGATCGCTGGTCTCTAGCTGCCACACGCAGCGATGCGCGCTGGCCAGCAGGAGACCAGCGATCGAAAAATGGCCCTGTCCGATGCTGCATGATCAGTGATAACCGGCAGGGGGGCAGGTCGCTGATCCCCATCACACACAGCAATCTTGCTGGTGAGATCGCTGATGTGTAGAGTTGAGCGATACCGTCCGATACTTCAAAGTATCGGATCGGAATGGATCGGCCGATCTTAAAAAAAAGTATCGGTATCGCCGATTCCGATACCGGAAGTCCCATTCAAGTCTATGGGACTTCCGGTATCGGAATAAGAAAAATCCTGTTTTTCCCTTGTACAGCCTCTCTGGGGTCTGTACGGGCCTTTCGGGGGGCTGTGCCGGCCTGCCAGGGGGTCTGTGCAGGCTCCGGTGGTCTGTGCCGGCCTGCCGGGGGGCTGTGCCGGCCTGCCGGGGGGCTGTGCAGGGTCTGTGCAGGCTCCGGGGGGCTGTGCCGGCCTGCCGGGGGGCTGTGCAGGCTTCGGGGGTCTGTGCAGGCATCGTCCGATGGGACTACAAGTCCCATCGGGTGATGCCTGCTACCATGACAGTGATTGACACATTAGCCAATGATGGGACAGTAGTAGTCCCATCATCCGGCTAATGTGTTGAATGTAAAAAAAAAAAAAAAAAAAAAAATTACATGCTACATACATACTACATACTACATACATGCTACATTCATACTACATATATACTACATGCAACATACATACTACATACATACTACATGTAACATACATACTACATATATACTACATGCATGCAACATGCATACTACATATATACTACATGCTACATACATACTACATATATGCTACATACATACTACATATATACTACATGCATGCTACATACATACTACATACATACTACATATATGCTACTTACATACTACATGCTACATTCATACTACATATATACTACATGCATGCTACATACATACTACATGCTACATACATACTACATATATACTACATACATACCACATACATACTACATACATACTACATGCTACATACATACTACATATATACTACATGCATGCTACATACATACTACATGCTACATACATACTACATATATACTACATACATACTACATACATACTACATGCATGCTACATACATACTACATGCTACATACATACTACATATATACAACATGCATGCTACATACATACTACATGCTACATACATACTACATGCTACATACATACTACATATATACTACATGCATGCTACATACATACTGCATGCTACATGCATGCTACATACATACTACATACATACTACATGCTACATACATACCACATATATACTACATACATACTACATACAATACATTCATACAATACATACATAGACATACAGTACATATAACATAGAGTAACATACTTACCAATACTTGTCACATTGTTCCCCGAAGCCATTGTCTTTTACGGAATAAATATTAACATAACAAACCACAAAAATACTCACCCACGATCCGAAGCAGTCCACGAGTGTGTCCCACGACGATCTTGGGTAGAGAACTGCAGCATCAGCTGTTGCTGCCGTTCTCTACGGGCTGCAGGAATCCAATGACGGAAGGTAGGTATCCTTCCGCACTGTATTCCTCCGCCACTTAAAAAAAAAAAAGTCCCTAGTCTCACTTTATGCCATTGCTGTGTGGGAAATTCCCATGCAGCAATGGCATAAAGTGAGACTAGGGACTTTTTTTTTTTAAGTGGCGGAGGAATACAGTGCGGAAGGATACCTACCTTCCGTCATTGGATTCCTGCAGCCCGTAGAGAACGGCAGCAACAGCTGATGCTGCAGTTCTCTACCCAAGATCGTCGTGGGACACACTCGTGGACTGCTTCGGATCGTGGGTGAGTATTTTTGTGGTTTGTTATGTTAATATTTATTCCGTAAAAGACAATGGCTTCGGGGAACAATGTGAAGAGTATTGGTAAGTATGTTACTCTATGTTATATGTACTGTATGTCTATGTATGTATTGTATGAATGTATTGTATGTAGTATATATGTAGTATATATGTGGTATGTATGTAGCATGTAGTATGTATGTAGTATGTATGTAGCATGCATGTAGCATGCAGTATGTATGTAGCATGCATGTAGTATATATGTAGTATGTATGTAGCATGTAGTATGTATGTAGCATGCATGTTGTATATATGTAGTATGTATGTAGCATGTAGTATGTATGTAGCATGCATGTAGTATGTATGTAGTATGTATGTAGTATATATGTAGTATGTATGTAGCATGTAGTATGTATGTAGCATGCATGTAGTATATATGTAGTATGTATGTTGCATGTAGTATGTATGTAGCATGTATGTAGTATATATGTAGTATGTATGTAGCATGTAGTATGTATGTAGCATGCATGTAGTATATATGTAGTATGTATGTAGCATGCATGTAGTATATATGTAGTATGTATGTAGTATGTATGTAGTATATATGTGTTATGTATGTAGTATGTATGTAGTATATATGTGGTATGTATGTAGTATGTATGTAGTATGTATGTAGTATGTATGTAGCATGTAGTATGTATGTAGCATGCATGTAGTATGTATGTAGTATTTTTTTTTATTTATTTTTTTTTTAACATTTAACACATTAGCCGGATGATGGGACTACTACTGTCCCATCATTGGCTAATGTGTCAATCACTGTCATGGTAGCAGGCATCGCCAGATGGGACTTGTAGTCCCATCGGACGATGCTTGCACAGACCCCCGGACATCAGCACAGCCCCCCGGCAGGCCGGCACAGCCCCCCGGCAGGCCGGTACAGACCCCCACAGGGTGCACAGACCACCGGCAGGCCGGCACAGCCCCCCGGCAGGCCGGTACAGACCCCCACAGGGTGCACAGACCACCTGTAGGCCGGCACAGCCCCCTCTGCAGGCCGGTACAGACCCCGGGCAGTCCACACAGCCCCCCGGCAGGCCGGCACAGCCCCCCCGGCAGGCCGGCAGAGACCCCCGGAAGGCCCGAAATGACGGCGCATCATGATGCGCACACACCGCGCATCATGATGACGTCAGGCTGTCAATCAACTTTGAACTTCCGATTCCGATGCCGACTTCCGATATTGAAAAAATATCGGAAGTCGGTATCGGAATTCCGATACAGCAAGTATCGGCCGATACCCGATACTTGCGGTATCGGAATGCTCAACACTACTGATGTGTCACAAAATCAGCGATCTCGCTAGCGAGATCGCTGTGTGTGATGGGGCCTTATGGGAGTGCTGTGCTTTATTCTTCTAGGGGCATGGCAAGGCCCCTAGTAATATGCTTACCGGTTTTTTTGTTCTCAGACCTGCTCAGGTTGTATTCTGATAGTTGTTACCTGCCAAATCACTCCAGTCTTTGATAGGGGAGCTGGATGTGACTTCGCAATGTAAGCCTATGAGGCCATCATAGATTTACACTGAGATCTTGTGACAGTTATCTCTGACTTTCGGTGAGTCAGAAGCTGCAGTCACAAGATGGCAGAAGGATCGGAACCTGAGCGATGCCGGAAAGAGAAGTCGACAACTGGTAAGTTTATTACCAGGGGGAAGAAACATGAATAAGTGTTACCACTCCTGAGATTAAATAAAAATAAAACTCCAGAGTGCTGTTTTAATTATGTCCATAATATATCCTCTCTCACCTTTCTGAACAATTTTTTTAGGAGGAGGACATCAGGCTCACTTTTGAACCCATTTGTATATCTTAAAAGACATTCCTTATTGTCCAGAATCAGTCTTCAACCCTACCAGTGGCTGAGTGGCTTAAATGGATTGTTCAGCTAAATAAATTGCAGTTATATATGTTTTAATTAGAAAATTAAGCATCTTGCTAAAATATTTCCCATTTGAAAGGAACCATAATCTGCAGCAACAAGCTCTGGTCCAAAGCAGAATATTGCTTCCTACGTCAACACCAAATCAGAGTTGTGCGTGAATATGAGTAATGGCTGACTGGCTTATCTAAATTGTTAAGCTTTCCACCTTCTTTGTCTAATTACCTACCTGTGATGGAAAAGGAGACTGGATTAGCAATTGAAAGGATAAGTCAGCCTGCCTCATCCCACAAAGTTCTAGTAAGGCCATGACATAGGAAACACTGTCCTGTGTAGTACACAAAAAAGGAGTGTATCCGGGACTGGACCTTATACATGAAGATCAGGGCAAAATTTAAAAATGAAGTATATTAGTAAGCTGCATAGTAATATTTTTCCAGTAAGTTAGCCACAGTAATGGATGCAAATTTTAAAAGCCACTTTATAAAATTACAGCTAGTCTTTTCAGTAGGTGCGAGCTTGAAAAAGGTGAAAAAAATCTATGTAAATGATCATGATTTTGGAATGTCATCCATAAGAACCTGATACTGTGTAGATGTGATATTCAAGTGTTTTAGCCATGGTGTAATGCAAAATATATATATATACTCTGATTGAGGATGGGCTTTTGATCAAAACGCACCAATGTTCCCTCATCTTTTGTGATTTTTGCCTTTGAGTGCCTAGGAATTTTTTAAAATTGTGCAAAAAAATTATTGGGATTTTATTTAAAGAGCTGGAACATGCCCCTTTTGTTTTTCCTTTGTACGTCCAAAATAAAGAATTAAATTTACATCAGTTGACCGTGCTCGAACTTTTAAATTTATAGCAGTTGACCATGCTTGAATTTTTGGTACCATGGCAGTCGAGAAGCTAACTATGGGATATGGGTAATACAAAGCATTTTGATAGATTTAACGATTTGAAGAGGAAACTTAATCATTCAGTGTTTTTTCTGCTCTGAATTAAGGTACTTCTAATCAGATTGGTTATTTGTTCTATGGTTGCATGTGGGGAATTCGAGATAATTTAATTTCCTAATATTAATTCAACAGCATTGGAAATCGTTAACCGATGGTCTGATGTGCCGACTTTTACTGGGTGATGTGAGCAAAAGAATAGATCCCTTTAATTTAAAAAGAAAATGTAAGATTTCTGAAGAAGACCAAGACATCACACAACCAATTTACAAGCATCTCTACATTTTAATTTTACTGGTCTCCCGTTAGCATAAATCATGTGAACAGTATCTTCAGATACCCTTTATGGCAGAGCAGACGCTGGTTTAGAGATTAGTTAAGTGAACTTTATTACATCGCTTCATTTGTCCGCCTGTGCTGACCTTCTTTTCACAAGATACTTTATATGAAACCTTGAAGCTATAAATTCACTTTAATAAGGCGTCTGTCGAATGCTTGGCCTTTTCCGTTAGTTATTTCCCACGATTTTTTCAGCTTTTTGTTTCTTTTGCGAGTTCAATACAGACTAACTTATAAAAGAAATAATTACCCATCAGTTTAGCACAAGAGAATGTGTAATCTGCGCTCTTGAGTTCATTATGTAGAAGCTATAAAAGAGTGCTGAAGAAACTCAGATGTTGACTACTCTAGACTTTATATACATCGTAGGTTAAAGGATTAGCGTGCACTGTATATCTGCAGTAAGGGAACAATTTTCGGGTGTATTTAGTGAACACTTAATTGGAATTTTCTGGATAAAAAAACCCATCACAACACGTCACAGGTTGGGATTACTTTTGCTACCGGGTCCCATATACTTCACTAGATTTGAGCTACGATGTCAAACACAACCTATGTAAAGAAAAGAGGAGTGCAGTGGATTCCGAGCACTGCCGCTGACAAAGGTTAATCCAGGTGGTAAGAATAAAAAATTCCTATTTATTGCAATGCATTTCGCAGTAGAGCTTCCTCAGGCATTACAGAAAAGGAATCACTTTTCTGACATTTATGTTTTGCCTGAGGAATGAGTAAGTTTAACTCACAATCATGTTGGAATATATTGGAGATTTTTTCTACTTAACCTTTGTGGCTCGGGATCCTATCCATTTGGTGTGCGTACAGTGGCGGGAGACAGCAGCCATGACTGAATTATACATTACTCTTTACACACAACACATTTAGGTGTGACCAGTCCCCCAAATCACCCTTATCTGTTGCCCATGGTGTTAGACAGGGAACATCTTTTACTTTTTCTCTCTAAACAGAACCTATGGATGGGTGTCTCTCTGTTACTGAAAGAGATCAGCCACATTTTTCTACTCCCAGAGAACCTCTCTAAAAAATTCCCAAGTAACAATAGTGATATTGATTATTTAAGAGTTTTATACAAAGAGTATTCAACTCCAATTACAAATTAAGCTTCTTAGCAAAATACTTAGTTACTATTGTTTTCACAAGAGCAAATTGAACAAAAACAATTTAAAGCTCAACAACTAAAATAATGAGTGGCTTTTCCAAAATCAACACAAAATTAAACTTTTAAAAGGAAATCTGTCATATGATGCATACTTTCCAAAACACAAATAGCATGAATCAGATTAATCTCATAAGTCCAAAAAGTCCATAGGTGCTGGGCACTTCAAAGTGCATAAACAAGCTAGGTCAGGTAGGAAATCATCCCTACTGACAAGAAGCGAATCCAAACAGAAATAAAACAAATATATTTTATTAAAATGAGAACTTTTTTTAAAAAAAGTTTTCGTATAAAAAAATTAAAACAGACAGGGCAAGGAAGCCTCCAATTGGGAGGGGAGGCACCACCCACAATTGCCAAGAAGATGTTAGTACGGATGGGGAAGAATTGAGATGGTCTGGTCACTGTGAGGTTATTCTAATACAAGCAAAAAGTAAAAAAAGGGGGTATGAAAAAATAAGAAAAGTACGAGTATCAGTTTGGCACCCCAGAATCCGGTTGCCACGGTGACATTGCCTCCCTCTAAGGGGTGATGTCATGCCTGGAGGCAGGAGAGTCCCCATGCCAGGTAACACAGTGTACATGTCAATTCCTGCTCCAGGCCAGAAAGGGGAGCTTCCTTATAAATTCTGGCCAGCAGGTGGGGTTAGTGAGTCAGAAAGAAGTCAGCTGAGAGAGTAATCAGGAGAGTTGTCATGGAAACTGGAGCAAGTTGGAGCTGCGACAGGACGGTGAGAGAGGAGAGTTGGGTAGTTGGTCTGTAGAGAGGGAAGGGACAGGAGCAGAGGCAAGAGCTCAGGGGAATGAAAACTGCATATAGCTGACCCCAGAATGGAGCGCTGACAAAAAGGAACACCAGAGTCCTTGGCTGGGTGGGTCATGTACGCCCTGACAGCCGAATCTGGATGGCAGGGGACTGCAAGCTTCCTGGCCACACGAAACACCTGAAGGCAAGGCAGCGGACCACAGCCTAGGGCTGACAGTGAAAAGGACAGTGCCCATGATATAGGCTCACGCTGTCTGCCATGTAGGTTAGAAACCATCATGCAGGAAAGGGCAGCAGTTTAGCTACAAGCAGAAGAGACCCGAAAAGAGCGCAGAAGGAAGGTCCCCAACCCCTCCTGTCAGATTTTAACCGGTGAGTGCCATCCATTTTCTTTTTTGGTGTAGCCACTGTGACTAATTGCTTTGGAGTGGCTCCCCGGTTTATGGAGCACTTCCCATAGTACGCATATTTGCAGTACCAGCTTACACAGCTATTTGTGCAATGAATGAGCTTCCCGGCTGTGCGGATTAACACTTTGTTGGAATCAAATATATTGGCCCTGGGGCCCCGCTCTACCCATGGGGAGCTGAATCATCTTTGCTGCATCACCATCAGCCCCAGTAGACCTAAACTGCAGCGTCGGCCACCCATTGCCGAACACCACGGGTGGTGTCACGATTAAACACCACATAACGATCCTTTATTTTATTACACGGCCAGGCACATGGCCCCGTGACCTCCCCCAAAGAACTGTCTGGTCCACTTCCGCGTACGTGGGGTACGTGGATGACCTGGTGGGTGCATCATCAGGAATACTATTTTCTAATTTTTTTTAGCATGAATCAGAGTCTGTCTGCACAATTGCAACCAGGTATATTTTTCTCGGAATCACTCCAAAGTTGTTGGTTTAATGGTTTGGGCAGCATGGATCAGGTAAAAGATTCCCTTTAATGACTACCGCAGTCACATAATTATTCACCCCTTTTATGACAACTGTCTTTAGTACTTATTACAGTAAGCTTTGACTTGCAGCAAATGAGATACATAGCCTGACAAAGGTTTCTGCTGCTCTCCTGAGGAATCTTAGCTCAATGTTCATGGACAATGGCCACCAGTCACTATTATTCTTGAGCTTGCATGCTGCAACTGCATTCTTCACATCCTACTAAATATTTTCTTTGGGCTTCAAGTCAGCTCACTTTAAATGGCAATCTAGAGTCTTCCAGGACTTCTTCTGAATCTATGTCTTGATGGACTTTGAGGTATGCTTAGCATCACTGTCCGGTTCAGGAGGCATGACATCTTCTCCTAAGATTTTCTGATACTTGATTGAATTTATCTTGCCGTCCACATGCCACATGCTTCCATTGCCAAGGGAAAAAAGCAGACCCATGGCATCAACGAGCACCACCATGGTTCACTGTAGCTAATAGGAGATGGATGGCTTTCCTGCACTGCTGTCAATATCTCACAAAGGATAACAGAGAATCAATAAAATAAAAATATTTGTTTATTCTGTGGTGTGGATCTACGTGTTTCAAAGTACTCCAGCCTCATCCACTTTGTTATGAACGGGTAGCCGAGGAGGAAATAAAAAACAAACCAGCTAAGTCTCAGAAAGCCAAAGAGGTTGGTAACTATACAGACTGCAGACCCCTGATCCTAACACGCAACTAGCAGCAGTCGTGGAGCGTTCCTACAGTGGTCCTAGATGTCTCGTCACAACTGGAGAACTAAATAAGCCTAAAACAGGAAAAGAGGAAAACTAACTGCCCCAGAGCAGACCCCAAAGGAGAGACAGCCCCCCACATGTATTGACGGTTAAACAAGATGAAAACACAAACAAAGGCAAGAAAATAGGCTGAGCAAACGATGGGGCCAAACTAACTAGAAAGGACAGGAAAGGAAAGATACTGTCTGCCATCTGCCAAAAAACCCTACAAAAAAGTCCAGCACAACTGATAGCAAAATTAACCCTGAAGTCACTAGACTTCTCCACTATATCAGCACTCTGAAATATTCTGAGACAGAGCAAAAAGAGGCCAATCTAATAAGGGACCAAAAAGACAATTTGGCAAATAAGTGTGGAAATTCAGCACAGCCCAGCCGGGCTGGCTGACCACACAAAAAACTGAAATGACCAACAAGAGCAAGTGTGAACATTAGCAAAAAACAAACTTATCTTGAGAAGACTGGAACAGAGCTGAGTCCTAGACCAGAGAAGCAGACTGAATCACCAGCACTAGGATAGGGCGTTGGCTGTCTTATATCCATTCTGATCCTCCAGAGATCCAATCGTTATCTTCCTCACCAGGTGGCAAATCACTACCACTTAAGTCAACCTCTCTACCTCCTGTCACCACCAGAGGGAGAACGGAAAGGGAAATCTCAACTGGTGGAGCAGAAAATGAGCTCATAACAGTACCCCCCCTTGAGGAGGGGTCACCGAACCCTCATCCAAGCCACCAGGCCGATCAGGATGGGCCCGGTGAAAAGCAAGAACCAATTTATTGGCATGAATATCAGAGGCAGAGACCCTAGAATTATCCTCATGGCCATAACCCTTCCATTTGATCAAATACTGGAGTCTCCGTCTAACCAAACAAGAATCCAATATTTTCTCTATCTCATATTCCATATTGCCTTTAACCAACACAGGGTAAGGAGGTGCCGACACAGGAACTACTGGCTCAACAAACCTCTTCAACAGTGATTTGTGAAATACGTTATGGATTTTGAACGTAACTGGAAGAGCCAGTCGAAAAGAAACAGGATTAAGAATCTCCAATATCCTATAAGGTCCAATAAATCTTGGCTTAAATTTTGGAGATGCAACCTTCATAGGAATATTCTTAGATGACAACCAAACCATATCACCCACTTTAAACCGGGGACCAATGGTCCTATGCCGGTTGGAAAAACGCTGGGCCTTTTCCTGAGAGAGTGACAATTTATCCACCACTTGGTCCCATATCTGCTGCATTCTAACAACCACAGTGTCCACACCTGGGTAGGACGAAGATTCCACTTGCCCTGAAGAGAATCAAAGATGAAACCCAAAATTACAGAAAAAGGGTGACATCAAGGTGGCAGAACTAGCTCTATTGCTCAGCGCAAATTTGGCCAAGGGCAAAAATGAGACCCAATCATCTTGATCAGCAGATATAAAGCATCTTAAATAAGACTCCAGGGTCTGGTTTGTTCTCTCAGTCTGCCCATTGGTCTGGGGATGAAACGCAGAGGAGAACGATAACTGAATTCCCAGATTGGAATAAAAGGCTTTCCAAAATCTGGAAACAAACTGGACCCCTCTATGGGACCCAATGTTCACAGGAATCCCGTGTAACCGAACCACCTGTTGTAAAAACAAGGGTACCAACTCAGCGGAAGATGGCAACTTTGGGAGTGGTACAAGATGAACCATCTTTGAAAATCTATCACAAATTACCCAGATAACAGTCATTTTCTGAGAGACAGGAAGATCAGAAATAAAATCCATTGAGATATGGGTCCATGGTCTCTTGGGCACCGGCAGGGGCATCAGCAACCCACTAGAACGAGAACAGGATTTAGACCGAGAACAAGTCCCACAGGCTTTACAAAATTCCTGACATCACGAGATAAGGCAGGCCACCAAAACGACCGACTCACCAAATCTCTGGTACCAAAAATACCTGGATGACCAGCCAATGCGGAGCAATGGACTTCAGACCTCAATCTCTTTCTCCACTGGTCCGGAACATACAATCTTCTCATAGGGCAACGCTCAGGTTTATCCTCCTGAAATTCCTCCAGGGCGCGTCTCAAATCAGGCGAAATGGCAGAAAGAACTACCCCCTCACCTAGGAAGGGAGAAAAACTGACACGTGATGTACAAGAACCGCAAAATCAATGAATATGTGTATATGGAGAACTTAATAAAAAACAAAGAAAATATAACAAGAATAATGTTTATTATTATAAATTCTGGCACAATACATAACAACAATATATAAAAAGCATACAAAATGTTATATTGTTTGGTAGAAAAAACCCTCAATGTATTAATAATCTGGTTACATACTATGTTAATTTCACCACTGTACAAAAGACTTGTATGAATAGGGCATATATAATAATCCCCAAATAGAGCAGCAAAAAAGTACAAGTGCATTAAAATTAGTGAAGTGATGAAAAATTAATAAAATACAATAATGAAATTGTCAAATATAAATCGCTACACCAAAAGTTGTAATAAAGTTTACAAAAAATATTTTGATATGTGACACTTGTATGTGTAAAAAACTAATTAAACACAGTGAAAAAATATATGTATATATGTGTATGTAAAATTAATAAAATGAAACTAAAGTGAAATCACACAAAATTGTGAAGAAATACCTGCTGAGATAATGGGGCAAAAAGTACTAAACTCACATAGGGAATGCTAAAACATGCAATTATGAGAGCGCTTGTATAGACAAATGTCTAGCGCACCATGTATAGCGCTATACAGTGAGCAAGATATCCAGCGCTTCTATAGCACAAAAGGCATGTAACCCAATATAATAAGGTAAACTGCCATGTAGCGCTATAAAATTAAAATGGGCCAGCACAGGAAAATAATATGTAGCACTGTGCAGTGAACAAAATATCTAGCGCTCAATAGCAAAGCATGTAACCTAGTATAATGAGATAAATTGCCATGTAGCGCTATGTAGTAAAAATGGGCCAGCACAGGAATACAATCTATGGCACTGTGCAATGAACGAAATCGAATATCTAGCACTCAATAGTAGGAAAAGCATGTAACATAATAAAGCATGGTATATTACCCAGTGAGCTGAATGAAGGACAGTGGTTGAAGCGGGTTGCCAAGAGAACGCGCCCCGACGCGCGTTTCGGAAAAACTCCTTCGTCAGGGAAATATAAGGAAGGAGCTTTTCCGAAACGCGCGTCGGGGCGCGTTCTCTTGGCAACCCGCTTCCACCACTGTCCTTCATTCAGCTCACTGGGTAATATACTATGCTTTATTATGTTACATGCTTTTCCTACTATTGAGCGCTAGATATTTTGTTCACTGCACAGTGCTACATATTATTTTCCTGTGCTGGCCCATTTTCACTATATAGCGCTACATGGCAGTTTACCTTATTATATTGGGTTACATGCCTTTTGTGCTATAGAAGCACTGGATATCTTGCTCACTGTATAGCATTATACATGGTGCGCTAGACATTTGTCTATACAAGCGCTCTCATAATTGCATGTTTTAGCATTCCCTATGTGAGTTTAGCACTTTTTGCCCCATTATCTCAGCAGCTATTTCTTTACAATTTTGTGTGATTTCACTTTAGTTTCATTTTATTAATTTTACATACACATATATACATATATTTTTTCACTGTGTTTAATTAGTTTTTTACACATACAAGTGTCACATATCAAAATATTTTTTGTAAACTTTATTACAACTTTTGGTGTAGTGATTTATATTTGACAATTTCATTATTGTATTTTATTAATTTTTCATCACTTCACTAATTTTGATGCACTTGTATTTTTTTGCTGCTCTATTTGGGGATTATTATATATGCCCTATTCATGCAAGTCTTTTGTACAGTGGTGAAATTAACATAGTATATAACCAGATTATTAATACATTGAGGGTTTTTTTCTGCCAAACAATATAACATTTTATATGTTTTTTATATATTGTTGTTATGTATTGTGCCAGAATTTATAATAATAAAAATTATTCTTGTTATATTTTCTTTGGTTTTTATTAAGTTCTCCATATACACATATTCATTGATTTTGCGGTTCTTGTACATCACGTGTCAGTTTTTCTCCCTTTATTGATACCGGATGGTCTGCCATCCAACCTTAAAGGAACACATTGGAAACTTATTAAATTATATTCTTTTGCATGTTATTGATTTATTATATATTGCTGCAGTGTTCTTTTCCTTTCCCCCTCACCTAGGATAGTAGTAGGCTCGGTCACATTAAGATAATCAGCAAAGAAACTCCTAGAAAGGGTGTCTGCCTTAACATTCTTTGTGCCCGGAAGAAAAGAGACCACAAAATTAAAACGCGTCAAAAACAAGGCCCATCTAGCCTGTCTAGGATTCAAGCGTTTGGCCGACTCCAGATAAGTCAGATTCTTGTGATCGGTGAGGACCACAAATTGATGTCTAGCTCCCTCCAACCAATGTCTCCACTCCTCAAATGCCCATTTCATGGCCAACAATTCCCGATTCCCCACGTCATAGTTGCGTTCAGATGGGGAGAAATTTTGAGAAAAGAAGGCACAGGGATTCATCTTAGAAGTCACAGGGTCTTTTTGGGACAAAACAGCTCCTGCACCAATCTTAGAAGCGTCTACCTCCACTTGAAATGGAAGTGAGACATTAGGTTGCCGTAAAACTGGAGCTGAAGTAAACCTCCGCTTAAGCTCCTGAAATGCTGAGACAGCCTCAGGAGACCAATTCAGTACATCAGCTCCCTTCTTAGTCAGATCAGTCAGTGGTTTGACAATACTAGAAAAATTACCTATAAATTTACTATAGAAATTAGCAAAACCCAAAAACTTCTGAAGAGTCTTCAAAGAAGTAGGCTGAACCCAATCATAAATGGCCATACCTTGGCCGGGTCCATTTCAATAGTCGATGGAGATAAGATAAATCCCAAAAATGAAATCCTCTGTACACCAAAGAGACATTTTGATCCCTTAACAAACAGGGAATTCTCCCTCAAAATCCGAAACACAGTCCGGACATGTTCCACATGGGAATCCCAATCACTAGAAAAGATCAAAATATCATCCAGATAGATGATCAAAAACTTATCCACAAAGTCTCGGAAAATATCATTCATAAAGGACTGGAAGACAGAAGGGGCATTGGAGAGCCCAAAAGGCATCACCAGGTACTCAAAATGTCCCTCCGGAGTATTAAACGCCTTATATGCCCCCCTGAGGTCAAGCTTAGTAAACCAGCAGGCCCTCTTAACTCTGGAGAATAAATCAGACATCAGAGGTAACGGGTACTGATACTTAACCGTCATCTTGTTAAGGGAACGATAATCAATACACGGTCTTAATGAGCCATCTTTCTTGGACACAAAAAACCCCCCAGCACCTAAAGGTGACAAGGATGGTCTAATATGACCCTTCTCCAATGACTCCTTAATATAGGATCGCATAGCATCATGTTCGGGTACAGATAAGTTAAAAAGCCGACCCTTGGGAAATTTACACTGAGGCATCAACTCAATTGCACAGTCATAACTCCTATAAGGGGGCAAAGATGCATGCAGACTTACTCTCACTAAATACATCAGAGAATTCAGCCAGATAATCAGGAATATCATGAGACTGAGGAGAGTTGGAGAAAACAGGACCGTCCCTAAGAACACACTGACAACCCCAACTCACCACAGACACAGATTTCCAATCCAAAACTGGGTTATGAGTTTGCAACCAGGGGAACCCCAGAACAATAGTATCATGCAAATTATGTAGCACCAAAAATTTGCAATTTTCCTGGTGGTCTGGGGCAACTCGCATTATCATCTGGGTCCAAAACTGAGGTTTATTCTCCGCCAAAGGAGTGGCATCAATACCCTTCAAAGGAATAGGCATCTGCAGAGGCGTCATGGACAAACCACAACATTTAGCAAAGTCAAAATCCATCAGATTCAGAGCTGCTCCTGAATCCACAAAAGCCTTTGTGGAAAATGTGGACAAGGAGCAGATCAGAGTAATTGCCAAAAGGAACTTAGGTTGTATACTGCCCACAGCAAATGTGTGTGCAAAACGTTTCTCTCATTTAGGGTAGACAGAAATAGTATGAGAGGCATCTCCACAGAAAAAACACAGCTTATTGCGCCTTCTAAACTCCCGATGTTGCGCCCTAGACAAAACCCCATCACATTGCATAGGTTCAGACATTTGTTCAAAAGGTGGCAGCGCCTCCTGTGTATTTTTACATTCACGTAAACGCCGATCAACTTGAATGGCTAATGCCATAGAGCCATCCAGACCAGAGGGAACAGTAAATCCCACCATAACATCTTTTACAGTCTCTGATAAACCTTTCCGAAAGAGGGCTGCCAATGCACTATCATTCCATGTAGTAAGGACCGCCCACTTTTGGAATCTTTGACAATATAACTCTGCAGGATCCTGACCCTGGTTTAATGCCAGCAGGGTTCTCTCAGCTTGATCAACGGAATTAGGTTCATCATACAACAACTCCAAGGCCTGAAAAAATGCATCCACATTAGTCAGAATAGGATTTTCAGGTGTCAGAGAAAACGCCCAATCCTGGGGATCGCCGCGCAGCAAGGAGATGACAATTTTAATCTGCTGCGCAGAGCTTCCCGATGAGTTAGGCTTCAAAGCAAGAAATAATTTACAATTATTCTTAAAATTCAAAAATTTAGACCGATCCCCAGAAAACACATCAGGAGTAGGAATCTTGGGTTCAACAGCATGTGACTGAGCGAGATAGGTGGAAATTCCCTGCACTTCAGCAGCGAGCTGCTCCACACGATCAGACAATTGCTTAATCTCCATTAAGAAAAAAAAATCCTCCTACGGCCCCAGAGAAAAAGAGGAAAAAATGCAAAAAAAAAAAAATTCTGACATTTTTTTTCCCTGCTTTTGAGTACCCTAGAATCTGCGGTCTGGCTGGTGATTCTGTTATGAATGGGTAGCCGAAGAGGAAATAGCAAACAAACAAGCTAAGTCTCAGAAAACCAAAAAGGTTGGTAACTATGCAGACTGCAGACCCCTGATCCTAACACGCAACTAGCAGCAGTCGTGGAGCGTTCCTACGGTGGTCCTAGATGCCTCGTCACAACCGGAGAACTAAATAAGCCTAAAGCAGGAAAAGAGGAAAACTAACTGCCCCAGAGCAGACCCCAAAGGAGAGACAGCCCCCCACATGTATTGACAGTTAAACAAGATGAAAACACAAACAAAGGCAGGAAAATAGGCTGAGCAAACGATGGGGCCAAACTAACTAGAAAGGACAGGAAAGGAAAGATACTGTCTGCAATCTGCCAAAAAATCCTACAAAAAAGTCCAACACAACTGATAGCAAAATTAACTCTGAAGTCACTAGACTTCTCCACTATATCAGCACTCTGAAATATTCTGAGACAGAGCAAAAAGAGGCCAATCTAATAAGGGACCAAAAAGACAATTTGGCAAATAAGTGTGGAAATTCAGCACAGCCCAGCCGGGCTGGCTGACCACACAAAAAACTGAAATGACCAACAAGAGCAAGTGTGAACATTAGCAAAAAACAAACTTATCTTGAGAAGACTGGATCAGAGCTGAGTCCTAGACCTGAGAAGCAGACTGAATCACCAGCACTAGGATAGGGCGTTGGCTGTCTTATATCCATTCTGATCCTCCAGAGATCCAATCGCTATCATCCTCACCAGGTGGCAAATCACTACCACTTAAGCCAACCTCTCTACCTCCTGTCACCACCAGAGGGAGAACCGAAGGGGAACTCTCAACTGGTGGAGCAGAAAATGAGCTCATAACACACTTGAAATAATCACATGGAAAAAGTTCCAGTTTTGTTTCACTGCTCCCCAGCAGAGAATCCCAACACTTGTGTGTCATGCTTTGGGTCAGCAAAAATGTACATGTTTGCATTACTGTGCAAACTGAACTATCAGTGACTGCTACCATAAAATTAACTTCAGGTATTTTGCAGTTACTTGAAAGTTTTTGAACATCTACCTCTCCAAGCATCTGGTGGCAGCTGGGGATAGCTTTCTTCTGCCACATCAAGGTAGTGTAGCCAGTGTTCATTTTACTTTGAACTTGTGAAGTCTGCTTCCAACTGTATCTCTAGGAACATTCAATGCCTTTGCTATCATTTTGTATCCTTTTTCTTGTTTGTACAAGGCAATGATCTTTTCTTTTAATAATTTGGACCACTCTCTCGCATTAGCCCTATTTTTTAACATGCAATCAAACGTCACAGTCATCAAATCCCTAGCCAGTCCGGGTATTTGATGTGTTTTATCCCAAGACACCTGATGCCAGTTTTGAAGGCCTTCTCTAGTTGCAGTAGATGTTCTTTGATGCCAGTTTTGAAGGCCTTCTCTAGTTGCAGTATATGTTCTTTGATGCCAGTTTTGAAGGCCTTCTCTAGGAGCAGTAGATGTTCTTCAGACAAAATCTGATTTTCTAATGTGTGCTCTTAATTATGAGAGATTCCATTAAAAGGGTTTAAAGCTCCTAAAAGACTCGGCAAGCCCAAAAGCAGTGCTCTCAAAATGTTTTTTTTTTGGTGTTTGGTGTCAGGATGCCACATCATCAGACTCAAACCTCATTTACTGTTGAACACTCAGTGTTGTGGGTACATGGTATGGAAATGGGCATGGCTGGCGGACTTCTTTCTCTGAAGCAGTGGAGGACGTTGGCAAAAGAGGGCCATTGAGCAAGAACAGAATAGGGGCCCTTTTGCAGTCCAATAGCTCATTGTAATGCACAATGCCACCTGCTTTATAAGTACAAGTGGGCCCCCTTATCTCTTGGGCCTCCTGGTTGAACCAACAATATGTCCGACCTTGCCCTGTGGATCATTTCTAAAAGTAGAGGAGTTAGGATAATATGTTAAAAATAGTGCATTATGCCAAGCACTGGATTTATGAAGCCACTCATCCAATTATCCTGATACAAAGCGTTGCTAAAGTGTGCTAAGTGTAAATTATTTATCAATTTTCTATGTGAAAAAATGACAGAAAAAAATGCAAGGCCAAGAGTTGATTTTAGCCAACAGCTCATTTAACCACTCCCGTTCTGAGGTTGGCGCTAGAACAATTTGTCTTCCCCTATTTATTTTGGCAGCTGCTGTGAGGTTAAATATATTCTGAACGCATGATGTGCATTTATATTCTCTAAGCTTGACTTTAGTAAGTTTGATCAATTTGGAATCATGCCTGCCACGTTCAAAAGTGTTTAGCGACATTTTCTTTGGGAATAGAGAGACAGCCTGGACTATGTTTGACAAATCAATTACTATATCTTACACATTTTTTACAAATGTATTAGATATGATCCCAAGTTCCCTGGCCCTCTCATGCTGACTAGGCCTGGGTGTTCATGAAACCATGACCTTTGGCACGCACTTGTGCTTATGAGTGGTGATAATCTGAAGATGCGATGAGGATCGCACAGGTGGCAATGAGGAGCAAATGGGGCCAAGTGGAAAGGTGAGTATAAGGATTTTTTTTTTTCTTGAATTTTGATGACTTTTATGATTCAGAAAAATGTCGACTGCAAAATTACAAAAAAAAAAATCTGCATTTGGAGAATACAGATTGTTCAAGTAGAATTCAATTCCGCATTTATTCTCTCATCTATTGTCAGCAACAGATATGGGCTAATAGTTCTAGATGAATCAAATTCACCTCTAATTTCACAGTTTCATAGTTTTAAGGTTCAAAGAAGACAGAAGTCCATCGTGATCAATCTATAACCTAACGTGATGATCAGGGCACAAATCAGATTAGTAAAGCTGACAATGAATTAAGGCTTACAAGAGATGTCAAAAGCAATAAAAAGGGATTCTGGGGATAGGTCAAAAGTAAAAGAAAAATCAAATATGCTATATGATTTTTACAGGATGAAAATGATGAAATGGTAAGAAAGGATGTTGTGAAGGACAAACTTTTACATTTCTATTTTGCATCTATTTTCTCTCAGAAAGGAAATGTAACATCAACTGATCTTCACCGTCCTAGTAAAGTAATAGAAGAATCAAGAATATCTATAAACAGAGAAGGAATACTTAGCTAACATAAATGAATTCAAGTCTCCAGGTTCAGATGAATTACACCCCAGAGTACTGATGGAGATAGCAGAAGACATTTTTGAACCCCTCTCCATAATCTTTGAAAATTCTGGGAGAACAGAAGAAGTCTCAGAAGACTGGAAAAGAGCAAATGTTGTTCATACCTTCAAAAAGGGGAAGAAGGTGGACCCAGGGAACTCTAGGCCAGTGAGTCTGACTATACCAGAAAAGATCTTTGAACAAATTATTAAACAACATGTATGTAATTACCTGGACAAGAATGAAGTGATTATCCAGAGTCAGGATGGGTTTGTAACTAATAAGTCATGTCAGACTAACTTAATTTCCTTCTATGACAGAATCACTGACTGGGAGGCCTTCTATGACAGAATCACTGACTGGGAGGATCAGGGAAATGCTGTAGATATAGTATATATTGACTTCAGCAAAGCATTTGACAAAGTATCTTACACAATCCTTATTGAAAAAATGACTAAGCATGAAATGGACAAGGCAACTGTTATGTGGATTCATAACTGGCTTAGTGGTCGGACCCAAAGAGTAGTCGTAAATGGCTGCACTTCCAGATGGAAGAATGTCAAAAGTGGAGTACCACAGGGCTCTGTACTGGGCATGGTATTGTTCAACATCTTTATCAATGATTTAGATGAAGGAATTGAGGGTAAACTGATTAAATTTGCTGATGACACAAAGCTAGGGGGGATAGCTAATACTAGAGAAGAGAGAGAGAGGATTCAAAAAGATATAAATAAACTGGAGCAGTGGGCAGCAACTAACAGAATGGTTTTTAACAGGGGAAAATGCAAAGTACTACATCTGGGCAATAAAAATGAAAAAAGCATATACAGAATGGGAGGAATAGGGCTAAGCAACAGCACATGTGAAAAAGATGTGGGTATACTAATAGATCACAGACTGAATATGAGTCAACAGTGAGATGCAGCAGCAATAAAGGCAAATGCAATTCTAGGATGTGTTAACAGAAGCATACAGTCTAGATCACATGAAGTCATTATCCCCCTCTACTCCTCTTTGGTCAGACTTCATCTGGAATACTGTGTTCAGTTTGGGGCACCACATTTTAAAAAAAACTTCCATAAACTGGAGCAAGTTCAGAGAAGAGCGACCAGAATGGTGATCAGTCTGCATACCATGTCCTATGAGGAACGGTTACAGGATTTGGGAAAGTTTAGCTTGGAAAAAAGAAGACTAAGAGGAGACTTAATAGCTGTCTACAAATATCTCAAGGGCTGTCACATTGTAGAAAGATTGTCTTTATTCTCATTTGCACAAGGAAAGACTAGAAGCAATGGGATGAAACTGAATGGGAAGAGACACAGATTAGATACTAGAAAAAAATGTTTTGACAGTTAGGGTGATCAATGAGTGCAGCAGGCTGCCACAAGAGGTGGTGAGTTCTCCTTCATTGGAAGTCTTCAAACAGAGGCTGGACAGACATCTGTCTGGGATCATTAATGAATCCTGCTTTGAGCAGAAGGTTGAACCAGATGACCCAGGAGGTCCCTTCCAACTCTACTATTCTATGATTCTATGATCCTGAGGAAGGCAAAAATATTGTAGATGCTAATTGTCCCCAATTAGGGAAAAATTCATTCCCGCCTCTACATACCACAATTAATTCCCTGGATCAACATCCAATCGCAGAATCTAGTGCCCATAGCCAGTTATATTACATTTATCAGGAAAGGCATCCAGACCCTTCTTGTGCTTTTTTAGTGACTTAAACCTTGCAACTTCATGTGGCAGAGAGTTCCATAGTCTCACTGCTCTTACAGTAAAGAATTGCTGTCTATAAAGATAGAAAAACAGTCATTCCTCAAGACGTAGAGGAAACCTTCTTTGTCATTATTCACCAAAATCTGAATTTTTTGATTAGCACAAATCTGACTGCCATTTTGTCATATTCAAAAGGGCTGGGAAGGGTCAAAACAAAATTAATACTCACCCGGCCCTCACCTATCTTGTTTAGTTTGATTTCCGATGAAACCATCAACAGGCTATCTTTTACAAAATTAGGTGCCTGGCATCTTTTGCATCTCCACTTCTAACTACTAAGCAACTCAGGAGGTGCCAAAGATGCTGAAGATGACTAAGTAAAGTCTGAACCACCATATCCACAGCACTGTTTCACAGAAAACAACAGGAGCGATTCATCAAGACCATTTTAATGAATCAGGGGAGTTAGGAGGTCCATGGTGGCATGTGCCACTATGTGCGCCTCACCACAAGTCTTATTCCAGCCCCCACCTATCATCATTAATTTGATGAGCAGGGGTCATCACACCACGCACCCCTTTCTGCCTCAGTTGCACCCACTTTGTCAGAGCTGCGGAGAGAGAATGGGGCGAACACGTCAAAAGTAACATTTTTTTGTTTTTTCGTTTGTGAAAAAAAAAATGCGACTTTTCAAAGCATTTTTGGCCTGAAACCTGGCCAAAAAGCTTTGCTGAATCTCCACAAAATAAGCTGTTTTATTTTTTTAATGCCTGGGTACCTATTATGTATAGTAAATACCTGTCCAGATGACTACTAAGTGAATGTAAACTCTTACAGCAACTTGTGCTGTAAAATCATGAAAGAACATAAGAACATAGAATGAAAAATATCAAGTCAGAAAATAAAAAATAGATTAGATAAAAAAAAGATTCAATATATATTTTTAGATAGTCACAAAAAATATATACTGATGCATTTACCCTCTCCTAGGGAAGTAGGAAAGGAAAAAAATAAGAATCTTTAGAAAAATATACCATATATACTCATGTATAAGCCGACCCGCGTATATGCCGACCCCTAATTGTGCCACAAAAAACTGGGAAAACTTATTGACTCATGTATAAGCCAAGGTGCTGCACAAGGGTTAATGGTGGTCCAAAAAGATGCTCCATAGATAAATACCCCCATAAAATGCTGCACACGGGTTAATGGTGGCCCAAGAAGATGCTCCATAGATAAAAAAAGCCCATAAAATGCTGCACAAGGGTTAATGGTGGCCCAACAAGATGCCCCATACTTAAATAACCCCCATAAAATGCTGCACAAGGGTTAATGGTGGCCCAACAAGATGCTCCATACATAAATACCCCCATATGCTGCAGCCGCTGCTGCTATTAAAAAAAAAAAGACATACTCACTAGAGTTGAGCGAAACGGGTCGAAAAATTTTAAAAGTCGACGACTTTTGGCAAAGTCGGGTTTCATGAAACGAAACCCGACCCTAGGATGAGGTCGGCCACGTGGTCGGCGACTTACGAGCCAAAGTCGCGTTTCAAAAGTTTGTTTTGCGCTCTTTTTCAGCCAATCAGGATCCACGGACACTGTGGGCAACGTGATGACATAGGCACGGGTCACCACCATCTTTCAGAAGGGCATGCAAGTGATTGGCTTGCTTTGGTGGGCGTCACAGGGGGTATAAAAGGGCGTGCACGCCGACCACCATCTTACTTCTGCCGATCTTAGCATAGGGAGAGGTTGCTGCTGATTCTGTAGGGAGAGCGTTAGGCAGGGAAGAAGAAAAAAAAACTGCTTCTGCTGCTAGCGATTTTGCCTGTACAACACACCAGTCACTGTGTGTGCAGTGCAAGGGGAGGCTATATAGTGGTGTATCAGTGGTGTTGGTTGTTGGCTGCCTTCTAAGGCTTCCTGACATTCCTGCATTGCTGTTTACCCACTGCTCCACAAACTGCTTTTTTAAAAGCAATCCCAATTTTTTTTTTTTGTCCTGCTGAGAAGAAAAAAAAACTGCTTCCGCTGCTAGCGATTTTGCCTGTACAACACACCAGTCACTGTGTGTGCAGTGCAAGGGGAGGCTATGTAGTGGTGTATCAGTGGTGTTGGTTGTTGGGCTGCCTTCTAAGGCTTCCTGACATTCCTGCATTGCTGTTTACCCACTGCTCCGCAAACTGCTTTTTTAAAAGCAATCCCAATTTTTTTTTTTTGTCCTGCTGAGAAGAAAAAAAAACTGCTTCTGCTGCTAGCGATTTGGCCTGCACAACACACCAGTCACTGTGTGTGCAGTGCAAGGGGAGGCTATATTGTGGTGTATCAGTGGTGTTGGTTGTTGGGCTGCCTTTTAAGGCTTCCTGACAGGCTGGCATTGCTGTTTACCCACTGCTCTGCAAACTGCTTTTTTAAAAGCAATCCAATCTCCCTTATCCTCTAGTCACTTTTGTCACAGCTGTGCCATCGAGCCTGTGACATAGCGCTCAGATATCAGTGGGCCTCACACAATCCAAAAGTGTCCAGTGTCCACAAGTGTCTGCAGAAATTCAAAATCTCCCTTATCCTCTTGTCACTTTTGTCACAGCTGTGCAATCGAGTCTGTGACATAGCGCTCAGATATCAGTGGCCCTCACACAATCAAAAAGTGTCCAGTGTCCACAAGTGTCTGCAGAAATTCAAAATCTCCCTTATCCTCTAGTCACTTTGGTCACAGCTGTGCCATTGAGCCTGTCACATAGCGCTCAGATATTCATTGGGCCTCACACAATCCAAAAGTGTCCAGTGTCCACAAGTGTCTGCAGAAATTCAAAATCTCCCTTATCCTCTCGTCACTTTTGTCACAGCTGTGCCATCGAGCCTGTGACATAGCGCTCAGATATCAGTGGCCCTCACACAATCCAAAAGTGTCCAGTGTCCACAAGTGTCTGCAGAAATTCAAAATCTCCCTTATCCTCTCGTCACTTTTGTCACAGCTGTGCCATCAAGCCTGTGACATAGCGCTCAGATATCAGTGGCCCTCACACAATCCAAAAGTGTCCAGTGTCCACAAGTGTCTGCAGAAATACAAAATCTCCCTTATCCTCTCGTCACTTTGGTCACAGCTGTGCCATTGAGCCTGTCACATAGCGCTCAGATATTCATTGGGCCTCACACAATCCAAAAATGTCCAGTGTCCACAAGTGTGTGCAGAAATTCAAAATCTCCCTTATCCTCTAGTCACTTTGGTCACAGCTGTGCCATCGAGCCTGTCACACAGCGCTCAGATATTCATTGGGCCTCACTCAATCCAAAAGTGTCCAGTGTCCACAAGTGTGTGCAGAAATTCAAAATCTCCCTTATCCTCTCGTCGCTTTTGTCACAGCTGTGCCATCGAGCCTGTGACATAGCGCTCAGATATCAGTGGGCCTCACACAAATCAAAAGTGTCCAGTGTCCACAAGTGTCTGCAGAAATTCAAAATCTCCCTTATCCTCTCGTCACTTTTGTCACAGCTATGCCATCGAGCCTGTCACATAGCGCTCAGATATCAGTGGGCCTCACACAATCCAAAAGTGTCCAGTGTCCACAAGTGTGTGCAGAAATTCAAAATCTCCCTTATCCTCTCGTCACTTTTGTCACAGCTGTGCAATCGAGCCTGTGACATAGCGCTCAGATATCAGTGGGCCTCACACAATCCAAAAGTGTCCAGTGTCCACAAGTGTGTGCAGAAATTCAAAATCTCCCTTATCCTCTAGTCACTTTGGTCACAGCTGTGCCATCGAGCCTGTCACATAGCGCTCAGATATTCATTGGGCCTCACACAATCCAAAAGTGTCCAGTGTCCACAAGTGTGTGCAGAAATTCAAAATCTCCCTTATCCTCTCGTCACTTTTGTCACAGCTGTGCCATCGAGCCTGTGACATAGCGCTCAGATATCAGTGGGCCTCACACAATCCAAAAGTGTCCAGTGTCCACAAGTGTCTGCAGAAATTCAAAATCTCCCTTATCCTCTCGTCACTTTTGTCACAGCTGTGCCATTGAGCCTGTCACATAGCGCTCAGATATCAGTGGGCCTCACACAATCCAAAAGTGTCCAGTGTCCACAAGTGTGTGCAGAAATTCAAAATCTCCCTTATCCTCTCGTCACTTTTGTCACAGCTGTGCCATCGAGCCTGTGACATAGCGCTCAGATATCAGTGGGCCTCACACAATCCAAAAGTGCCCAGTGTCCACAAGTGTCTGCAGAAATTCAAAATCTCCCTTATCCTCTAGTCACTTTGGTCACAGCTGTGACATCGAGCCTGTCACATAGCGCTCAGATATTCATTGGGCCTCACACAATCCAAAAGTGTCCAGTGTCCACAAGTGTGTGCAGAAATTCAAAATCTCCCTTATCCTCTAGTCACTTTGGTCACAGCTGTGCCATCGAGCCTGTCACATAGCGCTCAGATATTCATTGGGCCTCACACAATCCAAAACTGTCCAGTGTCCACAAGTGTGTGCAGAAATTCAAAATCTCCCTTATCCTCTAGTCACTTTGGTCACAGCTGTGCCATCGAGCCTGTGACATAGCGCTCAGATATCAGTGGGCCTCACACAATCCAAAAGTGTCCAGTGTCCACAAGTGTCTGCAGAAATTCAAAATCTCCCTTATCCTCTAGTCACTTTTGTCACAGCTGTGCCATCGAGCCTGTGACATAGCGCTCAGATATCAGTGGGCCCACACAATACAAAAGTGTCCAGTGTCCACAAGTGTCTGCAGAAATTCAAAATCTCCCCTGTCCTATAGACACCTTGTACCTTGTTTTACATTACTATATAGTTTGTTGGATTTTGTCTACATTTCTACCAAAAATGAGGAAGGCTGGTGGAAGAGGCCGTGGAATTGGGCGGGGGTTGGCAGCTGGTAATGATGGTGTTGGTGGTGGATCTGATGGTAGTGGCAAGAGCAAAATAGGACCGAATGCAGGAGGTGTTGAGCCTGCGTCATCGTCTGGCTACATAAGGCCTCTAACGCTTAGTTTTCTAGGAGTTGGCAAACCGCTTTTAAAGCCAGAGCATCAGGAAAAAGTTTTGTCTTACATTGCTGACTCAGCCTCCAGCTCTATCGCCTCCTCTTCTTCAGTTGTAAAAAGTAAAAGCACTGAGTCGTCATTGGAGGCTCATGTTCATGAACCACACCTTTCCTTGTGTCCTTCACCCCAACCAAGATTGAAGGATGACGCAGGCCATACTACTGATTACTCCATGGAGCTTTTTTCACATACCATGCCTGGATTATCAAGTCAAATGGTGAATTACCCAGGCCAAGATGAATCTGACATGGAGTGCACTGATGCACAGCCGCTAATGGATGATTCTGCTGGTACATTCACTCAGAGCACTACATTGTCCTCGCAGTGTACAGAGCCAGATTCTGACCCTGATGAGACTCAGGTGCCCCTTCCCGCACACTATACCACCATACACGGTGACACAGAGGAAGGTGCACATGACATAGAAGAGGAGGTGATGGATGACCCAGTTGTTGACCCAGATTGGCATCCATTGGGGGAAGAGGGTGCTGCTTCCAATAGCTCAGATGAGGAGCATCCACAGCAGACATCGACATCGCAACAGCTGTTATCTGGCAGGCCCGGAGCACTCCAAAGACAGGTTCCAAACATCAAAAGAGTTGCTGGACAGCTTGTCCAGAGGGTCAAAAGATCACTGCGTGCTAGGCCGCAAAATGTCTGCCAAAGTAGGAAGAGTGCAGTGTGGCACTTTTTTGAACAAAATCCTCATGATCAGGCCAAGGTTATCTGTAAGAAGTGCGCAAAGGCCTTTAGCCGAGGGAAAAATTTGAATACCAGTTGCATGCTTAGACATTTAACCAGCATGCACTTGCAAGCGTGGACACAACACCAAACCTCAAGTGCCACATGTGCAACTGATCACAACGAAGGTAGTCAGCAATGCTACATTGTTTCCCCCACTGTAAGCCTACCGGTTAGCACAGCAGCAAATGTTGAGGTGTCGTTGCAAGGCCACAGCAGTCAGGGAGTCCCACTGTTATATAAACGAAAGACTGATTCTAGGCAATCAGAAAGAACACCAACTCCATCACCATCATCAACCCTCTCTCAGTCCGCCCTGTCCACCGCTACTTCCACCATATGCAGCTCTCAAGTCCAGCTCACCCTCCCAGACACTATGAGTAGGTCAAGAAAATACTCAGTCTCTCATCCGCGTACACTGGGTTTGAACGCCCACATTGCCAAACTAATCTCGTTTGAGATTATGCCCTTTCGGTTGGTGGAAAGCACAGCTTTCCGCGAACTCATGGCCTATGCAGTACCACGCTATGACCTACCCAGTCGCCACTTCTTCTCTCGCAAAGCCATCCCAGCCCTCCACCATCATGTGAAAGACCGCATTGTCCATGCACTCAAGCAGTCAGTGAGCGGAAAGGTTCACCTCACAACTGATGCATGGTCCAGTCGGCATGGCCAGGGCCGTTACGTGTCCATCACTGCGCACTGGGTTAATGTGGTGGATGCAGGGTCCACAGGGGACAGCGGTGGTGGGACAGTGCTGCCTAGCCCACGGTATAGGAAACAGTTGGCTGTAGGCGTTCGACCCTGCTCCTCCTCCAGAAGCGAAAGCTCGTCCACAGAGCGCAGTTGTACGCGCACTCCATCTGCAGCTGCCACTGTTGCACACGATGTTTCCCCCTATCGAGCATCTAGTGGAAAGCGTCAGCAGGCTGTGTTGCAGATGATGTGTTTGGGCAACAGACACACCGCCGAGGTGCTGGCCGAGTACTTGAAGCGACAAATTGAGTCATGGCTGGGCAGTGTACATCTTGAGGCAGGCAAGGTAGTTAGTGATAACGGCCGTAATTTTGTGGCAGCCATAGCCCTTTCAAAACTCAGCCATATACCTTGCTTGGCTCACACCTTGAACCTGGTGGTGCAGTGCTTCCTCAAAAATTATCCGGAGTTAACAGCCCTGCTCCAGAAGGTGCGAAGACTGTGCGCGCACATCCGCCGGTCGCCTGTACACTCCGTTTGTATGCAGAAGCTGCAGCGATTGCTCCACCTTCCAAACCACCGCCTCATTATCGACATGGCAACAAGGTGGAACTCCACCCTGCACATGGTGGAGCGGCTGTGCGAGCAGAGGCAGGCCATAATGCATTTGTGGGAGGATACACGGCCAGGCACTTTGAGAGCAGACATGGAGTTGACAGGTGTGCAGTGGTCGAAGCTAAAAGACCTCTGTAAAGTCCTTCAGTGTTTTGAGGAATGCACACGACTGGTAAGCGCAGACGACGCCATCCTAAGCATGAGCATCCCACTTATGCGTCTGCTCATGCAAACTTTGATGCACCTTAAGGAGCAGGCGTCTGCAGCCAATGTTGATGAGGAGGAAGAGGAGGAGGGAATCCTTGATGACATTCAGCCATTGTCTGCTCAGGGACCTCTCCTGGATGAGGTGGAGGAAGAAGAGGAGGAGGAGGAGGATGATGGGGATGATTACTTAGGGGAGGAGGATGCATCTCGTGGGGCAAGTGAAAATGTTGGCGTGGCAAGGTCTGGTACAGGGTTTGTGTGTGACTGGAGGGATGTGGATTTGCCAGAAAGTGCTCCTCCAACCAGAACTCGCAGTGCATCATTGACACCGGGAACATTGGCCCACATGTCAGATTATGCCTTGCAGATCCTAAAAAGGGACCCACGCATTGCCAAAATGATGAACGATGACGACTACTGGTTGGCCAGCATCCTGGATCCACGCTATAAAGGCAAATTACAAAACATCATGCCACAGGAGAACCTTGACCTAATATTGGCTAATAAACAAGCAACTCTGGTAAATCGGTTGCTTGAGGCATTCCCAGCACACAGCAGCGGTGATGGTTCTCACACGAGCCGTACGGGCCGGGGGTAGCTTGGCAGAGGTGTTCGTGGTGCACACAGCAGAAGTGGTGTTGGAGACAGGGGTTTCATGACAATGTTGTGGACTGATTTTTCAAATACCGCTCACACAACTGGTAATACTGCATCGATGGAAAGTGACAGGAGACAGCAGTTGTCAACTGTGGTTACAAACTACTTTTCCTCCCATATCGATGTTCTCCCACACAGGTCATTCCCCTTTGACTATTGGGCCGCTAAACTGGACACCTGGCCTGAATTGGCCCAATATGCCTTACAGGAGCTCGCATGCCCAGCTGCAAGTGTGCTATCGGAAAGAGTCTTCAGTGCAGCTGGATCAATCCTGACAGAAAAAAGGACCCGTCTGTCAACCCAAAATGTGGATGATCTGACCTTCATTAAAATGAACCATGCATGGGTTTCCAAGGATTTTGTCCCACCTTCCCCTGATGACACATAGGGTGACAGAAAAATGGCTTGCTTTGGTCCACCTCTTCCTGGGACTTCACCTATTTCGCCTTTTGCATCAGCTGAATGTCCAACATCAACATATGCCACTTTCTAAAACTCCCTAACTGTGCTGCCTCCCCCCCCCATGGCCGGGGTCACCACCTAGCGCACGACACCGTGCGAGTGCCGTTGCCCTGGACAGGTGGGTAGGCCGACTCTTGGGTGCGGGCACTGGCACAGGGTCCCTCATAGTGCAATCAAGTGTCTCTGACGGTGGTGGTGCACACCCGCCGTCAGACACACCGCCGTACTATGAGGGGCCCAGTGCCAGTACCGACTCCCACGAGTGGGCCCCCCTTGCTTGGGCAGGGCCCCAGCATTTGCAATCTTTACCTCTCCCTGCTCCTCCGCTGTGTAATCTGGGCCGTCAAATCCATACTGTGCCTGACACCGTCTGAGCCTGCCTCCTGATGTACAGACATATATTTTGAATGTGTACGCTATCCATACATGTTATCCGGGGATACGGTACCCTTTCTAACCTTTGTGCAATCACGTCCAATCCATACTGTGCCTGACACCGTCTGAGCCTGCCTCCTGATGTATAGACATATATTTTGAATGTGTACGCTATCCATACATGTTATCCGGGGATACGGTACCCTTTCTAACCTTTGTGCAATCACGTGCAATCCATACTGTGCCTGACACCGTCTGAGCCTGCCTCCTGATGTACAGACATATATATTGAATGTGTACGCTATCCATACATGTTATCCGGGGATACGGTACTCTTTCTAACCTTTGTGCAATCACGTGCAATTCATACTGGGCCTAACACCGTCTGAGCCTGCCTCCTGATGTACAGACATATATTTTGAATGTGTACGCTATCCATACATGTTATCCGGGGATACGGTACCCTTTCTAACCTTTGTGCAATCACGTGCAATCCATACTGGGCCTAACACCGTCTGAGCCTGCCTCCTGATGTACAGACATATATTTTGAATGTGTACGCTATCCATACATGTTATCCGGGGATACGGTACCCTTTCTAACCTTTGTGCAATCATGTGCAATCCATACTGGGCCTAACACCGTCGGAGCCTGCCTCCTGATGTACAGACATATATTTTGAATGTGTATGCTATCCATACATGTTATCCGGGGATACGGTACCCTTTCTAACCTTTGTGCAATCACGTGCAATCCATACTGGGCCTAACACCGTCTGAGCCTGCCTCCTGATGTATAGACATATATTTTGAATGTGTACGCTATCCATACATGTTATCCGGGGATACGGTACCCTTTCTAACCTTTGTGCAATCACGTGCAATCCATACTGGGCGTGAGAACGGCTGGCGAGCTGTTAAGCAAGCTACAGCACCTGTGGTTTGCACACGTAAGTTTTTCATTTTTTCAGGAATGACGGTTAGGCCTAATTCCGGAACTGCGGTTGACCTGCACTTACTGGGAAATCATTGTTCGCGGGTAATAATTGTCATCAGTGATCCCCATCACTAACGTTGTCCAGCGGGTTATCTGCACCTGTAAGCGACAAACGCTGGCCTTTGCAGTGTAGCGCACATGCAGCCACGGACATATAATGGCATGACACACCAGTGTCCCTCTAGTAAGCCGGACTCGGACCACGGGGCATGACGGAGTCTCGTTCGTTAACGGAATTAAGCTTGCAATGTGTGCATCTGTTCTGTAGCTGGCATGGTTGTGGTTTCCCAGGTGGAATCGAATTTAACCGTAGGCTCCACTCCTGGTGGTGCCCTTCTGGACATTCCTTTAAGGTTCAGCTTTGCAACCATACTGCCCACGTAAAACAAACACTTTGCCTTCATGAACGCTGTTTGGAGGGTCATGACTCATGGGAATAACGCCGCCCAATCAGTTAACCTGCTAGAGAGATCGTTCGTTGCTCCCAAGCATGACATCACACTCCCTAGGAAGAAGGTAATGCCACTGTGGCGACCGTACTCCTGGGGGCGACACAAGTCACGGTGGCTCAGTGGTTAGCGCTGCAGCCTTGCAGCGCTGGAGTCCTGGGTTCGAATCCCACCAAGGACAACATCTGCAAGGAGTTTGTATGTTCTCCCCGTGTTTGCGTGGGTTTCCTCCGGGCACTCCGGTTTCCTCCCACATTCTAAAGACATACTGATAGGGAATTTAGATTGTGAGCCCCATCGGGGACAGTGATGAAAATGTGTGCAAAAACTGTAAAGCGCTGCGGAATATGTTAGCGCTATATAAAAATAAAGATTATTATTATAAGTGCACTGATGCCCAGCCACTGCTCGATGAATCTGCTGGTACATTGACCCAGACCACTACATTCCCCTCGCATGCTACATGGCCTGAATCTGACCCTGATGAAACTCAGGTTACCCTTCCCATATACAGTTCTATCTTACACGGTGACAAAGAGGAAGCTGCAGATGAAAGTGCAGGTTCGGCCCACCCGCCATCAGACACACCACAGTACTATCAGGGGCCCTGTGCCAGTGCCATCGCCAACGAGTGGGCCCCCCCCGCTTGCTCAGGATCACAGCACTTGCAAAGTTGAAATACTGTGCAGTGAGATGGAAGATGGGGACGACGAGGAGTCCAGACAAGTACAGGGATTCCCTAGCGAGGAGACTTATTTGATTGTTTTCAATGTTGGGACAGCAATTTTTGGGGAGCACTATACTCTGGAGAATGATAGATGGTGCCCACCATACACTGGAACATTCCAAAGGTGGACATCAGACACTGGAGCAGCATTTACAGGGCCCATTATACACTAGAGCATTAGAAATGGGGCCCATTATGTTTGGAGCATTATTTGGGCCCATAAGACAGTGGAGCTTCATCCATGGGGACCAACATATACTGTAGCATTATGTGGAGCTCATCATATACTGTTTCAAACATTATATGGGACCAATGATTCTGTATGGAGAAATACAGTAGATGGGCCTCGTCATGAGATGTAAAAAGTGAAGTATTTTTCATTGTACTATACCGCTATTTCTCTGCCGTATCGGAGCATGATGAGTTGTGGTATTATGTGTTAAAGGGGCGCTCTTTCCCCCAGGGCACATGAAAACCTGGAGCCAGCCCTACCCCCCCACAACTTTAGCCAAATAACCCCCATTTTTCAGTGTGTAACTTGTATTATGAAGTTAATTAAGGTTGACAAGCTTAAGTAAGAAGAATTGATGCTTTTGGCATTCAAATGGGCACTGTAGGTGTGTTTCCTGTCCTCCTCTCACTGCCGACTTTTATTCCCCATTGACTTACATTGGGTTTCGTGTTTCGGGACGACCCCGACTTTTCCCTATAATCGGACGATCTTGCTCGACCCGACTTTTGGAAAAGTCGGGTTTCACGAAACGAAAAGCGACCCTAAAAAACCAAAAGTCGCTCATCTCTAATACTCACCTCTCCGTCGCTGGGGGCCAGGTGCCGATATCGCCACTGGCTCAGGCCCCCAGCACTGGCTATATTTACCGGTCCCCGCTCCATCGCTGTCTCCCGGGTCCTCTGCAGTGACGTTCGGCAGAGGGTGTGCACTGACTACGCCATCGCGCCCTCTGAACGTCACAGCCAGAGGACCCGGGAGACAGCGATGGAGCAGGGACCGGTAAATATTGCTCTTCTCCCCATCTCCCCGTCATACTCACCCCCTCCTGGCGCACGGTCTCTGCAGCCCCTGCTTCACCCATGCTCTCGGCGCCCTAGCTGTTCCTGCATTCATCGGTCACGTTGTACCGCTCTTTAAAGTCATGAATATGCACATATTTATGACTGCAATGAGCGGTACCATGTGATCGCTGAATGCAGGAACAGCTAGGGCGCCGAGACCATGGGGGAAGCAGGGGGTGCAGAGACCATGCCAGGAGGGGGTGAGTATGGTCTCTGACATCTCCGCTCCCCCTCCCCTGCCGACTCCCGGTATATGACTTGCGTATAAGCCCAGAGGGGGACTTTCAGCCCCAAAAAATGGGCTGAAAATTTCAGTTCATGCGTGAGTATATACGGTAAATATTCAAACTTTTTAAATAAATGTTATTTTATTAATTCACATGGCACATTTTATTAGTTATTACGGTAAAAATCAGTCAAATGGCTTTTTGCATGTTGAGCAAAGTACAAGAGCTCTTATGACAAGTTTTTATAGAATTTAGTAAATAGCAAAAAATAATATGCATTTGCCTATAGCAACCAGTTATTAAGTCAATCCAATCTCGCGTGATAGCTAGAGAGCGAACGTCTGACGGGTTGTTCTCTCTTACAGCACAATTATCCTTTTCACCCTATTATTAGAGGAGCCTGATGGTGAAGGCTATAATTACTCGAGATGGAAGTCTGTTTGCTGAGGATCTAATAAAGGTACATTTACATGTAATCTCACTATTATATAACACGTGCTACAATCTGAATCATCGAGCTATAAATGTATTATATTCTCCAAAAAAGCACTTACTCCCAAAATTCAGTCACAGCGCTGGTCATGTTTGTTGTGTTGATTATGGAATAATTGGAGAAGCAACGCTCTGTGTTCCAGGCATTGTCACAATGTTTCCAAGGTAAAACCTATATTTAAAAAAAAAATGCAATTGCTTTATTTATTTTTTATGCATTTATTTCAAATGTATTACATTTTTATTACAATGTAAAGAAGCAAAAAAAAACAGTCTGGTGCCGGGGCGCCTGAAAAATATACCATGTACTAAAATGGCTTGATAAAAAAAGTTTTTTATTCTACATATAGCAAGTAAAAACAACACGTTTCGGCTCAAACCAAAACGCGTTGTTTTTACATGGTATATGTAGAATAAAAAAACATCTTAGGCTACTTTCACACTTGCGTTAGGAGGCGCAGCGTGTACTTGGCGTGAAGTTCTTCCCCCTGTCGCCCCCCTCCGGTCAGTCTATGGGCGCATGACGTTGCATGCAATCTGCGTACCCTATATTTAGTGTTGGGTACACAAGCCATGCGCTGGTATGCTTATGCACCCTTTTGGCACAGCACCGAGCACACCAAAATGCAACACGGTGCTTTTGGTGCACGTCGGCACAGCGCCAAAAGGGCGCATGCACCGGCAAAAGCATACCAGCGCACGACCTGCATACCCAAAGCTAAATATAGGGTACGCAGGTTGCATGCAGCGTCATGCGCCCATAGGAGGAGCTGATCGGAAGGGGCACAGCAGGGGCGGAGCTTCACGCCGAGTGCAGGCTGCGCCTCCTAACGCAAGTGTGAAAGTAGCCTTATAAAAACCAAAATGCCTGTGAATGGGATAGAAATCTATTCATCTTTTGAGATCAGTATCTCTTTCATATATCAGACTGTGGCACAGGAAACCTGCGAGATCCACTTCATACATAGCGTAAAGGTAATGTCTACAAGTAGGTTATCGGAAAATGTCTAGAGAATCCAGAACATCATTACTAAAACTAACATACTAGCAAAGAGATACATAAAATACTTACTGTTGTGAATGAGTTATATAGATAATATATAGCCCAGGATATGATAACAATGTAGTAAATGTTTAGCCAGAAAGACAGAACTGCAGCAGCAAGTCCGACACCTATGGGCAGAACAGTAAAGTTATGTGTACAACAATTAATCCAACTATTAATTAGAAATATTAATATTACTTGATTGCTTTAATCAAATTTAAACAAAATGAGATTGTTCACCAAAAAATAAAGTAATAGTCTCCTAATGGGTTTGGTGGAGTTTTTCAGATTTTGAAGAATCTAGGTACTTTCTTCCAGAATCAGTTCCACACAGGTCTGTCGGTTGTTTTTATTAGAGCAGCTTTATTTTTTCCCAAAAATTCTGGTCAGTGATTTTATGCACAAACCACCATGTGGCTGTTTATTTTTTTTTTAAAGCTGTATATTCCTAATAATATATAACCTCTTTAGGTTTTGTTCAACCAAAGCATTGTTAAAAAGAACTTCACTAGAGTTTTTGATGTGTGCGAGAAAAATAAATCTGCCCATTGTTTCCCCATCCTGTTAAACCTAATTGACATCTACTTATACTGTATATTTAAAACACTGTACTGTGTAAAAGTTTTAGGCAGGTGTGGTAAAAAGGCAGTTAGATAAAAAAAATTCTTTCAAAAAAAGAATTATTAACAGTTTATGTTTATGTCAATTAACAAAATGCTAAATGAATAAATAAAATATAAATATAAATCAGATCAATATTTGGTGTAAACCCCTTTTGTGAAATTGTATTTAGCAGAAATTCTGCTGCTTTAAAGGCAGTTTTTGAAGAAACTCAGCAGGGAGGTTGTTCCAAACATCTTGGAGAACTGATCACAGATCTTCTGTGGATGTCGGTGGTTCAAATTCTTCTGTCTCTTCATGTAGTCTCACACAGATTCAATGATGTTGAGATCTGGGCTCTGGCATGCCATATCATCAATTTCAGGATATCTTGATCTTTGCGCTGAAGATAATTTGTAACGACATTGGCTGTACATTTGGGGTCATTGTCCCGCTACAGAATAAATTTGGAGCCAATTTGTCGCCTCCCTCATAGTAGTAAATGATGGATAAGTATCTGCCTGCATTTCTCAGCATGGAGGAGACCATTAATCTTGACCAAATCTGCAATTTCCTGAAAGGCAGTGCCAAACACACAAGCATCCTCCACCATGCTTCACTGTTGTGAAAGTAAAATTTCTCTGGAATATATGAAGATACAGAAGGATCTGTGCAAGCCTACATTCACAGAAGATCTGTGGTTAGTTCTTCAAGATGTCTGGAATAACTTACCTGCTGAATTTCTCAAAAAAACTTGCTAGAAGTGTAATGTGAAGAATTAATGCTGTTTTGAAATCAAAGGGCAGTCACACCAAATACTTATCTGATTTAGATGAACTATGGACACTTCTATTTTAAAAGCAACCCTACTATGCTGCTTTTTTACAAACCTTCCTCAGACATATGGGAATTTTAATCATGGCAACCAATATATACAGTATACCATACAGTATATAATTTGCATGTATGTTACAATTCAGTGTTTGACAAAGTCAATAGAAAATCGCAAATCAATAAAATTATCACGTGACAAACAACAGTGATAAAACACACATACCTTTAAACATTGGCGCAAGCCTCCATACTCCAAGACCTCCGATAGATGTGTATTGCCCCAAGGAACATTCCAAGAGGAACAGCGGAACCCCCGCAAAAATCAGTGTTAAGAAATATGGAATAAGAAATGCCCCTGGAAAAAAATAAATTAAAGATAAAAATTCTGTTGACACCAAAAAAAATAATAATTACATGATAATCCATAACATTATGTGCTTTTATATAATCAGTCATGTTAGTGTACAGTGGATAAAAAAGTGTACTCACCTCTGTTAAAATGCTAGATTTTTGTCATGTAAAACAAAACATACCAAGAAGAATCATTTTGGAACTTTTTCCACCTTTAATGTCACCCATAACCTGTACAATTCAATTGAAAAATAATCTGAAATCTTAAATAACTAAAATAACTAGTTTGCATAAATGTGCACACCTTTAACCAATAATTTGTTGAAGTAACTTCGAAATTATGACAGCATTCAGTATTCTTGAGTAGTAGACTATCAGCATGGCTCATCTTGAATTAGCAATTTTTGCCCACTCCCTTTGCAGTAGTGCTCCAAACCTATCAGATTTGTCTACAGTGGCCTCTTCAGGTGACCCACAGATTTTCAAATTAAGTAAGCTCTGGCTGGGTTATTCCAAAATATTGTTCTTTCGGTGACACTCTTCTTTTGTTGATTTAGAGGTATGCTTATGAACATTGTAACACTGAAAGGGGAAATTCCTTTTAGCAGAGGCCTGAAGGTTTTGTTGCAAAATTGACAAATATTTGGAACTGTTAATAATTCCCTCCACTTTGACTAAAGCCTAAGTTACATCTGCTGAAAAACCGCACAAGAGCATAATGTTGCCTTCACCATGCTTCACTGTGGGTATGGTGTTCTACTACTCTATTGGTGGTGCACAGTGTTGGCAAACATATATTTTAGAATTATGGCCAAATAGTTCAACCTTGATCTTAATAGACCATAGCACATTTTTCTACAGGCTTTTGGCAGGCTTGATGTAGATTTTGGGAGAACATAACCAGGCTTGGATGCTCTTTGTAAGAAAAGACTTCCGTCTTGCCAACTTACCCACAGAACAAACATGAAAAATTTGGGAGCTTGTAGTCATATGGAATATACACAATCAGTACTTGTCAAAAATTACTGCAGCTTCCTTAATGTTTTTGCAGGCTTCTTGGCACCCCCCCAGATCAATCTCCATCTTGTGTTTTCATCAAGTTTTTTTAGCAATATGCAGTTCTAAGTAATGTCACTGTTGTTCCAAATCTTCATGATATAGCAATTTTCCATTTCTCTTCGTTTTTGTTTTTCCCTACCCTTCTTCCTAGAGCCATAACTTTTTTTACATTTTTTCCATCAATAAAGCCATATCGGGGCTTCTTTTTGTTGGATGAGTTTTACTTTTCGCGTGACACTGGAGAACGGGAACAAAATGCCAAATGTGTTGAAACTGCAAAAAAAGTGCATTTCCACAGTTGTTTGGGGGTATTTTTATTTACCATATTCACTAAATAATAAAACTAATCTGGCATTATGATTCTTCAGGTGAGCATGAGTACGTAGATACCAAACATGTATAGGGTTTTTATTATTTAAGTGGCAAAACAATTGCAAATTTATTAAAAAAATTCTTATTAGGCCGTTCACGGATTGTTTTAGTTGACTTTATATTGTGATAGAGCAGAATTTTAGGAGTTCAGCTATACCAAATATGTGCATTTTTTATTGTTTTATTTTTAACTGAGCAAAATTAAAGGCGATTTGAACTTTTGTGCTTTTTTATATATGTTTAATTTTTTTCCCACTTTTTTCTGTATTTAATAGTTCAATTAGGGCACTTAAGGCGACGATCGTCCAATCGTTTGTACTATATATAGTAGGGCCACCAGTTGGCTTTCACGGGAGGATCGTAATGAGTCACCAGCAGACCCCCAGCTGCCATGACAACCCATTGACACCCTGTGATCATGTCAAGGGCCTGCCTGTGGAAATTTGCAATGACGAGAGCCCCTGCCGACACATGTTAAATCTCGCTGTCATAGATTGACAGTGGAATTTAACAGCTTAACAGATTAAATCAGCCATCTTGCGCGGAGAAAGATGTGGGATTGCATCAAAGGCAGGGACACTGCCTTTTTTACGACCATCTTCAAAGAGTTCCATGGTATATCTAATGCCCTGGAAATTTTTTTGTATCCTTTTCCTGACTGATAACTTTCAACAATGAGATCCCTTTGCTGTGTTGTAGGCTATTTATGGACCATGGCTTTTGCAGTAAAATACAAGTGAGAAAATGTCAATCTTCCTACTAGAACAACTCAACTTTATATGGAGTTTTTCGGAATCGCTGTAAATAAAGGCAGCAGTATACTGATTGATTACTATTAAATTTAAGTTTATATCTGATTGGCTAATTCTGAACATAACTATGTCCCCAAATTGAAGATGGTGCTCACACTTATTCAACCACATTATTTAGCTTTGTTATTTTCGTTTTCCACTTCAAAATTATTTCAGTTTATTTGTCAATAGATTTGCACAAATTATGGGTGACATTAAAGGTGGAAAAAAGTTTGTAAATCATTCTCCTTGGTATAATTTTTTTTTACATGATAAAAACCTTGCATTTTAAAGAGGGTGTGTAGACTTTCTCAATCCATGTGTATGTTGTTTAAACAAACATTTTGAACTAACATTTTGAATTCTGTTTTACTTTTTCAATTTAGATATCACATTATTACAGAAGCTATTAGGTAATTCTAAGAGCTCAATCACACATTCTGATCTGCAATATTAATGCCTTAACCCCCAAGGGTGGTTTGCACGTTCATGACCGGGCCAATTTTTACAATTCTGACCACTGTCCCTTTATGAGGTAATAACTCTGAAATGCTTCCATGGATCCCGGTGATTCTGACATTGTTTTCTCGTGACATATTGTACTTCATGTTAATGGTAAAATTTCATTCAAATAACTTGCGTTCATTTGTGAAAAAAAACGGAAATTTAGCGAAGATTTTTAAAATTTTGCAATTTTCCAAATATGAATTTTTATGCCCTTAAATCACAGAGATATGGCACACAAAAAAATTAATAAGTAACATTTCCCACATGTTTACTTTACATCAGCACAATTTTGGAACCAAAATTTTTTTTTGTTAGGAAGTTATAAGGGTTAAAAGTTGACCAGCGGTTTCTCATTTTTGCAACACCATTTTATTTTTACGGACCACATCACATTTGAAGCCACTTTGAGGGGTCTATATGATAGAAAATACCCAAAAGTGACACCATTCTAAAAACTGCACCCCTTCAGGTGCTCAAAACCACATTCAAGAAGTTTATTAACCCTTCAGGTGCGTCACAGGAATTTTTTGAATATTTAAAAAAATGGACATTTAACTTTTTTTCACAAAAAAAATACTTCAGGTTCAATTTTTTTTTATTTTACCAAGGGTAACAGGAGAAAATGGACTGCAAAAGTTATTGTGCAGTTTGTCTGGAGTACGCTGATACCTGATAAGTGGGGGGAACCACTGTTTTGGCGCATGGCAGAGCTCGGAAGGGAAGAAGCGCCGTTTGACATTTTCAATGCAAAATTGGCTGGAATTCAGATCGGACGCCATGTCACGTTTGGAGAGCCCCTGATGTACATAAACAGTGGAAACCCCCCACAAGTGACCCCATTTTGGAAACTAGACCCCCCAAGGAACTTATCTAGATATGTGGTGAGAACTTTGAACCCCCAAGGACTTCACAGAAGTTTATAACGTACAGTCGTACAATTAAAAAATCATATTTTTTCCACAAAAATGATCTTTTCACCCTCAATTCTTATTTTTCCAAGGGTAACAGGACCCTAAAAGTTATTGTGCAATTTGTCCTGAGTGCGCTGATACCCCACATGTGGGGGTAAAACACTATTTGGGCGCATGGCAGAGCTCGGAAGGAAAGCAGCGCCATTTGACGTTTTTGGCTGGAATTGAGATCGGACACCATGTTGGATTTGGAAAGCCCCTGATGTACCAAAACAGTGAAAACCCCCCACAAATGACACCATTTTGGAAACTAGACCCCCTAAGGAACTTATCTAGATGTGTGGGGAGCACTTTGAACCCCCCTGTGCTTCACAGAAGTTTATAATGCCCGGGCGTGAAAATAAAAAAATCGTATTTTTTCCACAAACATGAACTTTTAGTCACCAATTTTTTTATTTTCCCAAGGGTACCAGGAGAAATTGGACCACAAAAGTTGTTGTCCAATTTGTCCTGAGTACGCTGATACCTCATATGTGGGAGAAAACTACTGTATGGGCACACGTCAGGGCTCGGAAGGGAAGTAGTGACGTTTTGGAATGCAGACTTTGATGGAATGGTCTGCGGGTGTCATGTTGCATTTGGAGAGCCCCTAATGTACCTAAACAGTGGAAACCCCCACAAATGACACCATTATGGAAACTAGACCCCTAAGGAGCTTATCTAGATGTGTTGGGAGCACTTTGAAACCCCCTGTGCTTCACAGAAGTTTATAATGCCCGGGCGTGAAAATAAAAAAGTCGTATTTTTTCCACAAACATGATCATTTAGTCCCCAATTTTTTATTTTCCCAAGGGCAACAGGAGAAATTGGATCCCAAAAGATGCTGTCCAATTTGTCCTGAGTACGCTGATACCTCATATGTGGGAGAAAACTACTGTATGGGCACACGTCGGGGCTCGGAAGGGAAGTAGTGATGTTTTGGAATGCAGACTTTGATGGAATGGTCTGCGGGTGTCATGTGCGTTTGGAGAGCCCCTGATGTACCTAAACTATTGAAACTCCCCACAAGTGACCCCATTTTGGAAACTAGACCCCCCACGGAACTTATCTAGATGTATGGTGAGCACTTTGAATGCCCATGTGCTTCAAAGAAGTTTATAACACCCGGGCGTGAAAATAAAAAAATCATTTTTTTCCATAAAAATGATATTTTTGCCCCCATTTTTTATTTTCCTAAAGGTAACAGGAGAAATTGGACCCCAAAATTTGTTTTGCAATTTGTCCTGAGTAGGCTGATACCCCATATGTGGGGGTAAAACAGTGTTTGGGCGTATGGCAGAGCTTGGAAGGGAAGGAGCACCATTTGACTTTTTCAATGCAGAATTGGCTGGAATTGAGATCAGACGCCATGTTGCATTTGTAGAGCACCTGATGTGCCCAAACAGTGGAAACCCCCCAATTATAACTCCAACCCTAACCCCAACACACCCCTAACCCTAATCTCAGCCCTAACTCTAGCCCTAACCCTAACCCTAGCCCTAACCCTAGCCCTAACCCTAGCCCTAGCCCTAGCCCTAATGGGAAAATGGAAATAAATACATTTTCTTTTATTTTTTTTATTTTTCCCTAACTAATGGGGTGATAAAGGGGGGTTTGATTTACTATTTATTGTGGGTTTTTATTCTTGGCAGCTGTCACACGCTAAAATACACTTTTTATTGTAAAAATAGTTTTTGCATCACCACATATGGAGAGCTATAATTTTTCCATATTTTGACCCACCAAGTCATGTGAGGTCTTATTTTTTGCGGGACGAGTTGACGTTTTTACTGGTATCATTTTCGGGCACGTGACATCTTTTGATCGCTTTTTATTCCAATTTTTGTGACGCAGGATGAACAAAAACCAGCATTTCATGATTTTCTTTTGGGGGATACGTTTACACCGTTCCGCCTGCGGTAAAATTGATAAAGCCCTTTTATTCTTCGGGTCAGTACGGTTACAGCAATACCACATTTAGGTCTTTTTTTATGTTTTGGCGCTTTTATGCAATGAAAACAATTTTATATAAAAAATAATTATTTCTGCATCGCTTTATTCTGCGAGCTATAACTTTTTAATTTTTTTGCTGATGATGCTGTATGGCAGCTCGTTTTTTGCGGAACAAGATGACGTTTTCAGCTGTACCATGAATATTTATATGCGTCTTTTTGATCGCGCGTTATTGCACTTTTTTTTGGCGGTATGAAAGGCTACTTTCACACTTGCGTTTTTTGCTGCACGTTTGTTGCTCACACAAATGCATGAAAAAAATGCATCATGCAGTTGTGTGTGTTTTTTTGCGGGTTTTGGTGCATTTTTAAAAAAACGCATGCTTCTTTTGCGCATACGTGCGCATTACAATGCGCACGTATGCGCACCCATGGACTATAATGGGTGTTTGCTGTAAAAAAAAACGCATTGCGTGCGCATGCGTTTTTTGGGGGCGAGTCAGACGCACAAAAAATGCAACAGGATGCATTTTGTGAGCCTGAGCGCACACTACAAAGAAACGCATGCGCATGCAAACGCATACAAACGCATGTGTATGCGCACCTATGCACACCCATGTTAATGTATGGGGAAAAAACGCATGCTTTTTTTGAGCTAAAACACAGCGCAAAAAAACGCATGTGTGAAACCAGTCTAAATCATTATTTTTTGCTTAGTTTTTTATTTTTATTTTTTAAGGGGTTCGCTAAAGGGGTTAACTAGTGGGACAGTTTTATAGGGCGGGTTGTTACGGACGCAGCGATACCAAATATGTGACTTTTATTGTTTTGTTTTTTATTTCCAAAAAATGAATTTATTAGGGAATATTTTTTTTTTTTTTAATTTATTTAGTGATTTGTTTTACACTTTTTTTTTTTTTTTTAACTTTATTACATTGTCCCAAGGGGGACATACCTGTCATATGACAGATCGCTGATCTGTCACATCACAGATCACTGTGACAGATCAGCGATCTGTCACAGGCACTGCACAGGCTTTCCTCATGCCTGCGCTTTGGAGGCATGAGGAAGCCGGCTCTCTACAGGCCCCCAAAGGTCCACGTCGCCATCTTGAATTCGGGGACCTGCAGGGATGGAGCCCCCCTCAGCAGCGCTGCACATTGCACTGCTGTGGGGGGCTCAGGGAAGCACGGAGGGAGCCCCCTCCCTGCCGATGCTTCCCTTTAACCCCGGTACAACGCAATCATGTTTGATCGTGGTGTGCAAGGGGTTAACTTGTCGGGGGAGGTCCGTGACCACCCCTGACACATTGTGCCGGGTGTCAGCTGTGATAATCAGCTGACACCCAGCCGCGATCAGCGGCGCTCACCACGTGGGCGCCGCTGATCGCTATGATGTACTATCCCGTCCCTGGGAATTAAGTCCCAGGGCACATGGACGGGATAGTAGGTCACATGACAGAAAGGGGTTAACTGATAACTCATCACCAGTCATTTCATAGCCTCTTCAGGCTGGCTGACCATACTTATGATGAGCACAGAATAATCACTAATAGATCTTTCTATTCACATAGGATATCATTGTTCTTGGAAGCACGCTTTCACAGGACAATGTGCTGCCAAGAATGATGGCTTTTAAAGAATCAGTTAAAGGATTTTACCCGACAAATGGTTATTTACTTTCATTGGTTGATCTGTAGTCTGCTGACACTGCCCAAATATAAGGACAAGTGGAACGCTCAATCCCTATAATCAGACAGTGTAAATGCACCCTAAAAGCTTGCTCACATGAGCCTATAACTCGGACGAGTGCTATCTGATGTTTCTTCAGATAGCACTCGGACTAATGTTATAGTACGGGAAAGTGCAGATCTTGGCGATTGATAAAAAAAAATCGTAGCATCCTATAATCTGACTCATTCAAGTCTTTGTGTGCGTGTAAAACATTAGACTGGACTTGGATCTCACCGGAGTGCAGTCTGATTCACAAAGGCACAAACAATGGAGAAGATGGAGAAATTAAGTTCTCCATCTTCTCCATACCTGTGATACAATTCTCTCATCCGATAGAATTGGATCACAGTAAATTTACACTAGGCTCAAACTCTGATAGACAACGAGCCCAGTGTCATTTACATAATTGATCTGATTCTCTTAGGGGTACTTCACACATAGCGAGATCGTTAGCGAGATCGCTGAAACGTCACAGGTTTTGTGACGCAACGGCGACCTTGCCAGCGATCTCGCTACATGTGACACATAGCGGAGACCGCGCCCCTGCTGCGATATCGCTGATCGTGCTTGAATGTTCTAGGCCATATTTGATCGTTGGCGTCCCTCTGGCCAGCATGCATCGCTGTGTTTGACACCATAAGAACGACGAGCGACCTCGTTGGCGACTCAGAACTCATGCCTATCGAGGTCTGAGTTGTCAGAATAGCTGCTGTGAGACAAGGTCCCAATGACCGCCGAGGTCGTTATACGGATCGCCCCATCGTTACTGCGTCGTTGCGTAGATATGCCTGTTTGACAGCTTACTAGCGACCATGTAGCGACGTACCAGCGATCCTTACCAGGTCGTATCGTTGTCGGGATCGCTGGAGCATCGCTATGTGTAATGGGACCCTTAGAAGAAAGAATTATTTCTCATGTGACCAGAGTGTACGTTACTAGATCGACGGGTCAGGATCCTCCTCTTTTGACTTCAGCAGAGAGAAGTTATAAAGAATGTCTCAGATAACATCTTGATTTGTAAAGATACTGTGTAATGCTTCATTTGGTAAGAGAAAGAAGCAGCAAACTCCTTAATTATCGTGTATTTCCACAGAACATGTGTAAGCATCAAAGTATCCTGATTCAGGGGGACACTTAAAACCAAGAAAAAAAGAGGCCTGCAGTATTTCACCTTTATTATTCACCAGGTGCAACGGTTTAACCACAAGGATGTTTGTCAAGCATAGTACTACATGTGAACTGCATTTCCCTATATAGACCCTTAAATCACCATTATCCAATCAAATAAACAATCAGATGACCAATCACAAAATTGATTAAAAAAAAGTTCTATAAATATCATTATCTTCACAATTCAATAATGAACATAACTATGACATTATTACCACCTGCAACAACTTGAAGTCACGTGCCATTTAGACTACCCTTCTATTGAGGGAAGCCATGCGCCTCTATTCGGCACATGACCAGAAGTAAGAAAATCTCGTCAATTTACATCACTGCCATCCCGCACCGAGAATTCCAGGAAATAGTCACACACTGTCATGATAGAGTGGCTGCAAACTTTTGTTTTGAGCCTGGACAAGTCTTTTCAGAAACAATACATGATGACCCCAATTAATTAAAATATTAATATTGTTACAATATTTTTATGAATACTGTTCAATTAAATCAAACAAAGCATAGTTAAAGGGAGTCTATCAGCATAAAATGACTATTCAAACCAAGAGCTAGGTTCAGGCTTGGCATGGCAAAATTATTTAGTGCACCTTGTTACCTACTCATTTTACAACTTTCTTAACTGTTTTCTGGCTGCATTAAAGTTATAGCCATCAATCAAAGAAGTACAGGGCATACACAGATGTAAACCAAGAAGGGGTGAAGGTGAACTGAACAGCTCAGCCATGCTAATGGCTGCCATTGACCCATCGCAACGCATGCTGTAAAGCGGCATGGGTTCACGACATGCCGTCAATCAGTGACAGAGCCTCGGACGTGGGCTGCAGCATCTGAGGCTCCGTCACCGCTAGCACAGATGAATCATCTGCGCTAGCGGGTATAGCATAATGCGATCGCGTTATGCTATACCGTTTAACCAGCCCGTCAACGATATGCGTTGAACGGGCTGGTTAAACGCAATGTGAACCTGGCCTTACAGCTATCAGAATGCTGCAACAAAAAAATCAAATGTTTGTTTTGTTGTAAAAATGGACAAATTGCACGGACCTATAGAATAAAGTTAGTTACTACAACAAGGTCAGAAAGGTTGGAGACCTCCGTACTATATGATAGATAGCGCAAAAAAAATGAGAAAGAAAAAAAAATTGCACAGTTGAAATATTGTTTTGTCTTCGCAAAAAGAAAAAAAAAATACTTTTTTCAACAAATTTTAAGCATCCCAAATTGCATTATTAAAAATGTAACACATCCTGTAAATGAAACCATTCCCTTACATGGCTACATTGACTGAAAAATTTAAACAGCGATAGCTTTGGCATAACTAATAAAATAATGAGAATCCTTATGGATAAGATATTTTTCGGACTTACTGTGCGCTGCTTGACAAAGTTCAGTAATACACCATAAAGGGGTTAAAACGTTTATTTCCCAATGCATTTCGAAGTTTCTAATACTTCTTCCTCAGGGGATGACATGAAGTGAACAGATACAGCCCTCTCCAGTTATATACATACAATATTTGAAATTGGGCGCCAAAAGCACATGTGATAGTGGGAGAAATGTCAGAGTTCAAGGGTTAGAACAGCGCAAAGTATATTAATCCATTTGCAATCATATTAATACATTTGCAATCATATTAATACATTTGCAATCATATTAAATGCTTTTTCTTTTGTTTCTTATTGATTGCAAATGTATTAATATGATTGCAAATGGATTAATATACTTTGCACTGTTCTAACCCTTGAACTCTGACATTTGTCCCACTATCACATGTGCTTTTGGCGCCCAATTTCAAATATTGTAGGTATATAACTGGAGAGGGCTGTATCTGTTCACTTCATGTCATCCCCTGAGGAAGAAGTATTAGAAACTTCGAAATGCGTTGGGAAATAAACGTTTTAACCCCTTTATGGTGTATTACTGAACTTTGTCAAGCAGCGCACAGTAAGTCCGAAAAATATCTTATCCATAAGGATTCACATTGGCGGTCACGAAGTGGACCTTCGGGCGTGCAGCAGCTGACAGTCGACTTATGTGCTCTTTTCTCTCCTGGAATAGGTGAGTAAATCTCTTATCAATTATTCCTAACATCAACCGGATAAGACCCTATTGCGCTTTCTTATTTCCTCAGCCTCTTATATATTAATAAAATAATGAAAAATATTTGTTGTGCTTGGTTCTTTTATGGAGCTTGTATCGCTTTAATAATTTCTTTATAGTGAATTTGTATTTGGAGCCCTCTGTTTGACACAAGTCTGGGTCCTGCGCTGCCCCGGTCTATTTTGAGGCCTTCTGGCACATAGCGAGGTGGACTACAAGAATTAGGGACAATCTTAATTGGGTACACCTTGTCACGGTTGGATGGCTTATTATTCTCTTTTGATCAAATTAGTATTAACTAAGAACCCTTTGTTATATACATTCACTTTTGTTATTTTTTCATTTACTTACTGAAGGGTATTTGATAATTTGCTTTTATTTTAGGTTTTGTCTCTTTCATGGCCACAGTGTGGATTTGCGCCTAAACATTGCACTTATATCAACATATGTGCCGGGTGGCCCATTTCCCCTTTTCTTCAATTTTGTTTTCTGCCACTTTGGGAAAAAAACAACAGTGCCCATAAAGTAAGATTACTCCAGGTTACACTTGACAAGTCAAATCTATGACTCTAGTTTTTAGGGATCCACTGATTGATAACAACGTCTTAATGATGAGACTGTGAAAAAAGAGCTAAGTTACCAGAAATGGCAATCCGGTGACTGCTTTGGAAAAACAGAGAAAGGGCAAACATGATCCAAATGTCCAGCCAATTTTATACTGTTTGACGAGAACCTTAACTGGACAACACTCTCAAGAACTTTATTGCTGTGTGGAATCGGAGAAAAGATTATAGATAAGGCATGGTGGCAGACACAAGCAATAAATCATTCTGCTTTGGGTCACGCAACCTAGCACCGTATTAGGTGGTCAGTGTTGAGCTTAGCTGTATCTACAACGCATATTTTTAGTAACCGGAATATATAGGTCTTCAGGATAACTAAAATTTATTACTGAACTAACGGTGCAGAAGAGGCAAGGGAGCTTTGCTGCAGTTCAAAGTTTCCTTTTTCAACCTCTTGCTGCCTTCTGAACATATTTTTGTAAAACTATTGTCATCACAAGGACTTCACCTCAATTCCAAGCAAATAGTCTCAACAGTCTTATTTCAGCTGACAAAAGTCATCCCATTGTGATTACAAAATCCAAGAGGTGATGCTGGTACCAACAGAATATTGTCACATCTGTGTCTGAAAATACTGCTGCAACCCATGCCTTGGTCGCTACATTTACTGTTGTGTAGGGAAGGTGACCTGACGGACAGACTTGCAGAATAGAGAAAGGAAGGTTTGCACAGTTTAGACAGATGTCAGTTATTACAGTGGGGAAACAGCTAGGAAAGTGTAGTGGATGTGCAGTACCTTGGGTTGACCATTAGAGGGCAGGGAGGAGTGTGAGCATAGGACTTGACATCAGCTTAGGGCTTAAGAAACCGTTGATCATGGGGGGCGGAGTTAGAGGGAACCAGGAAAGATATAAATTTGAAGGAGGGTTCCAGAAAGTTCCAGTCCCCAGGGGGAGCTCAAGTGATAAGGACACTGTGACAGTTGTGGCACTGTGAGGAAAACCCAACCAGGGGGACTGAGGAGAGAGAAAGTCAGGGGGGTGGTCCTGACATAAAGTACCGCAGTATAGACGAGGCTCCGGGTGTGGGACACCGTATTTGGAACGACGTTTGACCAGTAAAATTACTGTTGGTGCATAGGCCTACGGCGGCCACAGTGACAGAGCTGTCAGAAGCGTCGCAGAGTGTAAAAGGGATGGTACGTACATATACGTCCCTGGAGAAAGTACGTATCACAAGGGGTTCTGTAACCGGAGGGTTGTGCAGAGAAGTGCGGTGTGTTGAGAGGCCGTCTGGTGGACGGCGAGAAAGCGAATAAACTTGGACCTGTTGCCCCCGAAGCTGCCTCCAGCCTATGTCTGTATGTTACTGCGCGGTATACAGAGGGACCACCCCCCAGCTCGGCCCACCGACCCTACAGTTGGATCGGTGGCAAGTGGCAGTTTGGCTTTTAGATTAGTCAGATTAGTTGTCCCTTTCTTGCCCACTGTGTTTAGCTGCAGTGAGCTGGTATGTAATTAGCTCTCTGCTGGGAGCAATGTACTGCCTTCTATATAAACACCAGCAGATAATCTCTAGTGGAGATGAGCAGATTTGTTTGGATTTTGTCCTCAAATCTGATTTTGACATAGTCGAGCCATATTCATGCCGAATATATGTCTTATGATCGGTTCCGAACATATTCGGCAATTTTTACTGCCATTGACTCTAATGACGTTCGACTGTGTACGATTCCGATCGTACTCAGAACTGAATCCGAACAAATTCGATCATCTCTAGTCTCTAGCTGCCAGTTATTTAGTTCATTCAGCTGCAGCTGTTCTCTCTGTTACTTTGCTCTTGTGTGCTGTTTTGTATTTCCCGTTCTTTGACCTTGGGCTATATTTTGACCAAGCACTTGCCTTATGATTTTGTCTCTGGTGTGACTTCTTGGTATTAATAATTTTTGTTTCTGGTTGGCTCTTTGGATGGCAGCCCTTCCGTGGAAGCTATCTGGTGGACCAGATCCCTGTACAGTGGTTACAGTAGTTAAAAGCTGAAGATCAGGGTCCCTATGGTATCTGCCATACGGAGTGGCTTGTGCCAAAGTTATCCAAGGTAGCCCTTTTGACAGAGGCACATATAAACAGCAAGGAGTAAACCAGTAATATTTTACAACTTATTTGAACATAATGGAAAGTTTGCCACCAAATGAAGAATCCCTTGGAGTAAAGTGATTTTCACAATGATGAAAACCATGTAATTTAAAGGGAATCTGTCAGCAGGTTTTTTTTTTACTGTCTAAACTGAGAGCGGCATAATGTAGAGACAGAGACTATGATTCCAGTGATGTGTCACTTACTGGGCTGATTCTAGTTTGAATAAAATCAGTGTTTTACCAACAGTAGATTATCCCTACTTGTCTCGTGCCGTGTAGTCATCCTGCTATGTGTAACCCCATCCCTATCACTGATTACCCGCTTTCTGCCTATGCACACAGATCTGTCAATCAGTGCTGTGGGTTGAAGTAGTAGAACTACAATAGTGACAATAGAGAAAATATTGATTTTATCAAAACTTCAGCAAGCAGCCCAGTAAGTGACACATCAGTAATAATAAATTTATAATAATAATAAATTTTATTTTTATAGCGCCGACATATTCCGCAGCACTTTACATTTCAGAGGGGATTTGTACAGACAATAGACATTACAGCATAACAATAATCACATATAGTAGATTATAACAAATACCAAGAGGAGTGAGGGCCCTGCTCGCAAGCTTACAGTCTATGAGGAAAGAGGTAGACACGAAAGGTGGGTGGTAACAGTTGCCCTGATTGTATGGACCAGCCATAATGTTAAGTGTGTAACAGTACAGACACAGAGGGCTAATGGATGCATAAAGCATGTGGGAACATGATGCTGGGAACCTGGTTATGGTAAAATTTTTGGCTCTGCCACACAGGGATAGGTTAGGTTAATGTGTTGAGGCGATAGGCCAGTCTGAATAAATGCGTTTTCAGGACACGCTTAAAATTGTGGGGACTGGGGACTAATCGTATTGACCTGGGAAGTGCATTCCAAAGAATTGGCGCGGCACGTGTAAAGTCTTGGAGACGGGAGTGGGAGGTTCTGACTATTGAGGATACTAACCTCAGGTCATCAGCAGAACGGAGGGCGCGGGTAGGGTGGTATACTGAAACAAGGGAGGAGATGTAGGGTGGTGCTGAGCCATGGAGGGCTTTGTGGGTGAGGGTAATAAGTTTATACTGAATTCTGGAGTGGATGGGTAGCCAGTGTAATGACTGGCACAAGGTAGAGGCATCGGTGTAACGATTGGTGAGGAATATGATCCTGGCTGCAGCATTCAAGACAGATTGGAGAGGGGAGAGTTTTGTAAGAGGGAGACCGATTAGAAGAGAGTTACAATAGTCGAGACGAGAATGAATAAGAGAAACAGTAAGAGTTTTTGCAGAGTCAAAAGTAAGAAAAGGTCGAATTCTAGAAATGTTTTTGAGGTGCAGATGACAAGAGCGAGCCAGTGATCGAATGTGGGGGGCAAAGGAAAGCTCGGAATCAAGTATGACCCCAAGACAGCGGGCATGTTGCTGGGGAGTAATAGTGGAACCACAGACGGAAATGGCAATGTCGGGTGTAGGTACATTAGTAGCGGGAGGAAACACAAGGAGTTCAGTCTTTGATAGGTTCAGTTTCAGATATAGTGAGGACATGATATTAGACACAGCGTTTAGACAATCGCCAGTGTTTTCTAGAAAGGCTGGCGTGATGTCAGGAGAAGAAGCGTATAATTGGGTGTCATCAGCATAGAGATGGTACTGGAAACCAAATCTACTGATTGTTTGACCAATAGGGGCAGTGTACAAGGAGAAGAGGAGGGGGCCTAGAACCGATCCTTGAGGGACCCCAACAGTAAGGGGAAGGTGAGAGGAGGAGGAACCGGCAAAAGAAACAGTAAAGGAGCGGTCGGAGAGATAGGAGGAGAACCAGGAGAGAACGGTGTCCTTGAGGCCAATGGAACGGAGCATAGTGAGGAGGAGCTGATGATCCACAGTGTCGAATGCTGCAGAGAGATCCAAGAGAATTAGCATGGAGTAATGACCATTTGATTTAGCTGTTAGCAGATCATTAGAGACTTTAGTGAGGGCAGTTTCAGTGGAGTGTAAAGAGCGGAAACCGGATTGGAGAGGGTCGAGAACAGAGTTTTCTGAGAGATAGCGGATAAGACGGGAGTGGACCAGGCGTTCCAGGAGTTTAGAGATGAAGGGAAGATTAGAGACAGGTCTATAGTTAGCGGCACAATTTTGGTCGAGGGATGGTTTTTTAAGTAGTGGATGTATGATGGCATGCTTAAATGAGGAGGGAAAAATACCAGAAGAGAGAGAGAGGTTAAATATTTTAGTTAGGTGAGGGGTGACAGCAGGGGAAAGGGACTGGAGGAGATGTGACGGAAATGGGTCACTGGTGCAAGTAGTTGGGCGAGAAGATGCAAGGAGCCTGCTTACTTCTTCTTCTGTGACTGGTTCAAAATCAGAGAGTGAGTTAGATGCAGTGGGGGAGGGAGGACAGTGCATGGTATGAGGGGATTTGGAGATAATTTCCTGTCGGATCTGGTCAATTTTTTCTTTGAAGTAATTGGCCAGATCGTCAGCTCGGAGCTCAGTGGTTGGGGCCTGTACTCTTGGATTGAGTAGAGAATGAAAAGCGTCAAAGAGACGTTTCGGGTTATTAGACAGTGAGATGATGAGGGTGTTGAAATAGGTTTGTTTGGAGAGGTGAAGGGCAGTGTTGTATGTTCTAAGCATAAACTTAAAATGGATGAAATCTTCGTGTAGATTGGATTTTCTCCACAGACGTTCGGCGCACCTGGAGCACCGCTGCAGGAAACGTGTTTGCACCGTGTGCCAGGGTTGTCGCCGTCTGCGTTGTGGTGTTCTATTTATAGGGGGTGCAAATTCATCCAGGGCAGTTTGAAGTGTTTCATTGTAATGCTTCAATGCAGAATCAGGACATGAGTGGGAGGAGATAGGGGCCAATGAAGACTGCAAGTTCTTCAGAAGTTTCTGGGTGTTAATGGCCTGTGTGTTTCTATAAGTCTGGACAGTGGGGGTGACCTGAGCAGCCTGGCAGTTCTTTATAGAGAATGAAAGAAGATTGTGGTCAGAGAGCGGGAGAGGGGAGTTTGCAAAATCATCCACTGCACAAAGCCGAGAGAAGACCAAGTCGAGGGAGTTTCCGTCTTCATGCGTTGGAGAATTAGTAAGCTGCGAAAGGCCAAATGAGGAGGTTAGAGATAAAAGGTGAGTAGCAGATGGGGAGAGGGGAAGAGCAATGGGGATGTTGAAATCTCCCATGAGGAGGGTAGGGATGTCACAGGAGAGAAAATGTGGAAGCCAAGTGGCAAAATGATCCAGGAACTGATGGGAGGGGCCGGGAGGACGATATACCACCGCCACTCGCATGGAGAAGGGGGTGTAGAGTCTGACGGCATGGACCTCAAAAGAAGGGAAGACAAGTGAGGGTAGTTGAGGGATAACCTGAAAGGTACATTTTGGTGATAGGAGCAGACCAACGCCTCCACCAGCTCTATTGTCTGATCTTGGGGTATGAGAGAAGTGTAGTAGAATCTGTGTCTATGCCCTTACATCATGCTGGGAGATTCTCTTTAAAGAGACATTTGAATTTTTTTAAAATACATTCAGATTTCTTTGCAATATGTATTTTCTTGACTGTGAACCTTGGGTATATAAAGTAAAGGAAATATGTTCTCCTAAGTTATGGCTTGGTAAACATCTTTCCATCAAAGAGGCACCTACACCTAATCCTAAGCAATGCTGCATTTGTGCTGTTTGATTCTTCTAGTACAGAAGTACAGATTACAGTAGCAGCACAGTTTTGTGATTTTGAAAGTACCAGTCAGCCTGTAAAAATGTAAGTACCTCAGTAACATATTTGCAATATACTTAATACAACGGTGCACTCACTCAAATTACCATTGCAAATTAAGCATGTTGTACCTCTATCAGAAGTACAAGTAAATCAATGAAACTTTGTGATACACTTAAGCACCCTATACTGTATATTCACAGTGGCCTGTAGTCCATGTAATGAACTATATATTTTTTAAAAAATGGGGAATTTTTTAAAAATAATATACATACACTCAGTGGCTTGCATTAATTCCGCACTGCTTTACATAGACGTAAATTAAATTGATGGGATCAAATAATTAAAAATTGGCATGTGCATATGTATTCACCCAGTCTGCTATGAAGCCCCTAAAAATTTCCCTTGCAAGCAATTACCTTCATAAGTCCCATACTTAGTGAAAGGAAGTCAATCTGCGTGCAATCTAAGTGTCACATGGTCTGTCAGTATATACATGCCTTTTCTGAAAAGTCACAGAGGCTGCAACAACATTAAGCAAGAGGCACCACACTATGAAGACCAAGGAGATCTCCAAACAAGTCAAAGTTGTTGAGAAGTACAAGTCAGGGTTGGGTTATAAAAAATATCCTAATCTCTGGTGATCCCCCGGAGCACCATCAGATTTACAGTATTATCATCAAATGGAAAGAACATGGTACCACAACAAACTTGCCAAGAGAAAGCCGCCCACCAAAGCTATCAGCCAAAGCAAAGAGAACATTAATCAAAGAGGCAGCACAGAGACCAAAGGTAACCCTGAAGGAGCTGCAGAGTTCCCAAGCAGAGACTGGAGTATTGTCCATAAGACCACAATAAGCTGTACACTCCATAGAGGTGGCCTTTATGGAAATGTGACCAGAAAAAAGCCTTTACTTACATTAAAAATTGTAAGGCTTGTTTTGAGATTGCCACAAGACATGTGAGAGACTCCCCAAATGTATTCAGAAAGAGTCTGTGGTCAGATGAGGTCAAAATTGACATTTTTGGCCACCAGGGTAAACTATGTCTGGTGACAAACCAAAATAGCTCATCACCCCAAGAACACCATCCCCAGAGGGAAACATGGTGATGGCAGCATCATGCTGTGGAAACATTTTTCAGTAGCAGGGTCAGGAAAAATGGTCCAAGTTGAGGAGATGATGGATGGTGCGAAATACAGGGATATTCTTGAGCAAAACCTGTTTCAGTTTCTCAGTGATTTGAGATTGGGGTGGAGGTTCACCTTCCAACAAGACAATGAGCCAAAGCATAATGCTAAAGCAACATGAGTGATTTAAGGGGAAACATGTTAATGTTTTGTAGTTGGCTAGTCAAAGCCCAGATCTTAATCCAAATGAGAATCTGAGGTCAGACTTCAAGATTGTTGTTCACCACAGGAAACCATCTAACTTATATAAATGCAATATATATAGGATTATACAGGGCCACACTATTAGGTGCTTACATATTATAGCATTGCCGGTGATGATATTTTCTACTATGGGTGTTTCATTGTAACATACACTCACTGGCCACTTTATTAGGTACACCTGTCCAACTGTGTGTTAAGACTTAATTTCTAATCAGCCAATCACATGGCAGCAACTCAGTGCATTTAGGCATGTAGACATGGTCAAGACAATCTCCTGCAGTTCAAACCGAGCATCAGTATGGGGAAGAAAGGTGATTTGAGTGCCTTTGAACGTGGCATGATTGTTGGTGCCAGAAGGGCTGGTCTGAGAATTTCAGAAACTGCTGATCTACTGGGATTTTCACACACAACCATCTCTAGGGTTTACAGAGAATGGTCCGAAAAAGAAAAAAAATCCAGTGAGCGGCAGTTCTGTGGCCGGAAATGCCATGTTGATGCCAGAGGTCAGAGGAGAATGGGCAGACTGGTTCGAGCTGATAGAAAGGCAACAGTGACTCAAATTGCCACCCGTTACAACCAAGGTAGGCAGAAGAGCATCTCTGAACGCACAGTGCGTCGAACTTTGAGGCAGATGGGCTACAGCAGCAGAAGACCACACTGGGTACCACTCCTCTCAGCTAAGAACAGGAAACTGAGGATAAAATTTGCACAAGCTCATCGAAATTGGACAGTAGAAGATTGGAAAAACGTTGCCTGGTCTGATGAGTCTCGATTTCTGCTGCGACATTCGGATGGTAGGGTCAGAATTTGGCGTAAACAACATGAAAGCATGGATCCATCCTGCCTTGTATCAACGGTTCAGGCTGGTGGTGGTGGTGTCATGGTGTGGGGAATTTTTTCTGGGCACTCTTTGGGCCCCTTGGTACCAATTGAGCATCGTTGCAACGCCACAGCCTACCTGAGTATTGTTGCTGACCATGTCCATCCCTTTATGACCACAATGTACCCAACATCTGATGGCTACTTTCAGCAGGATAATGCGCCATGTCATAAAGCTCGAATCATCTCAGATTGGTTTCTTGAACATGACAATGAGTTTACTGTACTCAAATGGCCTCCTCAGTCACCAGATCTCAATCCAATAGAGCATCTTTGGGATGTGGTGGAACGGGAGATTCGCATCAGGGATGTGCAGCCGACAAATCTGCGCCAACTGTGTGATGCCATCATGTCAATATGGTCCAAAATCTCTGAGGAATGCTTCCAGCACCTTGTTGAATCTCTGCCACGAAGAATTGAGGCAGTTCTGAAGGCAAAAGGGGGTCCAACCCCTTACTAGCATGGTGTACCTAATAAAGTGGCCAGTGAGTGTATGTTGACAGATCTATATCTTTTTTATTATAAAATGATATATTTATTTCTGTAGTGACTAATAAATATTGAGAGGATGGTTACTGGATTGAAGTTATAGCATTGTTGTCACTTTCTGGTGCATTAATGCAGATTATTTTGTTTGTCAACATATGATTACTGTATATACCACACAGCCTATTATTGGTTTTAGTGTTTTAGATGTTTTTAATCAGTGTGTGCAATTTTTGTTACAATAAAGCTTTTTTCACTTTATTTTTGATCTGGTGTTTGCGCCTAGTTGTGCTGTAGGGAAGGTGACCTGACGGACGGACGTGTTAGAATAGAGAAAGATAGGTTTGCACAGTTTAGACAGGTGTCAGTTACTACAGTGGGGAAACAGCTAGGAAAGTGTAGTGGACGTGCAGTACCTTGGGTTGACCATTAGATGGCAGGGAGGAGTGTGAGCAAAGGACTTGACATCAGCTTAGAGCTTTAGAAACCGTTGGTCATGGGGGCGGAGTTACAGTGACAGGGGATCGGGAGTGCTATAAATACTGAGGGAAAGTTCCTGAAAGTTCCAGTCCCCAGGGGGAGCTCCAGTGACAGGAGGACTACGACAGTCTGTGCGCTGTGAGGAAAACCGTACCAGGGGAACTGAGGAGAGAGAACGTCAGGGGGTGGTCCTGACAGGAAGAACCGCAGAAGAGACGAGACACCGGGTGTGGGACACCGTGTTGGACACGACGACTGATCAGTGGAAGTGCTGTTGGTTTATGGGCCTGAGGCGGCCACAGTAGCAGTCCTGTCAGGAGTGTCGACGAGTGCAGAGGGGACGGTGTGTGCATACACATCCCCAGTATAGAGTACGGTGTGTAAGAAGTGGCCCTGGAAACGGAGGGCCGTGAGGTAAAGAAAGTGCGGTGTGCTCTAAGGCCGTCAGACGGATGGCGAGTGAAATAAACTTGGACCTGTTGCACCCAGAATCTGCCTCCATCTTGTCTCTGTTTTATCTCTGCGCGGTAAGAAGAGGGATCACCCCCCAGCTCAGCCCACCGACCCTACAGTGCCATCTTTTTCTTTCTTCTTTCATGAGGATTTATAACTTACTACAAAATCTGAGGAATCTGCTCTAGAGATAATGAGGGTACCAGGTCTCTGAACTTACATGGATATTCGAACTATAAAACCTTTACACCACTAATCTTATCTAAGTATTCACTCTCTAAGCTCAGTTTGTTTATTTTGCCATGCCTCTGCTCTTTTTTGTGCACATATCGGTGCTTCTTCAGACGCTTTGTTATTCCATGCCAGATGAAAAGACGTAAGAAGTCTCGAAAGCTTGCTTTAAAATATCATTTGTTATACTTTATATTTACTAGTTATTAAAAGGTATCAAAACTACAAAGATTTTTAATTTGTTTTTCCCACTGAGGGCAATCTTTTCACAGTTATAGGCATGTTCTTTACATGAACTGATGCAAAGTCTCCAAAAAAAAGTGAAATTCCAGGTTGTGAGGTAACAAAGTATGAAAACTACCAAGGGGGAGAATACTTTCACATGTCACTGTGTGTGTGTGTGTGTGTGTGTATATATATATATATATATATATATATATATACACAGTGGGTATGGAAAGAATTCAAACCCCATTAAATTTTTCACTCGGTTTAATAACAACCATTTGGTAAATTCAAAAAAGTTCATTTTTTTCTCAATAATGAACACTCTGCACCCCATCTTGGCTGAAAACAAAAACAGAGATGTAGAAATTTTTGCAAATTTATTAAAAAAGAAAAACTAAAATATCACATGGTCATAAGTATTCAGACCCTTTGCTCAGACATTCATATTTAAGTCACAAGCTGTCCATTTCCTTGAAATCCTCCTTGAGATGGCTCTACTCCTTCATTGGAGTCCAGCTGTGTTTAATTAAACTGATAGGACTTGATACGGAAAGGCGCACACCTGTCTATATAAGACCTCACAGCTCACAGTGCATGTCAGACCAAATGAGGATCATGAGGTCAAAGGAACTGGCCAAGGAGCTCAGAGACAGAATTGTGGCAAGGCACAGATCTGGCCAAGGTTACAAAAGAATTTCTGCTGTACTCAAGGCTCCAACAAGGGTTTTGCCAATAAGTGTTAAATCTTGCTTGCCAGAGGGATCAAATACTTATTTCTCACTGCAAAATGCAAATAAATTTATGTAATTTAAACAATGTGATTTTCTCAATTTTATTTTTGATATTCTATTTCTCTATGTTAAAAATTAACCTACCCTTAAAGTTACAGACTGTTCATGTCTTTGTCAGCGGGCAAACTTACAAAATCAGCAAGGGAACCAAAAATTATTTCCTTCACTGTACATCTTATATTTTTGGAAATAACTCCCAATATTATATAAAGTAAATATGATACTGAAAATGTGTATCAACCAGTAAGAATACACAAGTTAAATAAGGTGTATAAAGATGATGCAAATTAAATAGAACTAATGAAAATCAATGCACATTTATTGCAACCACTCACAAAAAAAGAAATGTTCAGCTCACCAGATGAAAAAGGCTTTGAACTCCCAAGATGTGCATGGACATTGTATCCCAGTTGGAAGGACAATAAAACACATGTGAAAAAGCAGTAATCTTGTCCAGCACTCGACCTCAAAATTCCCAAGTAAAAACAGAGCTTTTTTGATCCATTAAAGGGAACCTGCCACCCGGTTAGGCCTATAGGAGTTACCGCCACCCTTCGGACCGGACCGCCCCGCAGGTGAGTATATTAAAAGTCATTTTTTCAGTTCTTCTAGGTTGGCTTGGGGGCAGATATACAGCATTATAAAATGCTGTACATCAGCCCTGAAAGGTGGTGGCCGTAACTTGTATCGGCCAAACCCGGTGACAGGTTCCCTTTAAAAGAGATACAAAAACACACAGGTTTAAACACAGGAAATCCTGAAAAAACCCTATCCGTTTAAAATTATAAATATGTACGTTTCTTAGTCCTGACCATGACTTGACTAAGAATCGTACATATTTTTGATTTGAACCACGTAAGAATTTATTTTAGGATGTCCCATTTTTAAAATTGTGTGGTTTTGTATATTTTTAATGGATCAATAAAGCTCTTTTTTATTTAAAAAAACTCTTTTTTTATTTGGGAGACCAAGTGTTGGACAAGATTACAGGGTTTTTTTTCAAATTAATTGCAGCTAGGGCTTCTACTAGGTTTGATATCATATATGAATTCTGATTGTTAATTACTAAAATTCACAATCCATCCAACAAACAAACAGATGTATTTCCAATTTAAATGGTCCCTTTCATTTCAACAAACTTTGCATAAATCAGCAGTACAAGAGACTATAATAAACTATGTAAAACATCTTATCAGAGAAATCTGCTTCTTTCACAACATTAAGGTCACTTCTTCACCTCCTCACTGCCTCCTGAACTTATTATCAAAAAACAGCTTGTCAGCTTCAGTGAAAGTAAGATGGACTGTAAGCACAATGATGTGTCAGATTACATATCGACTGTACTCTATGGAGAGATGAGGAAGGAGAAGGAGGGTAAGTTTACATCCACTAGCTCAGAGAGAACTGAAAATTATAAATAAAGCCTACAGAGAGGGCAAACGGTGAGACTTAGCAGATGCAAGTCAAGTACTAACCAGAAATATTCTTATTCTTCATGTACACATACATATTGGACAACTTATTATGAAAATGTACCTGAAGTGATAGCTGTGCTTTAAAGCACAGACTCACTTTGTGTAAATGCTTTTCTGAAGATAGTTTCATAACAGCAACTAAAATATAGCACCGACTCATCAAAGTATTTTCCCAAGAGACTTTGATAAGTCGCAAAATTTTTGTGCAACTCAAGGTTAAAAAATTTTTTTTTGAATTTTTGATGTTTTCACGTCAGTTATGCCCAAATATGCCAAATTGGACAGAGCTGAAGTGTGATGGGGAGCAACAGAGGTGTAATGCCACAAGCTTTTCTAAACCATGACAAGCTGTGGTGCTGCTTAAGCCAGAAAGTTACTCCAGTTATGGGCTTATGACAGGTCATCGAACCTTCAGTGACCTGCCTCCTATTTTACATACTGCATATAATAGTATTGGCTTTGAAAAAAATTAAAAAATTGGCACCGGCGGCGGTGCATATGCAGTAGCACCTGTCGCTTGCCGAGAGATGCTACTGCTGGAGCCATTTTGCTGCAGCCAAATTTTTTTTCCTACAACATAATGGCACCGCCAGTGGCGCTTGCACAGTAGCATCAATTACTTGCTGATAGATGCTACTGCACAAACGCAGTTTCCATTTTGCTGCAGCAAATGGTGCATGTGTTGCCGCCAGTGCCATTTTGCTGAAGTATTTTTTTTTTCAAAGCCAAGGCTATTATATGCAGTATTTAAAATAGGAGGCAGGTCACTGAAGGTTCGGTGACCTGTTGTAAGCCCATAAGGATGAATATGTAAAAAGAGCACCATTTAAAAGCATATGGGCCTTTTTGTAGTCCAATAGTTCTTCTATGGCCAGGGTCATACTTGTGAGAAACTCACACTAGTCTCACATCTCAATACCCGGCACTTGAACCGGAGCGCTCAGTTGCATAGAAATACATGCAGCCGCTCACTCCAGTCCCGAGTGCCGGCGGCAGTGCCGACTATTGAGATGCAAGACTCGTGCGAGTTTCTCGCAAGTGTGACCCCGGCCCATGACAGAAGCTCCTTTCTGCTTTGGAGGTGGTAGTGGCCTTCTTATCTCTTGGGTTCCTGTGCGGCTTCACAGGCTGCACCAATGATATTTCCACCTCTCGATTAACCTTACCTTTCCTTCAGGCTTAATATATTCTTGCATGTGGAGCAAGACTACCAAATAAAACAATTGCATGATTCGTTATTCATACTCTGATACATACTCTCATGAGATGTCAATGCTACATGTCTATGTGTTGTCACCAAATGAATGTGATGTGAGTTGCAACCCGCCAAGGGCTTCCTAGCATACCTAGATATAGTATTGAAGTTATTTTGTGAGAATTTAGAGTCCTTTGCCAAATTCAAGAAAAGGTAAGCATTAGCACTCCTGTTCGATGGCCTGTAAACTGCTTTCAGACACTTCTCAGGCGCCTATGTGGTTTACAGCTCATCATAAGTAGCATTGTACTTGTTCATGGGTTTTTTAGTCTGCTTAACCTACACAAAACCCTTTCTGTCTGTCATATCCTGTCAGATCCACTAACAATTTTATGCCTGTGGGGGATGTAAGATTCTCTTCCACAGACTTATTTTAAAAGAATAATGTTAGATAGTTCTTGTCTCATTCTATTGTTCTTCCCCATAGAAATGGCAGCTGGACAATTGTTCATCTCTCCTTTCACCATAGAATTAAAAGGCTCGATTAGGCGTCACGAGCATGAATAATTAACAACCTGATAAGATATTTTAATTACAGGTTAAATTATATTTTCTGCTGGAACTTTTAATGCCCATCTTTTTCCCCATTATTACTAATACACAGTTACATAGTTAGCATGGGTGAAAAAAGACATAGATCCCATTAATGGTGTGCTCAGAAGCTAAAATTTATTTTAATCCTAACCCTCTATTTAATGACATAATCTTATCTTTTTTCTAATATACTTTAATTACAAAAGTCTCTCCCTTGCTACTCCAAGTGCATGCTCAAGTGCAGACTCAAATGAGTCATCATCAGGGGGCAGATTCTGCCCCACCCTGAAACAAAGCCTCTTCAGTGACCTCTCTTTCAGTGGTTGAGTTAGTCCCTACTGTACTGAGAATGCGCCGGTTGTCAATCCCATATGTATGCTTTATAGGATCTTTTCACTGAGCAATATTCTTTTTAATGCACAGTGACAATACACTCTCTCACCAGCTCGAGAGCGCACTGTCAGTTGCAATTGAAAGGAGCAAACAGAGACCCATGTATGAATTTTTATCTATCTTTATTTTTTTAATCCAATAAAATTATTTTAAATATACAAGTAGTCACTCTTGTAGAGCGATCCTTAACCAGCTGACCTGTCTTGGCTGGTGGTGCATAGGAAGCACGGACTCCGTGTAGTCCCACGTAAACCATCAAAAAATAGAAAAAATTCCAGCTTCCAAAATCGAATGACATTTATTTAAAGCATAAAAACAAGGTCAACAGACAGATGCATCAGTGCAAAAAGGCAAAGCAGTAGCAACGCGTTTCGAACAAATCGCTGTTCTTTTTCCAAGCTGCCAGTAAATGAACAACATGCGGTATATATCACGCCTAGCCCACACATATGGTGCATAATGACAAACCCACATGATGCATAATTAAAACCATCAGTAGAAATTGTATCAATCAAATTGCATCACAAACATTAATAGTACATACAAATAGACGAAGATAAAATTAAAACAAATAAAGAAAATTATGTATATACAAGTACTTCAATAATGAAACATAATTTCTTTGCACACATATGTTCTCAAGCGAAGCATCCAGAAAGCCTCTCTGGTCATTAATCGCCGCTTCAAATCTCCAGCTCTTGCTGAAACATTAACCTTTTCAATTCCCACAACTTGCAGGGAATAAATATTTCTGTGAAATTAATTAAATTAAATTATGTTGGCTGTACTATGCGCAAACTAAAGGTGAGAATTTCAGAGCACATAACTGATATCGTTTCTCTCAGCAGTTCCAACCGGGCTATGGGTCCCGATTTTGTGACACATCAGCGATCTCGCCAGCGAGATCGCTGTGTGTGACGGGGATCAGTAACTGGCCCCCCTGCCGGTTATCACTGATCGTGCTCGAGCGGCCTGGGCCATTTTTCGATTGCTGGTCTCCCGCTGCCCAGCACGCATCACTGTGTGTGGCAGCGAGAGACCAGCGATCAGCTACGCTGGACGCTGGTTTCTAATGTAGACGTCAGGTATCCAGGAGCCGCGGCTCCTGGATACCCGACATTTACATTACAAACCAGTGTCCAGCATCGCTGGTCCTGATCGCTAGGGCTGTCTATGTGACAGCTCACCAGCGATCAGCCTAACGATGTCCCAGCGATCCCATCCATGTCGGATCGTTGGTGGGATCGCTGGGACATCGTTATGTGTGACAGGGTCTTATGTCTTTTGCCTCTAAGGTGGAGATTTGAAGCGGCGATTAATGACCAGAGAGGCTTTCTGAATGCTTCACTTGAGAACATGTGTTCCCCGTGGACTCAATGCGCGCAAAGAAATTATGTTTCATTATTGAAGTACTTGTATATACATATATTTCTTTATTTGTTTTAATTTTATCTTTGTCTATTTGTATGTACTATTAATTTTTGTGATGGAATTTGATTGATACAATTTCTACTGATGGTTTTAATTGTGCATCATGTGGGTTTGTCATTATGCACGATATGTGTGGGCTAGGAGTGATATATACCGCATGTTGTTCATTTACTGGCAGCTTGGAAAAAGAACAGCGAGTTGTTCGAAACGCGTTGCTACTGCTTTGCCTTTTTGCACTGATGCGTCTGTCTGTTGACCTTGTTTTTATGCTTTAAATACATTTCATTCGATTTTGGATGCTGGAATTTTTTCTATTTTTTTATACTCACTCTTGTAGGCTGTATAGTCATTTAGTGTGTTATGACTCTAATTTTTTAAGACCAGTTCACATTGGCCCACTGGCTAGCTGCCAATATTTGCAAGGGGTATACTTTAGACATTTTAATTCAAAGTTGATTACACCTTTTATTTACATGCTATTTGTGTGGTTTAGAAGATGTGGTAAAGACTGTTCAGTTGACAGTGAGGAGCAGAGGATCCAAAGAGGTGAGCAGAGATTGAATATAAGGATTTCTGTTATTATTTACATCTTCCATTTATTATGCTGTCCAGACCCCAGTGCATAATAAGCGACCTTGAATTTGAGAAGAATAACTTATCTGCGAATCAATTTTTTTTTCGTGAAATTCTGTGCAGAGTATAAAAGACTAGCACATGTTGATTTTGAAATTCATAATATTACATTTACTAAAAATCAACTTTATTTTCCAACATACTCAGGTTCACATGTAAAAGACACCATGTGTAATGTCGAAATCCATTTCTTACATAACTCGATGTCATCAGCGTATTTTTTGCAAAGTAATGTTAAATGCTCTTCTTCATGGCCCTACACAATGGTACAAAACATTAGTATGACTAGCGGAACCTAATCGATGAATAACCAAATACAGTGGCATGTAAAAGTTTGGAAACCCCTTGGTCAAAATTACTTTATTACGAACAGTTAAGCAAGTTGAAGATGAAATGATCTGTAAAAGACCTAAGCTAAAGATGATACATTTTATTTGTATTTTAGATGAAAAAAAAAAAGTTAATCTTTTACATTATCAAAAATTACAAAAAAGAAAATGGGCCAATGCAAAAGTTTGGCTTCCTGCATGGTTAGTATGTAGTAGCATCCACTTTTGAAACGGTCACAGCTTGTAAACCCTTTTTGTAGTAAGACAAGATGCTTTCAATTCTTGTTGAGGGATTTTCATCCATTCTTACTTGGAAAATTCTTCCAGCTCTGAGAATATTCCGGAGTCATCTTGCATGCACTGCTATATTGAGGTCTAGCCACAGATTTTCAATGATGTTCAAATTAAAGGACTGTGAGGGCCATTGTAAAACCTTCAGCTTGCACCTTTTGAGGTCATCTATTGCGGATTTTGACGTGTGTTTAAGATCATTATCCATTTGTAGAAGCCATCCTCTTTTCAACTACAGATAGGTGCATAGGTAGATAGATTGGTGTTATTTTCAACTACAGATAGACACATAGGTGTTATGTTTGCATCAAGAATTTGTCGAAATTTCATTGATTCCATTAGTTCTTGAATAAATATTTCTGAAGGTCTTTTGCAGTCAATCAAGGATTCTGATTTTCCTCGCTAGCAATCTAAGTGCATCTCTCACTTAAATTTTGATTGGTCTTCCAGACCTTATCTTGACCTCTAATGTTCCTGTTAACTGTCATTACTTAATTACATTTCAAACTGATGAAAGGGCAACTTGAAAATGCTTTGCTATCTTCTTATAGCCTTCTTATAGTTTTATGGGCCTCCACCATTTTTATTTTCTGAGCGCTAGTCAGCTGCTTAGAAGAATCATGGCTGCTGTTTTTTTACCACAAGGTTAGAGGAGGCTGAGTTTTTATAAAGCTGGGAAATTTGCATCACCTAGCCTTTCCGAACGATTATAGTGAACAAGCCATAACAGGTTAATTAAAGTCTTAAACCTTGTTCAAAGTTTACTGAGCCCACAAATCTCCAAAGGTGCCCAAACTTTTGCATCGGCCCATTTTCCTTTTTGTAATTTTTTAAATGTAAAAGATGAAAAAATATATATATATATATATATATATATATTTGTCTAACATACACAGGAAATATAAATAGTAGGAAACAACAAGGCACTCAGAGATAAATAGTTTCTTTAGAAGGTGCACAAGTAGGGTCTCCAGCCCATATTATAAATGATAAACAACTTGGCACTCAAAATCGTGAAAAAAGTTGATCCATTTTTATTGACATCCAGATAACATTACTCTAAACATTTTCGGTCACAACATAGGACCTTCGTCAGAGATTGTATAGAGATTTTCAATCTCGGAGAACAGAGACAGGTCCAAAAAGATACGCATCCTATAGTCAATCAGTGCGATTTCATATAAAGTGCTCTACAGTGCTCGGTGCAATTTGTGCCCATTTCAATATCGGAAGCAATAGTGCTTGTGCTATACGTGGTCTGAATAGGCTGTTCCTCCTGAATATTGTAGGTAAGTAGCGCTATAGCATGGCGATTTATCGCTGTTGAATGGCGCTGTGGAGCGGCCTCATCCAGCGTGCGATATGTCTCGCTATAAGCTCCACAGCGCCATTCAACAGCGATAAATCGCCATACTATAGCGCTACTTACCTACAACATTTTTCTGAACCCGAAAGGGCTGTCAAAGGTTAGAAACTACAAAAAAAGTACTTAAATTCCCTTACTGCTCACCTCTCTGGCCACTCCACTCATCACTCAACATCCCCCATCTAATCCTCATTGCATCTTATTATCACCACCACGAGCGCTGAAATTCCCAGCTCTCGTGAGACCAGGGGCAGTTTTGTGCATCCGCAAGCAAGTTCACGCAGAACCCTTTTCAAAGACAAGAGTTTCGGCCTAGTAGGAGGAGAGGCGAGCGGCATGGTGAGTATAAGTAGTTTTTTCTATTTTGAAAATGTTTTATCCAGCTCTGCAGCCAGTATTCTATGATGTGGCCGGTTTAGCATACTAAATCTGGTGAAAGGTCTTCTTTAGCATGAGAGAATTAATAAAAACGTGAGCAATCTCATATTCTGATAGGGTTTTTCTATTGGTATACTTGTATATTATGTGTCATTATTTTAGTTTTCTTTTGATGCCATTTGTTAAATCCTATCACGTCAACCCATTTACCAAGTGAAAAGGAGCCATTCATAATAATTAACAATTATCACATAATGTTTAAAGTTATGAGACTATGAGGATGAGGGCTCATACTCACTTGCGAGAGACTCGCACAATTCTCGTGTGAGTCTCTTGCATGAAAACCTGGCACTGCGGCCGGCACTCGGATGGGAGCGTGCGACTACATGTATTTCTATGCAGCCGCGCGCTCGGGTCCCAGTGCCAGGTTTTCATGCGAGAGACACACAAGAATTGTGTGAATCTCTCGCAAGTGAGTAAGAGCCCTAACACAAATATTCCGATTAAAACCGCACTTGTGGCCCATAACAACGCGCCACCGCTTAGCTTTCATCTCTTAGGCTCTGTTCACACATCACGTTTTTGCTGCTGTTTTTTTCCTGCAGGCAAAATCTGCTGTCTTGGCAGTAAAGAAGCTGCTTACGAGAAGCAGGTTTTTTTTTCTGAGTTTTTGCCGCATTTTAATTGGTGTGTTTTTGTTGTCTTTTGCGCATGTTGCTAAAGTTTAGTGTCACCCCCCAAAAAAACCCCCACGATTTAACATCCTTAGGTTTTTGCACCACAATGCAGAAAAAACTGATGCATGCGTTTTATGCTGCATTTTTGCATTAACCATTGTTTCCTATGGGTGAAAAAACACTGAAAAAAGTGACATACTGCAGTTTGCAAAAAAAAAGCAGCAGTTTTCCAAATCAGTCAGGAAAAAAAAAAACAATGTGTGTGCATGAGATTTCTGAAATCTCATAGACTTTGCTGGTACTATAAAACGCAGCTTAAAATTTGCATTAAAAAAACGCTGCAAAAATGCAACGTGTGAACATAGCCTTAAGCTTTGCGCTGACTGGTTTCTCTATCATTTGGCCAATCAATATTAGAGTAGAAATTCTATAAGGATCTACATTTTTAGTTACCCTTTGGAATTCAAGTCCTTGATTTGCATTATTGGTGTGTTCAGCTTCTGGTCATTAGGATGCTTGTATAAGGTTATTTAGAATTGAGAGTCCCCAGTGGTTGATACCTTTTAATGGCTAACTGAAAAGATGGTAACACATTGCAAGCTTTCGAGACTACTCAGGTCTCTTCATCAGACTAGACTAATACAACATCTGAAGAGTCACATATTTATACACAAGACAGCACAGAAATAACGCAATAGATAAGACAAGTGGTGTGAAGCAGAATTGTCATTATGGGAGAGGGATAAACATAGTTCATAGATAAGGAGTGTGAAGGTTTTATTGCCCTCTGATTGGGGTCTGGTTCTGTGTTTTGTGATGACTCCAGAAGGTCTGAAGAGCGTAGTTTAATGTACTGTATATCACTTGGGGCCAAGAGGAAGTTTTGCTCTTTATTATCACTAGAACTACTGGAGGTGTCATTTTGACCCTTTTGCTATTTCTTTTTCCTATAATTTCTAAAATTTTAACAAATGAGTTCTGACTTTTTGTGACTTTTATTTATTCATGGTAGTGTATATTTTAGGACACAAAAATGAATTGTAACTTTTTCAGGGGCCCAGATTTTACAATTCATACCTATAAGTACTGAAGGGGTCAATTTGACCCCATACATAAAAGTAGTAGTAGGCAAGTCACCTAATATTACAGAGTACAGAAAATCACAGTGCTTCTACCTAGTTGTAGAGTGTAATTGTATCTATGCATAACAGGGATGATTCAGCATTTTGTTTTGTCTAAACTTGTCTGAACATGTTTGATCCCTGTCTCTTGTAGCGATTTCTGTCTGCACTTCAGTAACAAACATTACAGTTGAAGCTACAACTCTGCATGTTTGTACAGTGTCGTTTTATTACTTCTGCGATCTTTCAAGTCCCTTTTTGCGACGTATATTTGAAGCATGAGCAAGCAGAGGGGTCTGACAAGTGATGAAATTTTGAAATGTCTTCAGAATTTATCTGAAAATGAGCCAGAAGAAGTGGCCCATCATCCGCAATGTCTGAACCACAAACAAAAGGACAAGAAATCCGCTAGCGTCGAAAATGTGGAGTTGGAAGATGCAACGAAAACAAAACAACTAAAACTTGCGCAAACTGTAACAAACCAGTTTGTGGAAAATGCACTGGGAAAGTGGAAGAAAGTACTGTTTGTGTTAACTGTTGGACACCGCATGCTATGACCATGTCAAAGGAAAATGCGTGCTTTACTTGATCTTAACACTGTTCCTACTAAGTTAAAATAAATGTTCTTTAATTTGTTGGCAACAATAAAGTTATTTTTACTCCAGAGTCAGTACTTTTGAATGGGGGTCAAAATGACCCCTAATGGTAGTTATAGGTATTATGAAACACGCGGTAGTTCTAGTGTTAAAGCTAACAAATGAAATAGATTAATAATTATGCTAATCTAGTATAAACTCCATAAAACCAGCCCTTAGACCACAAAGAAGGCAAACTTTTATTAATAATAAAGGACTTTAGGGTCATGGAAAGCTTTGGTATTTTTGCCCAGAAACTCATGTTCATTCATTATTTATAAACATATAGAAATGTAGAGTAATTGAGTACATTAAAGTCAGTGTTTCCACCATGAGAGAGAAAGAGAGACAGAGAAAAAAAGATACTAAAATCCTAAAGGGATTTTTCATGGCAAGAAAAACAAGACTGCTTTCCTTCTTCCACGTTGTTCCATCTTTCCAGAGGTTTTGCATAATATCACAGTCTAAACAGGAAGCTGACCACCTGACAAACAAGCAAACTCCTCACAAAAGGTCTACGCCCCCAGAAGAAGACGACTGGCGAAACACATGTGGTGTTTGCATACATGAACATGTTGGACAGCCTAACAACAGGCACATTTCACGCCTCTTTGTTTCAATCTGAACATTGGTTAGTTCTAGGAATTGGTGGCTCTCTAATTTTAAGTTAATATGATAACGCTACTCGAATATCCAAATTAGGAAATATTTTCAACCACAAGTATGAACAAAACTGAAAATGTGCCTGGTCATGGATAAATAGCTTCGTTTTCAACTGGATAATAAAGTTTAAATATTTTCTTACTTTTCAATATTGGTTCCAAAAACACTTTTTGGTGCAGGATCTATAGCTAAGTTTTGATGCAGAACCATACTGAGATCATATGGTTTGGGGACATATCAGGATATACTTTAGGTACTCATTCACATGTCATTGCTGTATGCAATATGGCCATGTTTGTCTCTGAAAATGTATTTTTCTTTTGCAGTGTTTTGCTAAATATGCTGGACTTGTCTTCTAAAGCTTTACTGTAGTCTTATCACATATTATCTTACATTATTTTGGGTATTATACCCAAATGGAGCAGAAAGACTGGAGCTGCATCCTCCTCCATATACCAGCCTAGTATTTACAGTATGGCTTTAGACCAAAGCTGCATTTCCTCCTACAAACCTCCTATTTACTGTATGGCTCTAGACTGAAACTGCATCCCCTACTACCAATCTAGTATTTACTGTATAGCTCTAGGCTACAACTGCATCCCCTCCTACCAGCTTACTATTTTCTGTATGGCTCTAGGCTACAACTGCATCCCCTCCTACCAGCCTACTATTTACTGTATGACTCTAAACTACAACTGCATCCCCCTCGTACCAGCCTACTATTTACTGTATAGCTCTAGACTGCAACTGCATCCCCTCCTGCCAGACTACTATATACTGCATGGCTCTTGACTACAACTGCATCCCCCTCATGCCAGCCTACTATTTACAGTTTTGTTCTAGACTGAAACTGCATCCCCTACTACCAACCTACTATTTACTCTAAGGCTCTAGACTACAACTGCATCCCCCTCCTACCAACTTACTGTTTACTGCATGGCTCTGGACTACAACTCCATCCCCCTCATACCAGCCTACTATTTACTGTATTTCTCTAGACTACATCTGCATCCTCTCCTTCCAGCTTACTATTTTATGACTTTAGACTGCAGCTGCATCTTTTACCAACCAGCCTACTCTTTACTGAAACTGCAGGCACTCATACTAGCTTACTGTTTACTGTATGGCTTTAGACTGCAGCTACATCCCCCTCCTACCAGACTACTATTTAATGTATGGCTCTAGACTATAACTACAACTGCATCTTCTACCTATCAGCCTACTATTTACTGTACGGCTCTAGACTGAAACTGCACCCACTCATACCAGCCTACTGTTTACTTTATGGCTCTAGACTGCAGCTACATCCCCCTCCTACCAACCTACTATTTCCTGCATGGCTCTAGACTTTAGCTGCATCTCATTCCTACCAGCCTATTTACTCTATAGCTCTAGATGCAGCTCTATCTACCCTCCTACCAGCCTACAATTTACTGTCTAACTCTATACTACAGCTGATCTTCCTTCTAAAGGACCTATTATTTAGTGTATGGCTCTAGACTGAAGCTCAATCCCCCTTCTACCAGCCTCTTTACTCTATGGCTTTTCACTGCAGTTGCATCCTACTCCTACCAGCCGACTGTTTACTGCATGGCTCTAGACTTTAGCTGCTTCTCCTTCCTACCAGCCTACTGTATAGCTCTAGACCTCAGCTGCATTCCCCTCCTACTAGCCTACATTACTATATGGCCCTTTTTTATGGAAAACAATAGAGGTTTCTAAATGTACACAATAAACCTAGATTTTTGGAATTAAATTGGCTCCTTTTGATAACAAGAAAAAATGCTGCTAAATGTTGTGCATTTTTATGTACTACTGAAAAAAAACATTGATAGGTACATTATTTATCCTTATTATTTTCATTGTATACTAGGGCAATCGGACCTCCTGTTATTTGTTGGCCGGCAACCATGATCACTTTCCATTGTTAAAATACAATGACCTATTAAGAGGAAATGCTTTAGACACACAGTATATACACAGTATACTGTAAGATAACAATATACAATAAAACCTACCTGATACATACTGGACTTAATCTTTTAAGATTAAAAGTTGAATAGATAAATGGAAAATTATTTACTTCCACAATTAACAAAATACTAATGAGGCTAATAAATACATTTAAGAGTGTCTTACCTCCTCCGTTCTTTCCACACAGATATGGAAATCTCCATACATTCCCTAAGCCAATTGCATATCCCACACAGGACATAAGGAAATCAAATCTTCCCTTCCATGTATCTCTCTCAAGGTCTTCTGCTTTCTTCTTCTGCACCTTCACAACCAAGGTCTTGGGCTTATCATTAGTGATTGGTGCTTCGCTGACCTCCGTAGAAATTTGTCCATCTGTAACCTTAGTTCCATTTGTTGCCATGTCTCTTGGCTTGGAATGGCAGTGCCTGGTACCCAGACGAGAAATTTCAGCACCAGTCCACGTGGACAGCAGTTTCGCGGCTCCCTTTTACTTCACTAGGGTTACAAAGATGATTTTAAAAATCCTGTTTATAGTTGCAAATCCACGACAGATTAGAAGATTAGACGTTCAGCTGAAAAAAAAACAGTAAAAATGTTTATAGACATCATAACAATAAAAGATTTATATTATTTGTGTATATTTATGATCAAAATACTATGCCACTTGGGCTATGTTTATTGCAAACAGCATACCAGGAAAAAAGAAGGAGTTGCATATTTTAGGAGGAATAATGTTCTTTAAGAGATATGAGTGGATGAGACAAATTTAGAATTCGCCTGTTCAAGCAGATTTTCTTCAAAAATTTGATTCTCAGAGAAATTACTCTCCTCGAATTTAATGTCACTTATTATGCTCCATGGTCTCTTCAGAACCCATAACAAAATAAAAGTAAGCTGTAAAAAATACCACTTCCGGAAAGGTTCTGTGCTAGTGCACAAAAGGTCAGGTTGTCAAGAGGTCACGATGTGTGCCCTGATGTTGCGTGTGTATGTTCAGAACCATAAGAGTGGAAAGTCCAGATCTAGCATGGCAGGCACAGGGATTTCTGTGCTCGAGGTGGTTACTAGAAGACATGTCGAGAACCGTATGTGTGACGGAAACTAGCAAAGGGGCTGTAGAGGTGAGTATAGTGGGGAAAAAAAGTATTTAGTCAGTCAGCAATAGTGCAAGTTCCACCACTTAAAAAGATGAGAGGCGTCTGTAATTTACATCATAGGTAGACCTCAACTATGGGAGACAAACTGAGAAAAAAAAATCCAGAAAATCACATTGTCTGTTTTTTTTTCATTTTATTTGCATATTATGGTGGAAAATAAGTATTTGGTCAGAAACAAGCAATCAAGATTTCTGGCTCTCACAGACCTGTAACTTCTTCTTTAAGAGTCTCCTCTTTCCTCCACTCATTACCTGTAGTAATGGCACCTGTTTAAACTTGTTATCAGTATAAAAAGACACCTGTGCACACCCTCAAACAGTCTGACTCCAAACTCCACTATGGTGAAGACCAAAGAGCTGTCAAAGGACACCAGAAACAAAATTGTAGCCCTGCACCAGGCTGGGAAGACTGAATCTGCAATAGCCAACCAGCTTGGAGTGAAGAAATCAACTGTGGGAGCAATAATTAGAAAATGGAAGACATACAAGACCACTGATAATCTCCCTCGATCTGGTGCTCCACGCAAAATCCCACCCCGTGGGGTCAGAATGATCACAAGAACGGTGAGCAAAAATCCCAGAACCACGCGGGGGGACCTAGTGAATGAACTGCAGAGAGCTGGGACCAATGTAACAAGGCCTACCATAAGTAACACACTACGCCACCATGGACTCAGATCCTGCAGTGCCAGACGTGTCCCACTGCTTAAGCCTGTACATGTCCGGGCCCGTCTGAAGTTTGCTAGAGAGTAGAGTTGAGCGATACCATCCGATACTTCAAAGTATCGTATCGGATGGTATCGGCCGATCTTTAAAAAAAGTATCGGTATCGCCGATTCCGATACCGGAAGTCCCATTCAAGTCTATGGGACTTCCGGTATCGGAATAAGAAAAACCCTTTCCTGCCCTTGTACAGCCTCTCTGGGGTCTGTACGGGCCTTTCGGGGGGCTGTGCCGGCCTGCCAGGGGGTCTGTGCAGGCTCCGGTGGTCTGTGCCGGCCTGCCGGTGGTCTGTGCAGGCTCCGGGGGGCTGTGCCGGCCTGCCGGGGGGCTGTGCCGGCCTGCCAGGGGGTCTGTGCAGGCTCCGGTGGTCTGTGCCGGCCTGCCGGTGGTCTGTGCAGGCTCCGGGGGGCTGTGCCGGCCTGCCGGTGGTCTGTGCAGGCTCCGGGGGGCTGTGCCGGCCTGCCGGGGGGCTGTGCCGGCCTGCCGGGGGGCTGTGCCGGCCTGCCGGTGGTCTGTGCAGGCTCCGGGGGTCTGTGCAGGCATCGTCCGATGGGACTACAAGTCCCATCGGGCGATGCCTGCTACCATGACAGTGATTGACACATTAGCCAATGATGGGACAGTAGTAGTCCCATCATCCGGCTAATGTGTTAAATGTAAAAAAAAAAAAAAAAAAAAAAAAAAAAATTACATGCTACATTCATACTACATACTACATACATGCTACATTCATACTACATACTACATACATGCTACATTCATACTACATGCAACATACATACTACATATATACTACATGCATGCTACATATATACTACATGCATGCTACATACATACTACATATATACTACATGCATGCTACATACATACTACATATATACTACATGCATGCTACATACATACTACATGCTACATGCATGCTACATACATACTACATACATGCTACATATATACTACATACATACTACATATATACTACATGCATGCTACATATATACTACATGCATGCTACATACATACTACATATATACTACATGCATGCTACATACATACTACATGCTACATGCATGCTACATACATACTACATACATGCTACATATATACTACATACATACTACATATATACTACATGCATGCTACATATATACTACATGCATGCTACATACATACTACATATATACTACATGCATGCTACATACATACTACATGCTACATGCATGCTACATACATACTACATACATGCTACATATATACTACATACATACTACATATATACTACATACATACCACATACATACTACATGCATGCTACATATATACTACATGCATGCTACATACATACTACATATATACTACATGCATGCTACATACATACTACATGCTACATGCATGCTACATACATACTACATACATGCTACATATATACTACATACATACTACATATATACTACATGCATGCTACATATATACTACATACATACTACATATATACTACATGCATGCTACATATATACTACATACATACTACATATATACTACATACATGCTACATACATACTACATATATACTACATGCATGCTACATATATACTACATGCTACATACATACCACATACATACTACATACATGCTACATATATACTACATGCATGCTACATACATACTACATATATACTACATGCATGCTACATACATACTACATGCTACATGCATGCTACATACATACTACATACATACTACATGCTACATACATACCACATATATACTACATACATACAATACATTCATACAATACATACATAGACATACAGTACATATAACATAGAGTAACATACTTACCAATACTTGTCACATTGTTCCCCGAAGCCATTGTCGTCTACGGAATAAATATTAACATAACAAACCACAAAAATACTCACCCACGATCCGAAGCAGTCCACGAGTGTGTCCCACGACGATCTTGGGTAGAGAACTGCAGCATCAGCTGATGCTGCCGTTCTCTACGGGCTGCAGGAATCCAATGACGGAAGGTAGGTATCCTTCCGCACTGTATTCCTCCGCCACTTAAAAAAAAAAAAAGTCCCTAGTCTCACTTTATGCCATTGCTGTGTGGGAATTTCCCACACAGCAATGGCATAAAGTGAGACTAGGGACTTTTTTTTTTTTAAGTGGCGGAGGAATACAGTGCGGAAGGATACCTACCTTCCGTCATTGGATTCCTGCAGCCCGTAGAGAACGGCAGCATCATCTGATGCTGCAGTTCTCTACCCAAGATCGTCGTGGGACACACTCGTGGACTGCTTCGGATCGTGGGTGAGTATTTTTGTGGTTTGTTATGTTAATATTTATTCCGGAAAGACAATGGCTTCGGGGAACAATGTGACAAGTATTGGTAAGTATGTTACTCTATGTTATATGTACTGTATGTCTATGTATGTATTGTATGAATGTATTGTATGTATGTAGTATATATGTGGTATGTATGTAGCATGTAGTATGTATGTAGTATGTATGTAGCATGCATGTAGCATGTAGTATGTATGTAGCATGCATGTAGTATATATGTAGTATGTATGTAGCATGCATGTAGTATATATGTAGCATGTATGTAGTATGTATGTGGTATGTATGTAGCATGTAGTATATATGTAGCATGCATGTAGTATATATGTAGTATGTATGTAGTATGTATGTAGCATGTATGTAGTATATATGTAGTATGTATGTAGTATATATGTAGCATGCATGTAGTATATATGTAGTATGTATGTAGTATATATGTAGCATGCATGTAGTATATATGTAGTATGTATGTAGTATATATGTAGCATGTATGTAGTATGTATGTAGCATGCATGTAGCATGTAGTATGTATGTAGCATGCATGTAGTATATATGTAGTATGTATATAGCATGCATGTAGTATATATGTAGCATGCATGTAGTATGTATGTGGTATGTATGTAGCATGTAGTATATATGTAGCATGCATGTAGTATGTATGTAGTATGTATGTAGTATGTATGTAGCATGCAGTATGTATGTAGTATGTATGTAGTATATATGTAGTATGTATGTAGCATGCATGTAGTATGTATGTAGCATGTATGTAGTATGTATGTAGTATATATGTAGTATGTATGTAGCATGTAGCATGTATGTAGTATTTTTTTTTTTTTTTTTTTTAACATTTAACACATTAGCCGGATGATGGGACTACTACTGTCCCATCATTGGCTAATGTGTCAATCACTGTCATGGTAGCAGGCATCGCCCGATGGGACTTGTAGTCCCATCGGACGATGCTTGCACAGACCCCCGGACATCAGCACAGCCCCCCGGCAGGCCGGTACAGACCCCCACAGGGTGCACAGCCCCCCGGCAGGCCGGCACAGCCCCCCGGCAGGCCGGCAGAGACCCCGGGCAGTCCACACAGCCCCCCGGCAGGCCGGCACAGCCCCCCGGCAGGCCGGCAGAGACCCCCGGAAGGCCCGAAATGACGGCGCATCATGATGCGCACACACCGCGCATCATGATGACGTCAGGCCGTCAATCAACTGAACTTCCGATTCCGATGCCGAATTCCGATATTGAAAAAATATCGGAAGTCGGTATCGGAATTCCGATACAGCAAGTATCGGCCGATACCCGATACTTGCGGTATCGGAATGCTCAACACTACTAGAGAGCATTTGGATGATCCAGAGGAGTTTTGGGAGAATGTCCTATGGTCTGATGAAACCAAACTGGAACTGTTTGGTGGAAACACAACTTGTCGTGTTTGGAGGAAAAAGAATACTGAGTTGCATCCATCAAACACCATACCTACTGTAAAGCATGGTGGTGGAAACATCATGCTTTGGGGCTGTTTCTCTGCAAAGGGGCCAGGACGACTGATCCGGGTACATGAAAGAATGAATGGGGCCATGTATCGTGAGATTTTGAGTGCAAACCTCCTTCCATCAGCAAGGGCATTGAAGATGAAACGTGGCTGGGTCTTTCAACATGACAATGATCCAAAGCACACTGCCAGGGCAATGAAGGAGTGGCTTCATAAGAAGCATTTCAAGGTCCTGGAGTGGCCTAGCCAGTCTCCAGATCTCAACCCTATAGAAAACCTTTGGAGGGAGTTGAAAGTCCGTGTTGCCAAGCGAAAAGCCAAAAACATCACTGCTCTAGAGGAGATCTGCATGGAGGAATGGGCCAACATACCAACAACAGTGTGTGGCAACCTTGTGAAGACTTACAGAAAACGTTTGACCTCTGTCATTGCCAACAAAGGATATATCACAAAGTATTGAGATGAAATTTTGTTTCTGACCAAATACTTATTTTCCACCATAATATGCAAATAAAATGAAAAAAAAACAGACAATGTGATTTTCTGGATTTTTTTTTCTCAGTTTGTCTCCCATAGTTGAGGTCTACCTATGATGTAAATTACAGACGCCTCTCATCTTTTTAAGTGGTGGAACTTGCACTATTGCTGACTGACTAAATACTTTTTTTCCCCACTGTATATGTTATTTTTTGTTACATTTTTTGACGGACCTCTAAGGTTTTAAAAAAAAAGGAAGCCAACACGGAAGCATTTCTCGAAAGCTGATTTTTGTGCTACTCAAATAGCATTCAATTCCACCCTAATAAAATCACTCATTTCTATTAGTAACCCTAATAAAGAAACAGGACAGAAGAATCGACACCTTTGAAATGTGGTGCTGGAGATGGAGGTTATCAATTACATGGGTGGCAAGAAGAACAAACAAATCAATTTTGGAAGAAATCAAGTCAGACATGTCACTGGAAGTAAGGATCACCAAGCTAGGATTTGCCTAATTTGGACACATTATACAAAGAGAGCAATTACTGAAGAAGGACATTATTGTCAGAATAATAGAAGAAACAAGGCGAAGTGGAAGACCAGTAACCTGAAAGCTGGATACTATCAAGATAATGGTGGAGAAGACCCTGGTGGACCTAGCCAGGGTTGCACATTATTGATCTTCCTACAGATCATTCATGCATCAAGTCTCCATGGCTGAAGATTGAGCCCAAGGCCAATAAACAAAAGGCAGAACTGATACACCATGTTAGACCTAATGCATGGTCTCGGGAATCAGTGCATTACCTATGGATTCTCTGTGTGGTGTTCTTTAATCTCTGCTGTCTTGCACAACTACCCTAGGCCTTGCCATTAGGTAAAACATACGGTATCAATTTTGCCTAAAGTGGTCCTATAAGTTCTTTATACATTAAATAGCCATAAGTACATACAGTATGGGAATAATAAAATCTGAGAACCATTTTTTTTAATATGTAGAATTTCATGGCATGATTGTTTATGAGTTGTTATGCTATAAGAAGATTTCCTCCAGTGTAAATTTACTGTAGGAGATCATTGCATTACTTGAATTATAATAAAGCAAATACTATAAATAGCAGATTTTAAGTACAGTACGTATAATAATATTACTAATAGTATTGAAATCTAATATCCTCCTGGCTACATTATTTTCACCACCTCAACATGATGTGACAGCTTCAATACAAAAGATTTGATAGGGATCTGACCATAGCGGCTATGTACATGTGTTGTTTCCTGAAACAAAGGGAAGTTAGATTATCAAAAGGCACTAGTGGGCAATGTGAACAATGAAAACTTTCTAATTTTTACATTTTATTTTTATTTTGCATCCGTCTATGATATTCTTGGATTTTTTTACACAAAATGTTTTTAGGAAGTCTTACACATGTTGTTCTCTTTCCTTTTTAATTGATTTGTCTGTTTTATCACAAGTCTTGCTGGTCCATCAGTATTGATGTCCCATACCTCCTAAAAGTGCTGTACAAAGAAAAGTCTGAAACTTTTGCAATCATTCTGTGAAAATTCAAACAATGGGCCACAGTGCACAAACAGTGGTAGAATCCGTTATGAGGAGAGCTCCACATGTGTTTACTACACATTTGCTTTTCTAGTCAATTTTTTAGCTTAGGCTGGAAGGTCACTTTGAATGTTTGAACGTAAATGAGCAGAAGAACATCAGCTATAACATAAGATGAATGGTCACAAGAAAAGTTATTAACAAACCAAAACCAAAGTCAAGAATAAGAAATTCTAAAGAAACTATTTCAATAATCGCTATAAGAAAGGTTATCAATGCATTTTTGGGTTCTCCAATCTTACAAGTATGTAAACTTGCGAACAGCTAAGAACCCTGAGCGGGAGACCGAATGACACTTTAGGAGGACATAGTAAACTATATAAGACAAGCATATTTAAATATACAAAAATATACAAAACCATTACAAAATAGTTTTCAATCTTGTTATGTAATCTATGTGGCTATGACTTTTTACAAGATTTCATTTTCCATCAGTCTGATTTTATAATAAGTCATACATACTTAGTATTATACTGTAATAGGACAAGAATAAACTCAGGCACAGATTTATGATGACAGATTTAGTAGTTTTATAGATTTTTTTAAGATAGGGGCTTACATTTATAATTTCTGCATTATAGGTATACAAAAAAGTTGTACTTTATGGATACACGATTTGCCAGTTTGAAAGAGATCCTGTCAGCACACTTTAGTAATGTAAATTAAAGACATAGCTGTAATGGCTCTATAATACAGATTAAATTGATACCTTTGATAAAGAAATCTGCTTTCCTGTTCTTTTTCAGTGACCATTTTAGGTTTTCTGCTAATTAGATTTTGGTGCACAGGGGTTGGACTGTGCACTGGGTCTTTTCCTCCCTGGCTGTGATTCCTCATGCCTCCGCCTGCATTTGGTCTCTGAATGACCTGCCCCATCTGATTGATATCTCAGCAGTGGCCTGTCATTTAAAGATTGTAAGCAGAGGGGCCGGGGAATAACAGACAGGGAGGAGAAGACCCAGTACATAATCCAACCCTTGTGCACCAAAATCTAATTAGCAGAAAACTTAAAATGGTGATTAAAAAAGGACAGCAACGCGGATTTCTTCATCAAAGGTATCAATTTAATCTGTATTACAGCACCAAAATCGTGCTGACAAGTTATCTTTAATGAGAAATATTCTCTAGCACCAAAGAGCTCAAGCTGTAAAAGAGTGACACAGGGATTCACCGATACCTGGAACAATTCAAAGTCAAAATTTTTGCCACTACGTGGACACCATTTTAAAGGGTTGTTGGGCTATTGCTAAAAGTCTGCAGTCACTTAATGTGACAACAGACTTCTGAATACTTACAGCACGCGCACCACATGCTGTCAGGATTCTCCAATGTCTGCGGAAGATGTGACTGCAAGTAAGTGATAAGTCATATTCTGACTAGACATGCGCAACCTCATTCAATTCACTTGTATTGAGCAAGGTCAAGTGAGTCTAGTCGGCACGTGACAAAAGGTCTTGCCGTTGACACTGGAGAATCCTGACAGCGTGCAGTGTACGCACTGTAAGGATTCATAAGTCTGCAGTTACTCTACTTTTAGCAAAAGTCCAGACAACCCCTAAGTGAAATGCTTGCTTTTAACATGTTCTTAAGAAAGAATCCATACATTGACATATAGGTAAAGTTACCGGCTGTATGTTGGATTTGAGGCATAATGCATGAAGTTAGACAGATAAATAAACTAATTGTCTTACTTTTGTCAATTCATTTTTTACGACAAACAGGCACATGAAAATAATAAACTGGTTTATATTTAGACAACTTCACAAGCCCTTGCCTCTTTTTCTTGAACAATCTGTAAAAATTGCCCAAATGTTTTCTTTTTGTTATACAGATCAATAAAATAAATTTTCAAAATCAATTTGCTTCAAAAAGATGTTCAACTCATGCCAATTTTTGGTGCAACCACTTTGGTAAATATAGGCAAGTCCAATTTACTGTCACCAACCCTCTTTTTGACTTTGTACCTTATCTTAGTATTGATTTAAGTTCAGGTTACTAGTTTGCATGAACACAAAAAACAAATTAACTAATGTCGTTACTGGAAATAAAACAGAAACGTATGAACTGATTTTATGGAGCAAACTGTTATAGAACCAGTTGTAAAAGATGTCTCTACACTACAGTATGTATTGCAAGTGCTATCAGAAATTGCTGAAAGGTGCAGATGATTGTATGTGTGCAGGACTGCTTTTCTGCAGTTGATCATACAGTAAGTCTTTAAGATTTAAAGCAATATTCAATGCAAAGAAAAGTGCAATTAAATAATGTCTGAAAAGCCTAGCCAGCTTTCTGGTATCGCTTTTATTTTTATTCTTCATTTTCCATTGGCAGACCATATCAGTGACTGAGAATCAGAGTTTTCCGAAATTCGAATTCAGCAGATTTTCACAAATTAGATTGTAAAGTTCAATGCCCAGAATTTATTCAATGTAAATCAAATGTAGATAATTATAGTATGAGATCTTCAGAAGCCAGAGCATAATAAATATAGGTAATGCAAAATACTATATCTATCTATCTATCTATCTATCTATACTTATCTGTGCCTCTCCTGTCTCAATGTGCTGTCCCGCACACATTTCACCAAATAGTAAATTTTATTCTTCAATCCTTTAGTAAATACATTAAATAAAAGAATTAGTGTAATTTCCCATCCTGAGCTTATGTTTTCCATGAAACGAGTCGTTATATTTAGGTTTAAATACAACAAAAAGGTTCTTAAAGGAATTTTTCACAGAAAAATTGTATGGTAAATATTACTGCTCACATTTTGCCACAGCATGATAATTCTGAAATGGAAAAAAGTAGTGGGGGTTTAATTAAATATAATGTTATTCAATAGAGGACTGAAAAGTGCCTCACAATGCACATGGAGTGGAGTACAGATATAATAGGAAACCTATGACTTTCTGCTGTATCTGTACTCCACTCTGTGTGCGCTCCTGTATCACAAGCTACATATTTTTTCAACTGTCTTTTGTGTGTTCAATTGGGATTACAGGACCCAGACCCTCACTGATCAGCAGACATGGAAAGTGCTTATGAAAAAAAAAAAAAAAAAATATATATATATATAGTTTAGTTACTCTTTAAAGCCTCATTTAGACATCATTTTTTTCATGAATGCACAAAATGGTATATGTGTCATCAATGTTTTGAATCCATATGTCATCATTTTTGGTCAGAGAGACACCAGTGTTTGGTCAAAGTGTCATCGGTGTTTGGTCAGAGAGTCATCAGTTTTTGGTCAGGGTGTCATAGGGGTTTGGTCAGGTTGTCACCGGTGTTTGGTCAGAGTGCCATCGGTATTTGGCCAGAGTGTCATTAGTGTTTGGTTAGGGTGTCATTGGTGTTTGGTCAAAGTGTCATCAGTGTTTGATCAGAATGTCATCAGTTTTTGATCAGGGTGTCTTAGTATTTGGTCAGGATGTCATCAGCTTTAGGTCATGGTGTCATTAGTTTTGGTCAGGGTGTTGTCAGTTTTTCGTCAGAGTGCCATTATTTTTGGCCAAGGTGTCACCAGTTTTTGGTCAGGGTGTCATCAATGTTTGGTCAGGGTGTCATCAGTGTTTGGTCAGGGTGTCATAAGTGTTTAATCGCTCTTTTTTATGTATAAATGAATAAATTGGAAAGCATTTTTTATCATTGCAATATCAATCATGGACAGCAGATTGCACACTAATGGCAATGAGCACTGTGCTTGATTTTCATGGACTCATAGACTTGAATTGACATTTTTCACCCTTGCTGCTGGAAAAAAACTGATATAAAACAAAAAAAAGACAGTTCAAGTACCAATGTGCACACCTAAGGTATATACAGTATATTTATTGGGAAAGCAACCAACACTACATAGTTAAAACCATCTAAAACCAATTATATCACTGACATGATATACAAGACAAGGAATATTCTCCAAAGTAGCAACATGTATGAGAGTATGCCAAAAAATAAAGTAACAATATTATTTTCTTTTTGTATTTGATAAGTTGTTTTCTGTATGCATAGTGTAGTTGATTATTGGATACACCTATGGTATATTATCATTTGATATCCATACATTATTTGATTATTCTAATGGTCTGTTTTTTATTGTGGTAATTTTGATTTATTAAATTGTGGTTACTTTATTTTTTGGTATACTCCCATACATGTGGCTACTTTGGAGAATCTTCCCCGTCTTATATATCATGTCAGTAATTTAACATGTTTATAATTAGTTTGAAAAGATTTTAGCTATGTAGTGTTGATAGCTTTCCTAATAAATATACTTTATATTTCCTTAGGTGTGCACATTGTTGCTTGTATTGTCTTTTTCCTCGTTTTTTTTTTATTCCAGTTTATCTCAATACTGATGTGGCACCCTTAGCTATTTGGAATATATTATTGGCAGCGTGTGTTTTCCTTTTTGATGAGGAAAAATTAAAGTCTCTGGAATTGTTACACGGGCACGGGGTCTGAGAAAAAACATGGACAGGTGAATAGGTTTTAATGGGTACATGCTCGGTTCATGAAAATTACGGGTAGAACACGTGCACACAACAAGGACATCTCAATGATATCTAAGATGCATTACTAATGTACTATGTAATGTTTTTTGTTTTTTAATTACATTTTTTTTCCAAAATCATATCAAAAAGACTTTGCATCAATTTTATAAAAATACATCTTTAGAAAGCATTATTTGTATCAGTGATTCCTATATGTAAAGAAGCACGCCTCCTTCCCCAATGAAAACTTTTATCCTCTTAATATACTGCAGTCATCATATTATACAGCACTGTGTACTTACAATTGCTCATTTTACCTTTCCCCAGGCTAATTCTTCTCTTTTCTCTGTTCTATATAGAAACAAGAAGTCTGTAGTTCCTGCATTTATCATTCCCCTCTTCAATTCCTGACCCAGCTGCTCCCACGCATCCCCAGCCTGGGACTTTTGCAGTGACTCATGTCTTATACAGTGAAAATTGACCTCCTGTTTCTACATAGAGCTACGAAGTAGTGATGGGCAAGTAGCATCGTTGCTCGTGTCTCCCCAAGCATACTCGGGTGATCTCAGAGTATTTTGGCGTGCTCGGAGATTTAGATTTCTTCGTCTTATCTGCATGATTTGCGAATTGTAGACAGGCTGAATACATGTGGGAATTCCCTAACAAACAGGCATTCCACACATGTATTCAAGCTGTCTAGCAGTCGCAAATCATGCACTTGAGGCAATGAAAACTAAATCTCTGAGCACACCAAAATACTCAGAGACCACCCGAGCAGCGAGTATACTCGCTCATCACTACTAAGAAGGATTCAGCTAGTTAATGTTTAATCATGTGACATCAAAGACTTAATGGAAAAGAGAAAAATTATTTGGGTAGAAAGGAAAATGTGAAATTGTAAGTACACAGTGCTATATAATATGATGACTGCAATATATTAAGAATAACATTTTTTATGGGAGTGCTTCTGTAAGCTGGCTGTAAACATTAGAAATTGTTTCGAATAGGTTATATTGGTGTCACTGCATGGTGAGCCACACCTTGTTTCATTGGAAATGTTTTTTTTGCAGCCTTCATCGTCCGAAAAACAAATAGTCGCAAATTTTGATGGCAACAATCTATGACTTTGGAGGTTGAACTTTGTATTATAACTCCAATCACTGTGGGCAATGACAAAAAATTCTCTACTCTCTCTAGATTTTATTGTGGTCCAATCACCCATTTGTTGGTTCAATTACTGCCTATGAACAATGGAGCTATCAACATGGCAAACTAGAATGGCCAAACTCAGAAATAGAGGGAAACTATGTAAAAAAAAGGTGGTCAATTTTAGACCACAGTTAGTCGATCACTTCATATAAACTTAAGGCATATCATATACTCAACATTCAAAGGCCAAATGTGGACCTCAATGTCCAGAATGACTGTGGGTCTCCAGACCAGAACTCCTCCTTTTCATAGGTAAAGAATTCTGTTAATGTGACCTTTGGCAGGTCCAGACATAAGGTATTAGGAGCATCAATGTTGCAAAATGTGAAACTGGTTTTTGTTTCAGCCAACTAGTTAAAAATTCAACTTGGCTTCCCATAAGTTGGGTTAAGTGACAAATTCAACAGTCACTTGTGCAAAACACAAAATACATACAGTATATACATATTATTCCAATGGAATACAAAAATAGAAATATACAATACTATTACAAGGTGGAAAAAAGGAAATTTCCAGTTTATGGGTATTTATTAAGTTTACTCGCAGCACTTTACATTCATCATAACTGTCCTACTGGGGCTCAGAATCTAAATTTCCTATCATTATCTCTTTTGAATGTGGGAGGAAACCGGACGAAACCCACACAAACACATGGAGAACATACAAACTTTTGTAGATGTTGACTTTGAACTCAGGACCCCAGCATTGTAAGGCTACAGTGCTAAACACTGAGCCACCGTACTGCATTCACACATTGAAGTAGTTGGGACAAGAATAGGAAAATATGAATTTATCATATCAAAATGATCATTTCTGTACGCTAAAAATTAATTAGAAAAAAGTATTCTGTATATGATGACTAAAAAGTAAAAAGTATGCATAAAAAAAACATTTTTTATTATGAAAAGGCGCGTTTTACCTTATGTAAACTTTGCTCGGGTCACCTAGTTTGTTTGTGCGGCTACGTGTATGTTTTATCTTACATTGTGAAATAATGCTTGAAGAACAAACTGTTCTTTCAAACATCAAGAATGAAACTTCTGTTCTGTAAGATACTATGACTTTTTTGCAATGTTTAAACTATATTGACTTGAAAGGGCACTTTTATTACTATCCTTGTCTCCAACTCCATTCATGCATGTTCTTCTCTGTCGAAGCCAATCAAACTCAAATTTTAAGCCGAAAAGAATTACATTGCACAAACCCTCATAGCGATGCCACCTGGTTAGTTATCGGCGCACACAATGTTGATTTTTATTCTGCACAAGGGATTTGTCAAAGTCTTTGTATTTGGAATATTTAACCAAAGTACAACAACTGGGTGTACTCTTATTACCACCCTTTGGGTTTGTGATGCATTATAAACACAAATAACCTAGATCAACATATAAATGATACATACACAGTATAGATGCATGTTTGCTTTCAACAATATTCTTTTTATTTGGGGGATTTTTTAAACAATTTTTGGGAAGGGAATTATAATTATAGTCAATAATATGAGTGATTAAAATGTAACCGAATGATCAAAAACTCGTTCAATGAAACAAGTAAGAAGTTATATCCAAAGAAAGATCAAAAGAGAAAAAAAGGGTTAGTGCAAGAGGAAAAGGATGTGGAAGGAAAAGTTAGAAAAGGTAGAGGGAAGGGTAAGGAAAGAAAAGGGGAAAGGGGAAGGTTGGATCAAATAAACGGGAGAGTATGGACAGGGGAAAAGGTCATCCTTATTGAAACAATATTTTCAACAAAACAGTTTTCAATTTCCTTCGTTAAATATCTAAAAGAGGGCATTCCGAGTTAGGGAACAAAATAGGTTCCAAGATGACCAAGTGGAATAGTATTTTTTTTAAAGACCTTTCTTAGAGCGCAAGAATGGTCAAAAGAATTATGGGTAGACCTTCTTTGCATTATTTCTGGAATAAGAATACCAAGACAACCTGAAGTTAGCAATGTCTACATATATCACGATTTAATCCAAATAGAATCCATATAATATATATATATAAATAATTTGTATGTTATATTTTATCTTATCCGTGGTATATTTAGCAGCTAAAGAGAATGGTAGACCATTCGAGAAATAGTAAAAAACCGACAAAAAGAACTCGAAGTTGTGGCCAATATAAAAGGTAAAATGGAATAATAATAAACAAGATATGTTTCTACACAAAATACCTTTATTCAATATTGGTAACAAATAGTAACACTAAGCACGTGCTCTCTGTATAAAAATATATTGAAACAATATCTGTCTATATAGTAAAATATCCAAGACACAGCAGGCCTACGATATAATTTATAAAAAAAAATATATTTATATATATTATTGGTATATAACCTGAAAAAGCTCCTCTCTCATAAAACAATGGTGAACAAATTAAAAAATGGTGAAGAAAACATATGTATAAAATTATATATAGAAAACAGGATAATCAATAACATATGCGGGCCCTTTAAAATGAAGGTTCAGTGTGCAAAAGATTGCAAAATAACATAGGTGTATTCAATAGACAACAGGGCAATCAATGATAAATGTGGCCCCTTTAAAAAGAAAAAGTGCAAAGTGCAGAATTGCAATGTAACATTGGTGTAATCAATAAACCACAGGGCAATCAATAATATATGTGACTATTTTTAAAAAGAAAAAAGTGCAGAGTGCAAAATTGCAATGTAACATTGATGTGTTCCATATATATGAAGGTATGCAACCAAAAAGGGGGAAGCCAGGTGTAATGTGCCCAAGAGGTAGGGAGCAAGAGGGGTATATACCTTTTCATGGCCTGCCGGTCACAGAGAAGCACAGCCCCGACGCGCGTTTCGGAATAAATCCTTCGTGAGGGAATAGTGGAATAGTATTTTTTTTAAAGACTTATTTCTTAGAGCGCAAGAATGGTCAAAAGAATTATGGGTAGACATTCTTTGCATTATTTCTGGAATGTAAGGAACATCTATTGATTTCCACTTGGATGCTATAAGTTTTTTTTTGTTACAGCAAATACTGTAGATGGATTGTGAGATGTTTAGTTTTTGGAGGGAGTCTATTTGAATCAAGCAAGAACAAAACTAGTTGAGGAGAGATTTCAACTACAGAGTTGTTAATATTGCTCAATAAATTAGCTACTTCTTTCCACAGGTCGATTATTTTAGGACAGGACCGGAAAATGTGAAATATGTTAGCTTTTTGAGTACAGTTCCTCCAGCATAAGTCCAATTCGTACTCAAAAATCTTCTTTAATCTAACAGATATGTAGAACCAACGAGATAAGATTTTAAAATAATTCTCATGAATGTTAGCATTTACATTTCATTTGCATGTTATTTCAAATGCTTCTTTCCATGTCTCAGACGAAAAACATACATTCATATCTTCTTCCCATTTAACCATGTGTTTCAATAGTTATGTCACTATGATGATGCATATTTGTTTTCAAGCCAGCAAGTAGTTTTTACTTATGGCACCACTACAGTACATGGAAAAGGTGGTTCTAAAATCACAGGTCTGCAAAATTTGCATTTCTGACATTTTTTTTCAAATCCAATTACTGATTCTTATGTTTTCTTATGCCCTAATTTAAAAAAACATTTCTATTTTTAACCATCACTTATGGGTTTTGCATAAAACACGTGTGAAATTATGTACATGCGAGATGAGCAAGAAAAATCTCTATTACAGCCCAAAACAAACACAATATTACATATAAAAATGTATTGAACTTTCATTCTGCAACTTTATTGGAAATTAATTCTTGCTCCTTTTCCTTTTCTTTTCAAAGCTTCTCTTGGTACCTTTTCTCTTACAGAAGGCCTGCAGATCTTCTCTGTGAAGTATCAAGGAGTAGTCCCCCATCATGTTCACATTCCATCTATCTAGATGTCGTGATTCCATCTCTGATATTCTGATGAAATCTTTCTCCTTGCTCTTGGCTAACCGCACCAAGGTTTTCAGGAAAGTAGTCCAAATGAGAATGTAAAAAACGAAACTTCAAATTCAAGCAGTCAACTCAAGGCTTTGAAACGTTTCAACATGTTCTCCACAATGGACTTAAATTTTGGATCTTTGTTATTACCTAGAAACTTCTTCTCAAATTCTTTAAAAGAATCCCAAGCTCTTTGCTCAACAGCTTTCATTTTTGTTTCGAATACATCCTCCTTCATGAGTTTCCGATTATCGAGACCCAGAAAAATGCCTTACTTCAGTTTTGCTTCGGAAAGTCCCTGAAGCTTGGTACACAGGTACTTAAAAGTCTCTACTTTCGGTAGATGTTTCACAAACTGCTTCATCAGTCCAAGCTTAATGTGGAATGGTGGCAGGAGAACTTTATTGGGATCAACTAAGCTTTCCACAACTATGTTCGAGTAAAGTGTATCTTCAAGCTTCTCCAGAAGTGAAGAGATGGGTATTCCTGGGCCATGAGGCACAAGATAATTCACTGACAGGAGGTTCGAGTATATAAATTCTTTCTTATTTTTAAGGCTGAATTCCTCCTCGTTGCACGTACAAAAGTAGCAGTCATCACTATGATTTTGTGGGTCCCTCTGGATTATAGGCATGCCAAAACAAATGCTCTCTTTCTTCCATTTAGACCACTGTCGCAATTCTTCTACACATACAGCACACACTACATCTGTAGCCCACAACTTGTCCTGATCACCTAGTTTTACACCAAAGTATGCCCATAATTCACTTTTCAAATGAAGTCCATGGTGTTTCTACGTTGTTTCTTTACTACACAACAACTGCAAACATAGCAAAAGTTGTCTGGTGAATTATGACATCCTCTTGTAGCCATGTTTATCACGTTGTTCAAAACAGAAGCTTAATCCACCACAACCACTAAATATTGATGGGAACCAAGGTAAGCACACCACCACACTCTTATTAACTCTCTCTAAAAGAAAATCTGCCTTTGTTCCCCATATCAACCAATCACAGTACAGCTTTCAGTTCTAAAACTACTGATATAAAATGAAAGTTGTGCTCTCATTGGTTGATATGGACACCACCAGACTTTTATTACCTGTATCTAAAAAAAAAACTGTCTTCACTACCAATAACAACCAATCACAGTGCAGCATTCATTTCTTATACTGTGAAGGTAAAATGAAAGATATGCTATGATTGGATGCTGTGGACACTACCACACTCTTTGGAAGATTGGTCAAGAAAATCTTCTATGCCCACAGCAGCCAATCACAGCACAGTGTCAATTAATTTCTAACCAATCTAATGACACCAAAATCATCCACCAAAAGTCATGCAAAGGGGTCAAAGTATGGTGCAACGAAAAGTAACAGAGTCAATGTTTGTGAAAAAACTATACTTGATGGAATTTTTCAATTTTTTTTACTGAGTTGAATGATCAAAAGTGTATAATAATCACCTCTTACTTTTCAAACAATTTTATGCTTGCAGACCTGTGTCATTAGGATGATGTATCTCACACTACAGGCATTTAGCTGATGTGACACCATTGACCAATAAATGAATAGAATAACTAAAGCATCACGCTATTCTTGGAAAAATTGAATTGTACATTGAGATGTGTCCTTCCTTACTTTTTTCGTGGCTTGAAATGTTTGCAAAAATATGATTTTATAATTCTCTATTGGGAGATTTTTATGCTGTAGGTGTCTACATATGGCAACCCAGTTGGGATTGCAGCCTGTTAGGGGGCTTTTCGATCACGTCAAGATTTATTAATTTTTCTTGTGGCATTTTTAGTAAATGGGATTGGTAGAGCCACATAATCTACATTTCTTATAATTTACAATTCCTGACATCTCAGAAAGGAAAGACAGTGCAGGTGCAAAGGGAAAGGTGCACATTTAGCAGAAATAATGGCAATTTCACTTAGTGTCCATAGAGAAGGCTGGTAGTGCAATAAGAGACTGCGCTTAGGATATGACTCATGGTATTAGTCCACTATGCTACATATTAAGACTATTGAGCCCAATGGTCTTAATATCATCAATGATGTTTTTTATTGATTTTATTTTGATCCTGTGCTTTAATATCTTATACTTTCAATTCCTTTATATCATCATCTTTGTTTTTTAAAGAAAACATTTTTTTATGCATTTTTTTTACCCATGAATTTTTTCTTTTCTTTTTTCTTTTAAATTTAAAAAAAAATTTTATTTTTTTTTCATTTTTTTTTACTAAGTCTTAACAATAAATTTTTAACCATTTTTATATCACCTATTCCAGAGAGTTTCTTCTTGTTGTTCTTCTCTTTTCTCCACCTAGAAAAAAGATATTTGAGACTATTTTCAGCTATTTACACATGATTTTAACCATTTTCTCCTTACTTTCCAGTTTCGCATGTAGCATAGTGGACAATTACCATGAGTTATATCCTCTGAGGCGAGTTATATCCTCTGAGGCAAGTTCTAATCCACCCCAGGACTTGAGAGCCATTTTTTAATCTTTTACCTCGTGATCCCCCCCGTGTCTTTTTATTTTTTAATCACGTTTTTTATACCAACACTCTTTTTATGGCATTTTAAACATCGTTTTTAATATGGTTGTAATAAAGTTTTATTGTTTTGTATGATTCATGTATATGTATCCATGCTGACGTGTCACCCCACTATTCTTGGCGCCTCCCCCCCTTTTTTTTATAAATATATACCCCTGCAAAGATCTTCTGTAACATGCCCTGATGAAGTGAGCTAGGACTGGCTCAGGAAACGCGCTGGCAATAAAGATATCTTGAATTCTACCACAGCAGCACAGTCTCTTATTGCACTACCAGCCTTCTCTTTGTACCAAGTCCTTGGACCTCGTGAAGACTGCTGTAGCTGTTTTATGCGATTATAGGTGTTGTGACTCTCACAACCCTATCAGGTGAGCCTAACACTTGCTGTGCACTCATCTACTTTCCATACAGACCTACGCATTGGAAGCGCCCTGTCTCCCCCTTTTCTTTTCACTTAGTGCCCATGACACATTAGTAATGAAAATTTATAACAAATGGCAAAGGAACAAGAAGAGACCTTTCAACCAAAATCAGAACAAGAGGCGGGTTCACTTTTAATTTTTTGGGTGTCGGAAAATTTTTCCACAAATTTAATTTGAGCGAATGTTAGAGTCGGCATGTATGTACAAATAAAGCTTTTTTTTGATAATGTTTTAGTGTTTGGCATGTGTTGGATGGACTGGATAGATTATTAAGTTGCATTGGGAATGACCACGCTGTCTTAGACTAGTTTCATACTAGCGTATGGCCGACAGAGGCAGGGCAGAATGGAGGAGGCACAGTTGGGGCGGAGCTTCACGGAGAAAGCACGCAGCCCTCCGCACCTCGGCCATACACTAGTGTGAAACTAGCCTTAGTCTCTACTGAACTACTTATAAAAAAAGTGATGGTATGAGAAAATTTAGGGAAATTTTGTAAAGATCTTTTTTATTATACAGTTTTTAAGTTTATTTTATTGATATATACTGTAGATGAATCACTTCTATCAAATGTTCACCATTGGCTCTCCAGGACGTGACTTTGAAACTGGGCAGTTCCATTTCCTTCATGTCCTACTTGAAAAATATTGCTGGAGAGGTAAATGATCTGGTAGTTTGTAAGGAGAAATCCATGGATCCCTTGCATGGTAAACGTCTCTAAAGTCTTTAAGGTACCAGATGTAGACTTTCTGACAAATTCTATTAGCGTTTTAGATGTCTTTCTGATGTTTTAGTGCTAATTGAGATATTCATGATGAAAGATTCATTCTCTGAGCCTTGATTAATCACCTTAATTAAGTCTACATGCAATTTATACTAATTTTGCTCTCTGATGGTTTTATGAACAACTATACAATGATATATCATGTTATGAAAAAGGACAAATCAGAAATCACCCTTTTGTTTAATTTACTAATTTTCTTTTACCATTTTTATAAAATACTTTTTATTAAAAAAAAAAAACACTAGTTTTTTTTCTGTTACTTAATGTTGCAGGAATTAAACATTTTTTTGGATATGTCATGTTTTTTCTTTTTTATGTGTAAATAAGTAATAGTTTATTAAAGAAACAATTCCATTAGTAGGAAAAGTTCAAAGAATAGTAACACAGCTGAATAACTTGACTTTTACATCCCGACTGGGTCATATCCAACTGTTCTTCAAAATCTTCCAAAAAGCAGAAGTTTTTTTTTTTAAATCTTCATGTGGTTTTTTCAGCTGTCTTAATGTTATTTGGTAATCCACATCCTCCAGATGTTGACCCCCTACTATATGGTCGCTCAGAATGCGGCACAATAGGAGCTAGATGCTGACTGATTAGTTTACTAGTAAAAAAAACCTAATGATTACTCAGCTCGTTCTTAGTAATTGTAATATCTTTGTATTTCTTTGCAGTTTTTCCTAAGAGATAGATGGCAATTAAGTCTAAGTTTAAGGAATCATAGAGATTTACATAATATAAATTTTTAATTTGATACTTCCATATATGCAAATAACATTTACGCAAATTTCAGTTATACAATTTTCTTTCTTATTTTCAAGATCCCCGCCTAAGGTACATGAATGTAAATCCTAATTTTTTATCTTCGAGAAGATGAAAATCTGTCTTATTAATTTGATGATCACACAGATTATTTGTCTTGGTCATCTGTTGTGAATTGATGTTTCCTAAAACAGCACTCCAATCACCATTTTTATCCTCTTAATATATTGCAGTTATCATATTATGTAGCACCGTGTACTTACAATTGCTCATTTTGCCTTTCTACCCAGATAATTCTTCTCTTTTCCATTGGTTTATGTCATCACATGATTAAAACTGATTATCTAAATCCTAAGCTCTATGTAGAAATAGGAGGTCTCTTTTCCCTGCCTGAGTTATCACTGCAAAAGTCCCTGGTAGGGGGAGGAGAGGAGCAGTTGCATCAGAGGATAAAGAGAGGAATGACTCATGCAGGGAAAATTGACCTCCTGTTTCTACATAGAGTTTAGTAGCATTCAGATAGTCAGTTTTCAATTACGTGATGTCATAGGCTGGAAAAGAGAAGAGTTAACTGGGTAGAAAGGCAAAATGAGAAATTGTAAGTAAACAGGGCCATAAAGTATGATAGCTGCAATATACAGTTGTGCTCAAAAGTTTACATACCCTGGCAGAATGTTTGCTTTCTCTGTCTTTTTTTGCAGCGATATTATGGATATTCTTTGCATCTCGAACAATTTTCCTGGCAGTTGTGGACAACATTTTGGTTGGTCTACCTGACCATGGTTTTGTTTTTACAGAGCCCCTGATTTTCCATTTGTTAATCACAGTTTGAACGCTGCTGACTGACATTATCAATTCATTGGATATCTTTTTGCATCTCTTTCCTGTTTTATACAACTACCTTTTCCCGTAGATCTGTTGACAATTCTTTTGCTTTCCCCATGACTCACAATCCAGAAACGTCAGTGGCTGGATGAAAGATGCAAGAGTCTGTCTGGGTCCCAGAAACTCACTCAGCTTTTATGCGCACACACTGATTACAAGCAAACATGTCACAGGTGAGGATGTTACCTTTAGTAGCCAGGTCAAACCCATTTATGTCAACTTCTGTGCATGTTGTCAGGCCAATATCTCCAGGGTATGTGAATTTTTGATCAGGGTCATTTGGATGTTTTGGGTCATCATTATGATTTAAAAAGAGAAAATATAGCAGTTTGACAATAAATTGGTTTCACCCAACCACTAATCATGAGTGGAGAAAAGGTTTTGGTGCTATCGTTCATATTCTCTGACAAAAGGCCAAGAAAGCACAAATTCTGCTGGGGTATGTAAACTTTTGAGCACAACTATATATACAATAAGATACAATACTCTTTATTGATCCCGAGGTAAATTGCAGTATCATAGCAGCACAACATAAGCAAACACATGAAATTACTTAATTAATAAAAACAAAATTGTAGAATTAACACAAGAATGTCATACATTACAATTATTCCTGACAGGTTATACACAGGTCATACCCAATTATCTACAGGTTATATAAGAGTATAAATACTTTGATGGCAGTGCTTATTAAATTGCTACTTTAGAACAATTTTAAAACAATTAATTTCTTGCTTTTGCAAGTTTTGGGAGATCCCCGCCCCTCTCTTGTGAGCCATGCACATAAAAAGCCATCTTGCACAGTGTATCCACATCAAGCATTATCATTCTGAATCCTACTCATATGAGTACTGTTCACATGATCAGGTTTTAAATACATTGGATAGGACTGCTCTAAGATGGGTATACCTTGACATTGGTGGAGTGGCTTAGCAATTAGCATACATTTTTTGAAAAAAATGTATCAACTAAATATCCTGTTTTTGTTATCATTTTTTTACTAGCACTTGCTGTTTACTGTTATACATATATTTTTTGCAACCGAGTATTTTTACACGTTTGTTATACTGTTTTTTCTGTGTTTCAGTCTTTGGGTGGTGTGAACACTGTCCTACCGACTTGTTTACTTTTGTGCATGGCTCATGTGTTTGTAATCTATTAGTTTCATGCTTTTGCAAGTTTTGGGAGATCCCCGCCCCTCTCTTTTGAGCCATGCACATAAAAAAATGTCTTGCACAGCGTATCCCCATCAGGCATTAACTTTCTGAATCCTGCTCATATAGGTACTGCTCACATGATCAGGTTTTAAATACATTGGATAGGACTGCTCTAAGATGGGTATACCTTGACGTTGGTGGCGTGGGTTAGCATACATTTTTTGCAAAAAACGTATCAACTAAATACCCTGTTTTTGTTATCATTTCTTTACTAACACTTGCTGTTTACTGTTATACATATATTTTTTACAACATAATATTTTTACACGTTTGCTAGGCTACTTTCACACTTGCGTTTTTTTGCGCTGCGCTGCGTGCGCAGTGAAAACGCGCATAAAAAATGCATCATGCATTTTTTATGCGTTTTCTTGCTTTTTTGCGCATGGATTTAAAAAAAAAATGCATGCGTTTTTAAATGTAACAGGATGCATTTTGTGTGTCCGGGCACACACTACAAAAAAACGCATGCGCATACAAACGCGTACAAACGCATGACAATGCGCACCCATGTTAAGTATAGGAAAAAAAGCATGCGCATTTATGCGCAAAAACGCAGCGCAAAAACGCAGCACAAAAAAACGCAAGTGTGAAACCAGCCTTATACTGTGTTTTTTCTGTGCTTCAGTCTTTGGGTGGTGTGAACACTGTCCTACTGACTTGTTCACTTTTGTGCATGGCTCATATGTTCGTAAGGTACAATTATTTAGTATAAATTAAAATGCTTAACATTTATTTTATTTGTTTTTGCTGAATTATTGCTTGCAAAGAAAACTTTGCTATTTATGTTAAAAGTATAGTTGAGATTTAAAAACTTTTTAAAGCCCAATATTCCTCAGATATATTACAGAAAAATGCCCCAAAGGCTATGATTGTGCACTATTTTTAAGGTATGACCACAATCACAGCTGTCTTAAATTCATATTTTAAAGAGAATTTGTAGTGGACTTGACGCATATTTATTTCTTTCTAATGCAGAAATATAGCAACATATAGTCTTACCCTTGACAATACAACATAAGAAAAGTAAGATTCCTTAGAGACAAAGTGTGTACTAACTGCGCTGCTTGTATTCAGAGCCAGCTCCGGGTTTATTCGGGCCCTTGGGCAACAGAATCCCAGTGGACCCCTTTTTGCTTTCAATTCCTCTTTCTCCTTTTACAGTAGATACAATTTTTTTCTTTTTTTTTGTAATAGAGTTATAGCAGCATGATAGCCATCAGACATTAAGGCTATGTGCACACGGTGCATTTTTGATGCACTTTCACAGCATTTTTTTTGCAAGAAAACGGGCCAAAAATGCTATGGAAGCCTCATGCAAACTAATTCAATCACCATCATGAAGTATTTTGCACACGATCAGCAAATTTCCTTGGAGTATTTGTTAGGTGCTGGGATTCTCCCGCTGCACAGGCTAGATCCCAAGCCTTGTCTGGTACAGCAGTCTCCCATTCATGCTCAGCCACTGGGATGACTGCTCAGCAGACTCCAGACCCAGAACCTTGCCCAAGATCATGCTGCATGTGTAGTTGCTGCTGGCTCTCCAGCTAAAACTATGGTGACTACTGGTATACACGTGTAGCATTGTGCTCTGGAGACTAAGTCTGGATTTCACCCTACTAAGCATGTCCATGATGTGGCACCTTATCATTGGTGATCGGACGTCAGCTGCTCTGGTGAGGTCGCAACTTCTGATTAGTCCACAGGCAAGGTCCTGTCTGTCTGGACTTGAGCTAATGGTATAAAAGGCTCTCAATGGTTCATGCCTGTGCACTAGTATCATGCTTATTTGCTGTGTGTGTGTAGGTGGGACAGCTACCACCCTGTGTGCATGTGTGCCGCTAATAGCACTGCGAGTGTGTTTCTAAGACAGGCAGTGTAGGGTGGGAATTCCCGCTTGAACTTAGCGGTTGCATCAGGTGTCCTCAGGTGTGGGCTCAAAAGCTACCGTGTGTCAGTGCAGAATCAATCACCAGCGTAGTGGGGGGTGAGTTATAGGGACCCCACTAGCGTCAATCCCTTTATGGTCATGTGACATTTAACAGGGCATAGTTTAGTGTGCTCTCAGTTTCTGCACTGCTCTGTGGAGTAACAGAGTAAGGCAGTTTGCACTCTATTCACATCGAGTGAAGTTAGTTCGGTGTTTTTACAGTGCTTACTCGCAGCTACGCTCCGCCATTGTCCTCTAGCTGTGGCTTTGTCATCACCGCACAGTGGACCCAGGGTTGCGAACGCACATTATTATAATTTACATTTGGTGCGTTCTGCAAACCCTAACAGTATTTGCCGTGCGTTTTTTTCTGAAGCATGTCAATTCTTTGAACAGATTGGTAGCATTTTCCACACATTGACTTCAATTGAGTCAGTCAAATCCGCAGCAAAAGCACAGGTATAAAAGTGTTTGCGGATTTGCTGGTGATTTTCTGAGTTTTTGTTCACGTTTTTACCGGCTTCCTAAGGTGTTTTCAAATCTGTCATCTGTGTAATAGCATGGGAACCCCTGGTGCGATGCTTCTAATCGGAGGTAATGCTACCACCTGTAAGACCGTCGATCAGAGCGCTGCAAAGTCATGCTGTCAGATGTCAACATGACCCTGCAGCTGTGACTGACCCACATCGGTGACCCATGGTAAAAAGCTTACCGAAGGCCAGCAGGCATGGGCTGATGAGACTAGTCCTCCCATAAACCTATGTCTGCTGTCACTGAAAACAGTGATGGCAGGAGTCACTGATGGGAGAAGTAGTCGCTGATAGGAGTCAGTAGTAGTGTGCTCCCATTCAAAAAAAATGTAAAATGTTTACATACATATCCAAATAAAATAAAAAATGCACTATACTCACCTAACACCAAATCCCGATGCCCTCGTCTCCTAGAAAAAATGTAAAATAAAAAAACATATATTCACCTAATGGCCACTCCCCAATGCCCATGTCTCCTAGAAAAAAAAAAATATATATACTCACCTGTCCACCGTAGTCCATGTAATCCCGAGTATCCCATAGCGATCTCACATGTAGAACAGTCACATCGGGAGATGTGACTGCTCTACCCAGCTGCCGGCGATACACTGACAGGAAGTAATCACTCCTCAGTGACTACTCTTAAAGTCATCAAGTTTGTTGTGGGATATTATGGATTATCTTCTCTGCGGACAGGTGAGGAAAATTGTAGTTTATTATTTTATTTTTGTTGCAGGAGAGACGTTGGCTACAGTGGATTAGGCGTTCGTTGAGTATGGTTTAATTTAGATTCAATAAAGGATTCTGTCATTATTTCAAATAAAGGACTTTATTCTGGGTGTGTAATTTTATAATATCACTATGGGCTTAGTAATTGGGGTGTCTTATAGACGCCTCTCCATTACTAACCTGTGAGCTTGATTTCACCTGACAATACAAAGATGACATCAACCCCTCAACCATTGCCCCACTTGCCACCGCTAAAGGGCAATTAAGAAGAGCGAGGCTAAGCACCAGATTTGGTATATCTTATAGATGCGCCTTTTCTGAGGCAGCTGAGAGTTGATGTTTTTAGTCTGGGAGGTGGCCAAAATTCATGGCCCCTTCCTTGGCTAATAATATCAGACCGTAGCTGTCTGCCTACAATTTGCTGGTTAGATTTTATAGTGGGTCCCTATGTCAATTTTTTAGGGGGTCCCACTGTAAACTAAACAGTAAAGGCTAAGCTGACAGCTGTGAGCTTATATTAATAGCCTGGGAACCTCTATGGCTATTGGTTTCTTCCCAGAATATTAACATCAGCCCTCAGCCATCGGTTTTCCCTCTACTTGTTATGAAAATTATGCGGGAGCCCACATAATTATTTTTTCATTTTTTTCTTTAAATTAAAAGATACTGTTTGGTTACAGCCTATGTACCTATGTAGGTTCATTCTGTTAACGTTCCTACATAGGTTGGTGACAATGTGTGTGTTTGTGTGTGTTTGTATGTTTTTGTGTTTACTTACCATCTTAGCAAGGAGGGTGTTAGGCTGACACATTTTCATTACTAAACCTAGAGCTTGTTGTCACTGACAGCTGCTGACACCAAGCCCTAATCCCATTACCCTGATGATACTGCATCAGCATGAAAAAGGTGATGTTGAATCAAGAAATTACATCACAAAACTTTTTTTTATTACCTGTATTTACCTTAGTTGCTGTACAAAAGCGCATGAAAAAACACATACAAAAACGCACCAAAATTGCTGCAAAAAGTGTATTTTTGCTTCCAAGAGATGCACAAACCTTGCAGAAATTTCTGCAAGCAAATACTCAACATACGCACATAGCCTTAGAGATACTAACTAGAAACTTTTAAAACATAACATTTTATTAATTATTATATGAAACTAAATTAAACAATATAGGGCAAACAAGCCTCCAAAGATAGGGCGAACACAGCAAAATCAATTAAATACCGTGGTAGACCATGTAGAGAGTTATACCATGTAGTTTATCATATTGAGGGAAAAAGGGAGAACATACAGGTTCATAATTCAGAAATGTACCACAAGACAAGGCAGATCTAATTAATAAAGTGCCAATGTAAAAGCAAACTTCATTCAGTCCTCTCAGGACGTTAGAGGAATGAGGTACCAATCCTAGTGATCCCTATAGCCAGCAAAAAATATGTATCTTTTGTCTCCATCATTCCACCTTAGACCTCAGATCCAAAAGAAAAGGAAAATCCCTGACATTACACCAGTGGAAATCTATGGTATATTACCTGACAGTAAGGTAAGTCAGAGATGCAGACAGAAGGCTGTGTGCACCCCACACCCGACTGATGCCGTTTCGCTGCTTGCTTCTTCAGGGGATGTGTTGTCTCATTAAATTTGCATTGTTCCCCCCTCATTTGTCCTCTCTTTTTAACTTTTGTTTCTATATCATAATTAAGAAAATATTATGTTTTACAAGTTTCTAGTTAGTGTCTCTTCATGTCTGATGGCTATCGCAGTAATAGATGTAGCAGTTGTTGATTTTTGCATTAACCAATTTGAGTAAGAGTGAGTTTCCACGGTCAGGAAACACTCAGTATTTGCTGCGGATTGAACACTGCGTCCTGCCACAGCGTTTAATCCGCAGTGGCCAGATGTTCCTGCACAGTGGAGGGGATTTTATGAAATACCATTTCCACTATGTGTTTGATTACGCAGATGACACACCCGCATAATCGGACATGCAAAGCGTCTTTCCAGACCGCAGCATGTTGGTTTACCTTGGGGAGACACTCAGTCTCCACAAGGTAAACTGCCTACTCTATGGCTGACCTGCGGTGATTTCAGATGTGTTCCCTGAGCACATCCGGAATCACCGCACGGCCAGAACAGGGTGGGGCTTTGGGCGGAGCGGCGTTTGTGCTCCATCCAAAACGCTGCCTTTACGGTACGTGGAAAAATACCCTAAAAGTGAAGATTCTGTGATGAAAGATATATAAACTTACTGTATTAACCTACCTGCCTGTTATGGGTTAAAAAAATGTTCAATGAAACTCAGCTTTGTCAAAATTTTGGAAATTGTTCTTGTGTTTAGTGAGATATTGATTACGATCTTACTTTTCAAAAGGGGGTAATAATTTATGCTGAGCATTAGACATATAGGCCTGTAAACTGCAGACCTTTACTATATAAAGGTTTAGGGGGCATGTAGAACCTTATTTCGAGGCACCATTCATTTAAATGTCATGAAACAAGGAAACTAGAGCGTGTGGATACATAAGTACAGAAGCAATGAAATCTCAGTATATCTGGTTTCAAAGATAAAAATGGGGCCCGAATAATGAACTTAAATGTGGTCGTCAACTGTAATTACCTAAAAGCCTCGGTAAAACGTTCTAGCAATTGCTCTTCATAGTGTTCCTGCTATTGCTTTTCCACACGGAAAGTCATCTCAGAAGTGCAATGTTTGTAGGTCAATTTTATTTGATGTCATTTGCAGATAATTAAAAAGCCCCAGGATGGAGTCACATAGTGCAGTCTATTGCGTGTGAAAAATTATGTCATTAGCAAATCGCATTTCATGAACACAACAAATTTTGCAGAAAACTGTCTACATTTTTACCTCCGGCGTTTTTGTTTAAAAAATAATTTTAATATTAATAACTTTAATCTTTATCTTTTAGATTTTAGGATTTTTTTTTTACAAATTTCTGTTTCAGATGATGTGATCAACACGGCACCTTTCATGGACAGTAGACTGAATTTCTTATTTGACGTTGCTCATATCGCTTCGTGGATTTTCAATTGGGCAGAGAATAAATCTACAGAGTTATAATGAAAGGATTGACCAGGCACAAAAAAAATAAATATGGAAACAGTTCACAATGACATCAAGAAGAGGACACAATGCACCTTCCTTACCAAGCCTCCATTGCTCAGGTTCTAACACTTCTCGATCTCCTGCTCGTCTTTGTACTCCCCTCAGCTGATCATGTGCTTCTATCTAGCCATAGGATTTTGTTACAATGGCCACTTGGCAAGATGGCATGTGATCAGCATTAGCTACAGGTAGCACAAAGACTGTCAAGTGCCTTGGAAGTGTTGGAATGAGAAACATCGGAACAGGAACGGCAGTGAATCAAAAATTTGACTATGACTTCTTTTATTTTGTTACTTTCTAAGCTGTTTTTATAATCATTTTATGGTTGGGCAACCCTTTGAAATTTGTGCGCGGGCAGTTTAAGTGGCTGTAATGAGACCCCTGGAAATAAGGAGCCCAAGAACTAATTGTTCCCATTAGTTTTGTACACGTTTCCCCACCCATAAAAATCTTGTATAGTAAGCAACAAAGAGGACGTTAGCTCAAGGGTCATAACAAGGAGTTTAAAGACATACATCTGGTCTTTATCACCTGAATGGCAATTATTCGTATTATAATGGGGGATTCCAGTTTGCGACCCACTCATTTTTTTGTGGCTACCACAAGAGTAAACAGATAAATGAAAAATTCAGATCTTTGTGGACCAAGAGTTGTGTCTAGTAGGAATCATTAATGCATCAAAGTATTACAAACATACAGCATGTCACAATTTTTTTTTAATGTAAATGTGTATCAGCCATGAGATGGTATGGAAAAAAGCATAATACCAGAAGTGCCATATTTAAAAAGTTTGCCCTATTTTTGTAATCTTAGGACACCAATAACAACGCTCTCGCATTGCACCGTATAGCAAATTTTGGATTAAAGAAACTTTGGACTTGGCAGTACATGTGCTATAAGTTCTTTGGTTTATATTAATAGGGCCATCAGGTTAATATCTGGTCAAGAAGGCCTCTGCTTGTAAGAAAAAGCAAGACATTATTTTATCTAACTGGTATATATGCATGGCCCTGTACATGTTTTATTAGAATTATAGTGTAGCTAACTTTGAGAGTCGGTTATAAATACAAAGTAAAGCACGGTAGACTGGTGGATATTAGGACTGAATTCTTCACAAAATATTTGACACCTCTGTTGTTGTATCTCGTTTTCTAAATTACTACTCTGACAACCTTTGCTGAATCCATATGGTCCCCCAAGTAAAATAATGACAGTTATATTTATATCTAGCGCAGATGCAGTTCCAGCAGTGTCAGCACTGGCTCTCCCGGTGCTTGTGTGATATTGTTATGTCACATGATCCATGCAGCCAATCAGCGCTGGCGTCACGCTCCTCTCCTACTAATGCAATTGACATCAGGAAGAAGTGAGAACTGTGGTTGTCCTCTCACTTCCTTTGCATGTCTCCGTTTGTCCAAAGGAGGGGACAGTGAATCCAGCGCTGATTGACTGCAGTAATCGCTTGATTGACCATGCAATTTAGAATACAATTTAGACTAATAATTCTCACAATAAATGGGTGGATTGATTCATTAGCAAGGTCAGTCATTACCTTCTGGAATCACTGACATGGCTTTTGATTAGCCAGAGCTGGTGCAATGTCATCATTGTGGCATTATTGCACAAAAAAAGGGGGGGAGACAAAAAGCGCATTAGGGTCTTATCCACGTTACAGAGGACAGTATATCTTGAAATATGCTCAACTGGTTAGGATGAGATAGAAGCGTGTAGGTAGCGGCTGCTGCAGATCCACAGGTCTTCAATGACCAGAAGAAATGATAAATCCAAAGGGAATTCAAAGGTCCTCTCTAAACTATTTATGTCTGTGATACCTGTATGTACTGTGTAGTATTTCCTGATGAAGGAGGCATGAGACCCCTGAAACACGTAGAATAAAACCACTGCAATCATACAGCATTCTCCTGGAATTTGTCTTAGCGGCAGCGCGGAATATAACTACAAATTCCCTTTGGATTTATCATCGTGGCATGACACACACACAACTGTGCCAGCTTGGCAAATTACCAACTGTACTGGGGATCCAAGAAAGTAAGTGTGAAGAATATGGGGGGATTTAATGGCAGCTTACAATCTACCGTCCCCATGTGTAGCTGTAACAGAACACCTAGCTGAGCAGGTGGTCTAGTCCCATCAGCTAGTTTCCAGCCTCATACAGGATGACCACCTGTGGAGCTTTGCGCTATATATGTACACTAGTATAACAGTATTATAAGCGCATCTGTTAAGTTATACAAAATACTTAAAGTAGTAATACAAAAAAAAGCTAAAGCAAAAATGTCAACAATTGTTAGAAATGTTCTGGGAACACAAGTCTAAACTTTACCTTCAATCTATAGAACTTCTGTAGGCAGCAAGAACTGTCACTGGGCCAATATCCCCTGTAATGGATGATGAATGGGACTAAAATACAGTTCTGTTATATGTGATTGTCAGTTTTTACTATTAATAATAATAGTAACTAATTTGGCAAATACTATATGAAAAGGACGGCCACCTAATGTGACACACAGGAGAGCAATGTGGATGCAATTATAATTAATTCTTCTAACCTATAAATTTAATTAAGTAATCTGGCTAAACATATTGAAAATCTAGGAGTTACATTGAGAAAAATGTCTGTAGTCTAAACTGTATTATGATAATGCCGCCGTCAAAGCATAAATCAATTATTAGCTTTAATGCACTATAAACATAATTGTATGTAAACTGCAAATGTATATTGATTAAATCATATTAGCCCTATTATCTCCCCAAATTATTTTAGCCTGCATTTATATCTTTTAACACAAAACAATTATTTTTGTCTAATCACAATTTTATTCTTCACAAACAAATCATGTGAACCTCGTAATACAATGATAATAATTTCCATTATGTTAATGGGAAAACCAAGTCAATGTGTACAACAATATGATGTCAATGAATCTTGTTATATAAATAACACTAGGCGCTAATGAGAAAATCTATAGAAATAATTTCTATTACAATATTAAGACCAAGCAAGAGGATGTGATTTTTTTTTTTAATCCTAATATTTGTAATATCAAGTCTATATTGTAACCAAACTATTTAGAGATATTAGGATGTTTTTAATAAGTTTGGATTGGAAAAGTAGTCACCTAGGAATTATCTTCCAAGCAACTGATGGTAAATGGTATAAAGCTCTTTAAAGGGAATCTGTCACCTATTTTTTGGACTATCAGCTGCCGGCACCGCCATCAGGGGCTTATCTACAGCATTCTGTAATGCTGTAGATAAGCCCCCGATGTAGCCTGAAAGAGAAGAAAAACGAGTTAGATTATACTCACCGGGGGGGGGGCGGTCGGTCCAGGTCCGATGCGTGTCGCGATCCGGGTCCGGCGCCTCGCATCTTCTAGCGATGATGCCCTCTTCTTTGGTTCCCATCGCGGTTCCGGCGCAGGTGTACTGCTCTGTGCTGTTGAAGGCAGAGCAGAGTACTGCAGTGCGTAGGCGCCAGACCTCTCTGACCTTTCCCAGAGCCTGCGCATATGAAGATTGCTTTTTATTGCATTTTTTATGAACATACGTATGGTGACAAAAAATGCAAGTATGACATTTTTACTTTTTTTTTCTCTTTACGTTATCTGCCATATGGGTTTCTTTATTTATTTTATATTTTGAATTATCTGACATTTACTGTATGAATGCAAAGATGTGGGGCAGCATGGTGGCTCAGTGGTTAGCACTGTTGCTTTGCAGCGCTGGAGTCCTGGGTTCATATCCCACCAAGGACATCATCTGCAAGGAGTTTGTGTGTTCTCCCCGTGTTTGCGCAGGAGAACTGATGATGTCCCACCAAGGACATCATCTGCAAGGAGTTTGTGTGTTCTCCCCGTGTTTGCGCAGGTTTCCTCCAGTTTCCTCCCACTCTCCAAAGACATACCAATAGGGAATATAGATTGTGAGCGCCATTGGGGACAGTGATGATAATGTCTGTAAAGCATTGTGGAATATGATGGCGCTAAATAAACATTGCATAATAAATAATCCCAAATGTTTGCTTTTTATATTTTTTTATTTTATTTTTAATGGGCAAAATGGAGGTTATTTAAACATTAATTTTTTTTCTGATTTTTTTTTCACTTTGGTCTTTCAACCTGCAATCATCTGACCACTTTCACTTTATAATGCAAAGTTTCAGTATTGCAGTATATAGGAGAAATCTCAGTGGCTTACATCTGATACTGACAGACGTAGGCCACTGGCCACACTGGTAACCCATCGGTGCTCTGCAGTCGTGCCACAGGGGATTGATGGGAGCTAGTAACAGCAGCTCATCCATTCAAATGGTTAACAGCAGCAATCAGAGCTCAGATGCTGGTTTCGTTACATCCACAGTGTGTGGAGGAGGTACCTCGGCTCCTTAGCGCTCCTCATCGAATGAGAATCCCAACAATGTTGAACTCACGCAACTTTATATTAAGGGGTTAAACACTTACTGCCAAGTTTTCCTGCATGTAGCTTAGGTCAAGGAATTGTAAAAGGCAAAGAATCCCTTAACGGGTCCATTCAATTGACCTAACAATCAAACATTTCAGCCAAGCAACATAGCTCATTACCAGAAGTGACCATATTGGATTAGCAATTTTTGTATGTCAGAATGGTCACCATCTATATTACAGATATACTGCTCCCATAAATGTTGTTATTAGGAAAATCGATGTCAGAAAAAATAGTTCAAAATATTTAAAGGGAATCTGTCAGCATGTTTTTGCTATGTAATCTGACAGCAGCCTGAGGTAGAGACCCCGATTCCAGAGATGTAATACGCAGTTTACTAGTGATGATGATATAATCACAGTTTTCTCTTCTGCAGATTTAGCAGAGCTCAGATTTTTATTCTTATGTAACCCGACTCACACCACAATGTATAGTAACAGAAAGCTGCTAATCAGTGCTGCGGGTGTTGTGGGACTAGGAGGAACAAGGCCACTTGTCCTCTAGTACTAACCTCCTACTGTATTGAAACAGCAAAACACAGCCTAGTAAGTGACACATCGCTGAATCTGGTTCTCTGCTCCTCAATTACGCTGCTTTCAGATTATATAGCAAAAACCTACCGACAGATTCCCTTTAACAATTTACAAAATCAACACCAATTTTCATTCCAGGCATCACGTCAAAAGACAAGCACCTTCAAGGGTAACTGTACTGTCAGGTAACCTTACAGAATAAAAAGCCATGTCTATGTACATGAGGAATAACACCATTTATGGCCATTAACTGTCTTGTATCCTGTATTTTACCAAACTTTCCCCTCTGGAAGCTCTGTCTTTTAATTTTCTGTTGACTCTGAGCTGGTGTAAGGAGACTAGCTGCTATGATCTCTCCCATACACAGCACACAAGGTTGAAATCTTGCTCATTATTCCTTTATTAGCCCAACAGAAGCAACAGCAGAATGGGAGAAATAACTCCCTGTCATCAGTAGCCATCAGAGTGATCAGCTTGTGGTGTGGTAAAAGACTTGTCAGAAAGCTCTGTACAACCTTTATGTGTCTCCCTCTGCTTCTCTTCTCACTCTGCTCTTCGCTCCTCTTTCCCAAATAATGCAACCTGACACCTCATTTTGCTGCCAGTCCATCTTATCTTAAGCAAGACAGAATTAGACTGTTTTTTCAGAGTAAGGAGACAGGGAGAGGGGAATAAATGGCTCATAAGTGGAGAAAGAAATAGATTTCCCTGATAAGATATATTCTAAAGTTTCATATATTCACCTTTACGATTGATTTATGCAAAATTTAGTGAAATACACAGTTACAAAATCCCCTTAAGCGCCCGTCACACACAGCGATCTCGCTAGGGAGATCGCTGCTGAGTCACAAGATTTGTGACGCAACAGCGATCTCACCAGCGAGATCGCTGTGTGCAACAGCTAGCAGTGACCGGCCCCCCTGCCGGTTATCGCTGATCGCTGTTTAAATGTCTGGACATTTTTGGGGTCGCTTGTCTCCTGCTGGTCAGCATGCATCGCTGCGTGTGACAGGCGTGAGACCAGCGACCAGCGAGCAGGAGCTGGTAACTAAGGAACACATCGGATTTCTGAGGGGGCGCGCTGCACCTAGAAACCCGATGTGTACCTTAGTTGCTAGCACGCTGATGCAGGGATATGGTAACCAAGGTACATATCGGGTTTCTAAGTGCTGCGCGCCCCTTAGAAACCCGATGTGTACCTTGGTTACCAGCTCCCTGCATCAGCGCGCTGGTGACTAAGATACACTGCGGGTAACTAAGCGACGTGCGTCGCTTGTTACCCGCGTGTCACTGGTGCTGATCGCTGGTGAAGCTGCCTGTTTGACAGCTCACCAGCGATCACATAGCGACTCACCAGCGATCCTGACAAGGTGATATCATTGTCGGGATCGCTGGTGAGTCGCTATGTGTGACGGGGCCCTTATAGTTGAACATCCCTGAGTTTGGACTAACACCTATCAAGCACTTAGGGCAAACCCTTTAAAAATGCATTAAATGCCTATAATTAGATCATCAGTCAAATAGAAAAGTGAGTCACTTGTCCCTTGTAAGTTTTTAAGTATTTTCAAAACATTGTTATATGCACTGTGTATAGTATGTGCGTATTAGACCATATGAATGCATTTCATTAGCATTGCATAAGGTAAAGTTATGAAATATAAAATTAAAAGTTACATTCTTCTAACTTAAATTTCGTGGACCTCAGAAAAATTCACCTAAACAAGGATAAATGTGTAAGACAAAGGACAATTACTTAAAATGTGATAAATAGTAAGATGTTTATCCATCCAAAAAAATCTCTAACAGTGAGTTGGAAACCTTTTAACCCTAAGGATCATTTGTCACACTTGCTTCTGCATATTAAATAATGACGTGACATTTAATTTTTAATAATGGAGATTCATCATGTTTAATATTAATTAGCAATCATTAACCATAGATATAACTATGTGCAAAAATCTGTGTTGCTGATGAAATGGTACAAGGCCTTGCTAATGGAGAAAAATAATACCCAGGAGATGTCTAAAGAAACAAAACAATATTTTTAGCTAAAGCTACTGCACTTATTTTGCTGCACGTTTAAATCAAGTTTTTTAACATTTTTCAGGATCAAATTAATTCTAGCTTTTCCTAGTTTAACATGTCCGTACAAAAACTCACAATTAATCTCGGACCTGCACAAGTTATTATTCTTTAGAATTTAAAGAGAGGGAGGAGGAAGGCAATGCAAAACAGGTCGCATTTCGGTACTCCCGGGACTTACCTGCACGAAACCTCCGATCCTCACAAGATCTCCTTCTGTACTCCCCTCTTATCTCCTCTTCCCACAATCGCATAAAAGACTTCTCCCACACATCCCCCCTACTCTGGAACTCTCTACCACAACATATCAGACTCTCGCCTATCGTGGAAACCTTCAAAATGAACCTGAAGACCTACCTCTTCCGACAAGCCTACAACCTGCAGTAACCACGGAGCCACCAATCCGCGGCACGACCAGCTCTACCATCGCCTACTGTATCCTCACCCATCCCTTGTAGATTGTGAGCCCTCGCGGGCAGAGTCCTCTCTCATCCTGTACTAGTTGGGACTTGAATTGTTTAAAATTTCTGTACTTGTATGTATTATGTATACCTCTCCTCACATGTAAAGTGCCATGGAATAAATGGCGCTATAATAATAAATAATAATAATAATTTCACTAACTAAAGATAATTCAAGTAGAATTTCGTGAAATTCTCGGATACATGCAAATTCAAACATGCTGAGATTCGATTTGCGATTTGAAAAAAAAATTATTTTCCTGACACCATTTCCTACACTGCTGAAGCATGAGAGAGCAGGCAGTAGACATTTTGCTTTGCCACACAGGCTTCCCCATAACGCCCTGCAGCTTTGACACTTAGTGGATTACTATACTTTGTACAGGGGGTTCAGTACCTTGACCATCACAGATCAGCAGTTTCCAGTGGAACACAGTTTGTATGACAGAGCAGTTTTCCATCTCCAGAACCACTAATTGAGTGTCTCTCCTGTAGAGTGTAAGCTCTTATGGTCAGCAGGGTTATTTGTCTCTCTCTACTATTGTGTACAAACTTTTATTGTCCTCTCTCTCTATCTCTCCTGTATATAAGTATAGGAGTATAAGCTCCTATGGTCAGCGGGGTCCTCTTTCTCTACTGTGGAGCGCAAGCTCTTATGGTCAGCAAGGTCCTCTCTGTCACTTCTGTTGAGTGTAAGCTCTTATGGTCAGTGGGGTTTTCTCTCTTGCCTATAGAGTGTAATCTCTTATGGTCAGTGGGGTCCTCTCTCTCCTGTAAAGTGCAAACTCTTATGGTTAGTGAGTCCTTCTTTTTCTCTTCTGTAGAGTTTATGCTCTTATGGTCACCGGGATTCTCTCTTTTCTGTAGTGTGCATAGTCTTATGGTCCTCTCTCCTGTAGAATGTAAGCTCTTATGGTCAGCGGAGTCTTCTCTCTCCTGTGAAATGCAAGCTCTAATCAATGGGGGTCTCTCTCTCTCACTTCTGTAGAGTGTAAGCTCTTATAGTCATCAGGGTCCTCGCTATCTCTTTCTCCTGTAAAGTGCAACCTCTTATGATTAGTGAATTCCTCTTTTCTTCTGTAGAGTGTAAGCTCTCATGGTCAGCTGTATTCTCTCTCTCTTTTGTAGTGTGCATACTCTTATGGTCCTTTCTCCTGTAGAATATAAGCTTTTATGGTCAGCGGAGTCTTCTCTCTCCTGTAAAGTGTAAGCTCCATTGGTTAGTGAGTTTCTCTCATCCTCTTCTGTAGAGTGTAGGCTCTTATGATCAGCAGGATTCTCTCGTTCTCTCTTCAGTAGTGTGCATACTCTTATGGTACTATCTCCTGTAGAATATAAGCTCTTATGGTCAGTGGAGTCTTCTCTCTCCTGTGAAATGCAAGCTCTTATCAATGGGGTTTTTCTCTCTCAATTCTGTAGAGTGTAAGCTCTTATAGTCATCATGGTCTTCGCTATCTCTTGCCTATAAAATATAAGCCCTTATGGTCAACAAGGTTCTTTTCTCACACCCGCGTGTATTTTATGAGCTTTCCAGTATTGAAATCTGTGCAAATTTATTTGCCATGGATAACATTTTTGGGGAAATTCAGAGAATTGAAATTTCAAAACATCTGCTCAACTCTAGTATTGACAAGTGACTGTGACTGCCATTGAAATACTATGTGTGCATTTGATAACACAAAGAATTACAACATGTCTTGTCATAAGACAGGCAAAATAATGCTGCTGAATGGGCTGCACACAGAAAGACTATACTCATGGCTAGACAATGTTGTATCTTCATCATCAAGACTTCATCTTCCACTGAACATGCACTTTGAAAACACTTCATATGAAGAAATTTCCTGAGCAGTGTAATAAAACTGATACTGGGTTGTCCAGGATCAAATAAACGTGGGTGGTTTCTTCCATAGCCAAACTTATCCACGAGTTGTGTTTTTTTATTGGTGTTCAGAACTATTGTAAATGGGGTAAAGATGCAATACTACACACAACTTTTTAGGAACTTTGAAAGAATTTATGTACAGATGACTATCCTGGTCTAAGATACCAAAATGCTTAGATTATTTTTTTTCTTCAGTTTTTGCCATTAATCTACAACTTTTGAGTAAAATAATCAAAATGGAATTTTAACAGAGGTCGATATAAGGTGATAATATATTCAAACTTTAAAAATACTATTATATTATACTATTTTTTACTATATTTCTGACATTTAGTTAATATAATGTTCTGCGCATGAGCAGATCAGATAAAAAGGTTACAAATGCCAGATACGACCAATTATCAGTAGACATAGAGGAAAAAAACTAAATAAATAAAGGTGGGCATATATGGTGAGTAAATACTGGTAACAAATGAGATACACATAGCGGTAAATTAAGCACTCTTACCTTGGGAAGTTGCGCCAGTTGAGTATGACACCACTAATGAAAACACCATGTAGCCTCTGTCTTGCATCCATGGCTGAACTTGCCAAAGAGCAAAACCAATTGGCAACAATAATGTATACAAGTGTTTGTTGGGTATTTTCAACCTAAACCACAAATGTGACCACATTTCGGGGTTCAAGGGCAACGTTTTCTCTGCCACTTGAAAAAAGAAAGGGCCATTAAGTCCAGAAATGCGTTGTGTACTGATATTTTAATAAAGATGTTTTTAACTCTGCATCAGATTTGTTTTGGAGTTTAGTTGGGAAATACCCCAACAAAAGTTTGGATACATTATTGTCACAATCAATGGATGAGATGAGAACGGTTCTGTAAAAGGATTATTCTCATCCTTCAAAAGGGCCAACTAATTCACTAGTTCTGTTTACTAGAACGGATAAAAATAATGAACTGACTCAATGGAAATATTCATCCAAGGCATCAAAATGTCCTGATATTTTTTTCTCAATCACTACATGGTTTAAAGCTTATTGTCAAGTAGTGGTGGCTGCACATTGGAGCCTCAGTGTGCAACCATCTATGCTGTCTGAACAGGTCATGTTAGCACAGATTTCTGTGCGTGTGCAGTATCTATTTTGTTCTTTTTCCATTTAGGTCCATAAGACAGGTCTTGGAGCCAAAATCCAATTAAAGTTCTGCTGTCTGCTCACAATTGTCATAATTACACCACTTACGATGTTGCTGCAGATGCTGAGACTGTGAGTGCACACGTTCATGACATAGGGACAAGGATCAGGGCCGTATTTAGAGTTTATGCTGCCCTAGGCACTTTTAGTGCTGCCTCCCCCATTGGTGAGTACGACTAATGCAGACACTTAGGCTACTTTCACATCAGCGATTTTTGCCATTCTCCCTAGTGCAGCCATCTCCTCAGTGCAGCCATCTCCCCAGTGTACCCGTTTCCCCAGTGCAGCCGATTCCCCAGTGAAGCTGTCTCCCCAGTGTAGCCATCTCCCCAGTGCAGCCATCTCCCCAGTGCAGCCATCTCCCCAGTGCAGCCATCTCCCCAGTGCAGACATCTCCCCAGTGCAGACATCTCCCCAGTGCAGCCATCTCCTCAGTGCAGCCGTCTCCCCAGTGCAGCCGTCTCCCCAGTGCAGCCGTCTCCACAGTGCAGCTGTCTCCACAGTGCAGCCATCTCCACAGTGCAGCCATCTCCACAGTGAACCAGTCTCCTCAGTGCAGCCATCTCCTCAGTGCAGCCATCTCCTCAGTGCACCCATTTCCCCCCTGCACCCTTTTCCCCAGTGCACCCGTCTTCCCAGTGCAGCCATCTCCTCAGTGCACCCATCTCATCAGTGCAGCCATCTCCCCAGTGCAGCCGTCTCCCCAGTGCAGCTGTCATGGTTAGGACATGGTTAATGTCCTGTTCTCACAGGGTTAACTTTTGCTGGCCTCTCTTTGGATCTGGGAGGGGTATTTATACTCACTCCAAACTAGAATTCTCTGTCAGTTATACTGCTATTCTGGTGTGTCTGACCCCTGATGTGCATGTATTCTGCGTTGTTTGTTTGCTTCCCGTGTGTGACTCGGCTTCTTCCTTCACTCTGTACTCCGTCTCTCATTTTGGTACCATTGTCTTTTCTGGTTCTGACCTCCTGGCTTGGCTATCGTTACTCCGTTACAGTTTACCTCTATTGTACCGTCTAATGCCCATTCTGGTTTTCTGATCTATTGCTACATCCTGACTATCCATTCTGTCTAATCCTTTGGTACTGTATTGCTATCTCGTGCTTTGACCTCGGCTTGATCTGGTTTATGTCTCTGTCTATGCCCCTTGGTAACATTGTCCTGTAGTTACCTTTCTGGGAGTTTCCCTGCAGCTCCTAGCTCTGTGGAGCTTAGGCCATGCCCCCAGCAGTCACGTGATTCAGGTCCTGGAGCATGCATTGTCACCACTGCTGCCCGCTCCGCAGGTATCTTTGTGCACAGTCTTTGTACTCAGGACACGTGCTCTGGCTCAGTGAGCAAGTGCAGTGCGGTGTTCCTGACAGCAGCCGTCTCCCCAGTGCAGCCGTCTCCCCAGTGCAGCCGTCTCCACAGTGCAGCTGTCTCCTCAGTGCAGCCATCTCCACAGTGCAGCCATCTCCACAGTGAACCAGTCTCCTCTGTGCAGCCATCTCCCCAGTGCAGCCTTTCTCCAGTACAGCCATCTCCCCAGTGCAGCCATCTGCCCAGTGCAGCCATCTCCTCAGTGCACCCATCTTCCTAGTGCAGCCATCTCCCTAGTGCACCCATCTCCCCAGTGCACCCGTCTCCCCAGTGCACCCATCTCCCCAGTGCACCCGTCTCCCAGTGCACCCGTCTCCCCAGTGCACCCGTCTCCCCAGTGAACCCATCTCCCTAGTACAGCCATCTCCTCATTGAACGTGCACCCATCTCCCTAGTGCACCCATCTTCCTAGTGCAGCCATCTACTCAGTGCTCCCATCTCCCCAGTGCAGCCATCTCCTCAGTGCACCCATCTCCCTAGTGCAGCCATCTCATTGCAGCCATCTCCCCAGTGCACCCAGCTCCCCAGTGCACCCGTTTCCCCAGTGAACCCATGTCCCTAGTGCAGCCATCTCCCCAGTGCACCCATCTCCCTAGTGCAGCCATCTCCTCAGTGCAGCCATCTCCCCAGTGCAGCCATCTCCCTAGTGCAGCCATCTCCTCAGTGCAGCCATATCCCTAGTGCAGCCATTTCCCCAGTGCAGCCATCTCCTCAGTGCACCCATGTCCCTAGTGCAGCCATCTCCTCAGTACACCCATCTTCCAAGTGCAGCCATCTCCTCAGTGCACACATGTCCCTAGTGCAGCCATCTCCTCAGTACACCCATCTTCCCAGTGCAGCCATCTCCCCAGTGCACCCATCTCCCTAGTGCACCCATCTCCTCAGTGCAGCCATCTCCCTAGTGCAGCCATCTCCTCAGTGCACCCATTTCCCCCTGCACCCATCTCCCTAGTGCACCTGTCTCCCCAGTGCACCCATCTCCCCAGTGCAGCCATCTCCTCAGTGAAGCCATCTCCCTAGTGCAGCCATCTCCCCAGTGCAACCATCTCCCCAGTGCACCCATCTCCCCAGTGCAGCCATCTCCCAAGTGCAGCCATCTCCCTAGTGCAGCCATCTCCCTAGTGCAGCCATCTCCTCAGTGCAGCCATCTCCCTAGTGCAGCCATCTCCTCAGTGCACCCATTTCCCCGGTGCACCGATCTCCATAGTGCAGCCATCTCCTCAGAGCATCCGTCTTTCCAGCGCAGCCATCTCTTCTGTGAACCCATCTCCCCAGTGCAGCCATCTCCCCAGTGCACCCATTTCCCAAGTGCAGGCTCCACTCATTCTCCACCCGGCTCATTCCCCCCAGCGCTCATTCCCCCTGGCGCTCATTCTCTACCCCCCAGCGCTCATTCTCCGCCACCCTCCTGTTGCTCATTGCCCCCATGCGCTCATTCTCCACCTCCCCCAGCACTCATTTCCCCGCTGCCGTGGGCACACTCATCCTCCTCCCCCCTGCTGCCATGGGCTCACTCATCCTCCTCCTTCCCCCCCCGCTGCCGTGGGCTCACTCATCCTCCTCCTTCCCCCCCGCTGCCGTAGGCTCACTCATCCTCCTTCCCCCTGCTGCCGTGGGCTTACTCATCCTCCTCCTCCCCCCGGCTGCCGTGGGCTCATTCATCCTCCTTCCTCCCTCTCCCTGTATGGATGGCATTGGCTGGGCTCACCTCACTGTCCCTGCATGTGTATGTTTGCTCCAGCCGGCATCTTCACATGAGCGGTCACATGGTACCGCTCATTAAGTTCATGAATATGGACGCCACGCCTACGGGAGAGGAGTGGCGTCCATAATCATTACTGTAATGAGCGGTACCAGGTGACCGCTCACACAGGAAGAGCTGGGGCGCCGGAGACCATCAGAGCTGCAGACACCACTGGAGAAGGTGAGTATGATGTCATGGAGGGAGGAGGGAGGGGGGTGGGGGACACCGGTCTGCAAAAAAAAAAAACCTTGCTCAGGTGCCGCCCTCCCACAAAGTCCTGCCCCAGGCACGGGCCCTCCAGTGCCTAATGGCAAATACAGCCCTGACAAGGATGCTGCTGGCCTTAACTGTCAGTCAAACAGGAGAGCCTGCCCACCCACCAACATGGAAATCTGCAGGCTGTGCAGCTAGATGATCCCAAACAGGTTTGTCTAGGATAATTCTTTAATTTTTGGGGGGTACATTTAAGTAAAAAAATAAATGCACAAAATACTTTAGCAAGGTTATCACATATTTCATTGTAGCAACTGTAAGTGACTTACATTTGTTTACTTTACTTTAGCAAGGTTATCACATATTTCATTGTAGCAACTGTAAGTGACTTACATTTGTTACTGGATGGAGACTTTCTTTAATTTTTTTATTAAGTTTTAGAAATTCAGTAGTTTGAAGATGGAAATCTTGTAGGACTTTTAAATCAACATAATTAAACCTTTATAATGAATTCCAAATTTCCTCCTGGTGCTAAAGTAAATTTTACAAATATATAAATTATCTTGTTCTGTTACACAATTAGACAGAAACACCTGTAATTACTACATTGTACAATTCAAAATTAATTGTAAAATATTCTTAATGCAAATAATTCTCACATTTGATCAACCGACCCCAAACAAATCCCTAATCTACTGTAGAGAAAATGATATCTGATATGCTAGAACCAACACAAGAGATTGGTAAACAATATGAGAATGCTGGGTCTGGGGGAAAATGGGTGTAAATGGGTAAGTAACTGGCTTAGTGATAGAAAGCAGAGGGTGGTTATAAATTATATATTCTCTAACTGAGTCGCTGTGACCAGTGCGGTACCGCAGGGGTCTGTGTTGGGACCTACTCTTCAACATATTTAATAACGATCTGGCAGAAGGTTTACACAGTAAAATATCGATATTTGCAGATGATACAAAACTATGTAAAGTAGTCAATACAAGGGAAGATAGTATTCTGCTATAGACGTATCTGGATAAGTTGGAAACTTGGGCCAAAAGGTGGCAGATGAGGTTTAACAATGATGAATGTAAGGTTATACCCATGAGAATAAGGAATGAATATCACCATTACACACTGAATGGGTAGCCACTGGGTAAATCTGAAATGCAGAAGGACTTGGGGATCCTAGTTAATGATAAACTTACCTGGAGCAGCCAGTGTCAGGCAGCGGCTGCCAAGGTTTAACAGGATCATGGGATGCATTAAAAGAGGTCTGGATACATATGATGAGAGCATTACACTGCCTCTGTACAAATCCCTGGTTAGACCGCACATGGAGTACTATGTACAGTTTTGGGCACCGGTGCTCAGGAAGGATATAATGGAACTAGAGCAAGTACAAAGGAGGGCAACAAAATTAACAAAGGGGATGGGGGAACTACAATACCCAGAGAGATTAGCAAAATTAGGATTATTTAGTCTAGATAAAAGACGACTGAGGGGCGATCTAATAACCATGTGTAAGTATATAAGGGGACAATACAAATATCTCTCCGAGGATTTGTTTATACCAAGGAATGTGAAGGTCACAAGGGGGCATTCTCTGCATCTGGAGGAAAGAAGGTTTTTCCACCAACATAGAAGAGGATTCTTTACTGTTAGGGCAGTGAGAATCTGGAATTCCTTGCCTGAGGAGGTGGTGATGGTGAACTCAGTCGAGGGGTTCAAGAGAAGCCTGGATGTCTTCCTGGAGCGTAAAAATATTATATCTGATGTACCTGCAGTATCGTCCCACTCCAGACACCGCCGCCAGAAGCTTCCTACAGCAGCGACTCTGGGACAACGCTCCACCGCAGCTGGTAAGCTACATTCGGATTAAAAGACACACCCCCATTTTCCTCCCGAAATCTTAGGGAAAAAAGTGTGTCTGAAAAATACGGCACATATATATATTTTTTTCTGCCAGGGCTTTTGATTTATTGTACAACAATATGATTTTGGTGTAATAAATCGTCATGCTCAGCAGCGAAAAGTGCAACCACACATCAGCAAATCCACACAACAAGCCGGGACTATTAATATGCAGCTCAGAACCCTCCACTCCAGCAGTTACATTATCTTGTATTGCACATACATTGTTGTCAAGGCAACCAGTATCCTTCAAGCAAGTCTATTATTATGGCTATTACAGGCTTTTGTATTCTCTTGTGCCAAGGCTATCATTCTGAGCTCTTTTAAGTTAACAGTTTTAAACACATTACGGATGCAAGGACTGAGGCATGAAATAAGGGAAATTATGCTGTCCCAGTAGATAAACTGAGCTGGGTGCATATTCTGACACGGGTAATTAAATGTAATCAGTTAAGTAAGAATTTACTGTATTGCACAACACATCACACTGATGCCAAGATCAAGATTCCAGATAAACAGCTACCTTCAAATGATGATGTTTCTTTTAAACTGGATGTGTTCACTGAACAGAATGCAAATTGTTATTTTCGCTTACTACAGAACGACGTCAATTTCAATATAGGAAAAGAAGCTAAAAGGGCTTTCTTTTCTATAAAGACTTACGTTGAGGACTATGTTGACTCAAAAGGGTTTTCTTTCTCGCAATCAAAATATTGAAGGTCTATCCTTAAGAAAGGTCGTCAACCTCAGATCGGTGAGAGTTCAACTTTCCGCACCTGTGCTGATTAGCTATTTGAAGGGGCCATGGGCTTGTATGATTCTCGCAGCCTCTTCAATCTATACATTGCACATAAGTGTACATCATCTACTTAGAGAGGACCTTTCACCAGGACAAACGTGATTCATTCTTGCTCTTATTTTATTCTCGCTACTCTCCCGAGTGTTCCGATAAAATTTTTTGGAAAATCTGCCATATGGTTCAAGAGATATGAGTATTTGTATTTAGTGCTAATTTTAGGGTCTTTAATGAGGGCTCATGGGATCCTCTGGGGTGAGTCTTTAGACTACTCTTCATAAATAGCCTGTGAGGCACAACCCTTTCTAAAGACCATAAATATTTGCACTAAATAAAAAGGTCTAGATCTCTGGATCTGTAGGGGGGAATTAATAAAAGGACAGGACACTCAAGGGAGAAGTGGGAATAAACGAAAAGCAGAAACTGGCTATGTTTGACCTGTTGACAGGTCCTCTTTAGGACTAAGTTTACAAGACTGCAAAAAAAAACGTACATAAAAAACAAACTATTTTTCATCTGTATCATCATCTGTCTGGCATTCATTTTTATATGTCAGTTGTGGATAAAAGTCACAAGTTTCTTTGTTAAAGCACCACTGTAGAGTTGTTTTTATTGCAGAACTGGAATGGTGCTACTAACAAAAGTTCCCTGCACCTAATATTATACTCACCAGCCACTATCTTCTGCTATTTCTGGTGCCACTCTGGTTCCATGTCATCACCTTGCGACAACAACATCAGACTCACCGGTAGTCAGAGGCAACAATCAGAAGCTCTCAGTGCAAGTCTATGAGAGCCACGTTCTGGTCACTTTGGTTGGTCTCCAGCAGTTTGTGACCTACCGGATTTCTCCAGTGTTTGCTGTATGTTCTGGAAGTCTCAAGTCAATGTAAGCCTGAGAGGGCCAGAATGAGGCCAGAATGAGGTTCTCATAGACTTAAATTGAGAGTTTGTGATTGTTATCTCTGACTTCCGGGCAGTCAGAAGATGTGGTCACAAGATGGCAGTGCGGGACCGGAGCAGTGACAGAAAGAGCTGACGACGGTGGCTGTTAAGTATATTACTAGGGTCAAAGAACTTAGATCAGCTGCATCCTTTGAGTGCTGAAATAAAAAAAAATACTGGAATGGTGCTCTAAATTTGAATTGTAAAAAATTTGAGTCCTTCACCAAATTCATGGAAAAGTAAGGACGGAGACATCTGAAACTCCTCCTTAATTCACCACTACTATTGGGATGGACTTTTCATTCACACCTCCCATTTAGAAACCACAAATATAATGAATGTCATCTATTCTGAGCAGAAAACCCCTTTGAAAACTAGAATTATGTGTATTCTGGGGTCTACGGTATTTCAATTTTTGATTAAAAAATATATTAAAATGTCCTAGTTCCTCTTACACTATAAAGCCTTCATGTCAGTTGTAGAGATGAGTGAATACATTTTTTATGTTTTTCATTTACTGTTCATGAATTTATTTCTAAATCTTTTACACTAGCAATTTCTAAAGCTCAAGCTGAATTTGGCAAACCATTTTCATCAACGACCAAAGATTTACAAAACAGTTTGCAAACGGCAAATTTTGAGCTTTGAAAATAGTCTCTCCTCCAATCATATCCTGCAGTGCATAAAATCATTTTGATCAGTTTAGCTCAGCCATTATCTTTTGCTCTTGAACAGTTTGTGTCCATAGCCAACATTGAATCTCTGACGGTATTGTTACAGGACATTGCCTTTATTGGCAATGGAAAAGGCACATTTCTGTGTTATTTTAGTAGAAATTGAGCAATAGCTGAAAGTAATTTCCCAGTTTATCCATTGCTATGTAGTTATTAAGCATACATGAACACAAAAATAGGTAGCTTTTTTCTTAATCTAGATCGTTATTATAACTGGGTGGATAGATTGAGTAGATTGTTTTTTTATTTATTGCGTCCAATATTTTTATGGATAGAATGACTGATTTTTTTCCCTATGTGTTTCCACAAATGACGAAATACAAATTTGCTGCCAAGTCTGCACTGCCTGAAAATGCTATTGCCCTTTTCCGTGTCATTGGGGAAAATACATCAACTGAAATTTATTTAGTAATAAAAAGATAGGTATATACATTCACTAAGTGGGCGCATTTCCAGCAGTGTTGGCACTGGCTCTACCCGGAACCTGCTGCTGCTCTCTCACTTCCTCCTGATGTATCTCATTCACCTGAAGGAGGGGTATCATAAGTTAACCATGAAAGAGAGGAGCCTGAAGACCACACTGTCTGATTTCTCCTGCATTGTTTAGAAGCACTTCACCTTCATAGTAAACAGTGAATGTTTCTTTTCGCAGTGCAGGGGTTAATCTGCTCAGCTGACAGCTCTTGGAAGCTTTCCTGCATTAAGGCTATCAGCTGTTTAATGTTAGCCACTCCCATCTCCTATATAATCTAGGCCCTGGTTTGCACTCATTGCGAGAGGTAGTTTATGCTGCATGGTGAGGAGATGGTGGTTTGTGGTTGTTTATGAAAGTGTTTAGTGGATTTATGTGAGACTGTTGCTTGGTTTCTGGTGTGTGCTAATTCTCCTCCTTCTCCTACTTTGGTTTTACCCCATCCTCCACTTCCTGGTGTTTACATCTGTTGTTTGTGTGAGTATATTTGTATGATTAATATTTTCTGTTACCCCTGTTTGTATTAGTTTGTTAGTCTGGTTGGTGTATTATGGTACACTCCTACTCCCCTCTTCACTGGGTGGAGTAAGGGTACCGACTGAGGGCAGATTCAGGACATAAGGCAAGGTATGTGGCCCTGGCGTCTTCACCATCAGAAGTAATCCGGGGAACAGGGTGAGCTAGGGTGCCCCGCATTAGGGACAGGGAAGGAGCCCCTGGTCCTGGGACATTCGATAACAGTCGTGACAAGGGGAGAGAGAAACCAGCTCTGTCCGAATGGGTTCATGTGACATAATGTCACATGATCTCCGAAAGAGCTAGTGCTGACACAGCTGAAATGACATCAGCACATGAGATGAGCATAATTATTATTATTTAATTACTATTTTAAAAGGGTAAAATATAGGGATTATAAACGGGTTATCCAATTAGTGGAGAACCTCTTTAAATTCTTGCATGACAGTCCTAAAAATTATTAGCTTATTTCCAAAGAAATATGACCACTGTCTGGTATTGCAACTCAGGTCAATTCATCTAAATATGACTGTACTCTGATACTAGACAGCACCCACAGGCAAGAGTAGTGCAGTTTTCTAATCTTGGACAACCCCTTTATTTTAGAATGTTCATTCAAAGGATATTTCTGTCATCTGTCCACAGTCACAATAAGCCTTAATAAAAGTGTTTTTCTTTTCAGCTGAGTTGCCTAGGAGCAACCTCAAATCTTATAGTTACTGTAACAATGATTGACGTTAGATGTGGACCCACTAATGTATTTGCAGAAGAGTGGAATCTATAGAGTTGTCAGTTCTTTGTCCTTTAAGAAGCACTACCATCAAAGTTTTTATCAGAATTTTCACAGAATCATCCTTAGCCCACAAGGCGAAATCTTGCATGAAGCTCCAGACTAAGGAACATTGACAGTCATCTTGAATTTCTTCCATTTTGAAATAATTGGGCCAATAGCTGTTGCCTTCTCACTAAGCTGCTTGCCTATTGTCCTGTAGCCCATCCCAGTCTTGTGCAGGTCTAAAATTTTGTCCCTGGTGTCCTAAGACAGATCTTTGGCCCTGGCCATGGTGGAGAGGTTGGAGGGTGATTTATTGAGTGTGTGGAAGCGTGTGTAAAATACAGGTAACAAATTCAAACAGGTGTAATTAATACAGGTAATGAGTGCAGCGTAGGAGAGCTTCTTAAAGAAAAACTAACAGGTCTGTGAGAGACGGAATTCTTGCTGGTTGGTAGGTGATCAAATACTTATTTTATGCAATAAAATTCTATTTAATAATTTTAAAATCCGACAATGTGATTTTCTGTTTTTTATTTTTAGATTCTGTCTCTCACAGGTGAAGTGTACCTACGATAAAAATTACAGACCTCTCCATTCTATGCAGGTGGAAAAACATGCAAAATTGACAGTGTATCAAATACTTATTTTCCCCACTGCATATCAATCTACTCAGCTACCCCTACTCTGTAAGATGATGCCTGCATTTGGACTGCAATGTCATGGTGACATGTTCCCTTTAAAGAGAAAAAAAAAAACAATGCCCAAAATAAATATTTACCTTAAGGATGAGTTGAGATTAACCCCTTAACAACATGGGGTATTTTTGATTTTACATTTTCATTTTTGCTCCCCTTCTTCCCAGAGCCATAACTTTTTATTTTTTGGTCAAAATGGCCATGTGAGGGGCTTGCTTTTTGCTGGATGAGTTGTACTTTTGAATGACACCATTGGTTTTACCATGTTGTGTAACAGAAAATGGGAAAAAAATTCCAAGTGCGGTGAAATTGCAAAAAAGTGCAATTCCACACTAGTTTTTTGTTTGGCTTTTTTACTATGTTCACTGAATGCTAAAACTGACCTTCCATTATGATTCTCCAGGTCTTTACGAGTTCATAGACACCAAACATATCTAGGTTCTCTTTTTATCTAAGTGGTGAAAGAAAATTCCAAAGTTGCCATTTTCCGAGACCCGTATCATCTCCATGTTTCAGGATCTGGGGCAGGGTGAGGGCTTATTTTTTGCATGCTGAGCTAAAGTTTTTATTGATATTATTTTGGTTATTATTTTGGTGCAGATTTCACCTGCGGCTGTTAGGGAAGCATGTCAGCTGATCAGAACAGCTGTCATGGCCCGGAAAAGGTGCGGGCTCATCGCCGGAGCCCGCACCAAACAGGGGGAGGCGTCCAATGACGGACTGTGTCCGTCATTGGACATTAAGGGGTTGAGTCGGTTTATAAAATGGGTCTAAAAACAAATTTGTAAACTAGTCTGATTAAGTTTTTTTTCAACATAAAGAAATACTTTAAAGATTTTAATTAATTTCTTCATCTATTCTCATTATTTCCTAATCTGTAGGGTCATTGTCTGAAATTCCTCTGTCACAGTCCATTCAATCACCATTTAAGACAAATAAAAGGTGTCCAAACTCTAGCAGTCCCAACATAATGACATTTTCATGAACTGTGCCACCGTGAATACACATAATCCGAGTCACTCCAGTAGTGAATCTATATCAGTCTTTTAAAAAAAAATATTATTATTCAATAGAAATGATAACTGCACCCGATCATTATAGAAGATGTTTTTTCCCAATCTTGTAAATCATCAAGTCTCTTCCATCTTCTACTAAAGTAAAGGAATTATGATAATCAGCCTATAAATGTGAATGATATTTATCAAGCTCCTTTCACGTCCTTATTGTGCACAGTTAGGTTCTTATTAAACCATGAATTTAACATGGAATAAAAGACAATTCTCTATAAATTACCATTATGAACACGTCCTTGAATTTAATTGTGTTGCTGAGAATCTCATATGCTATACTCTGTAGTGTAAAGACTGTGTAATAAATCATGAATGGGAAGTATGGAAAGGCTGAAACAGAGCAAGTCCTGGAGTCATTAACAGTTCCGTCACACAGCACGATTCCATCACTAAGCAATGGAGAACACTTACACATGTACGATGGATTCATTTCAAAGCGAGTCCATCACCAGGCTATAACAAGCCCTAATCAAGGTATAAACAGCTTTACAACATTGGCTAAAAGGCTGCTATCAAAAGCCTAAAGGTTGGAAATATCATTTAAAAAGAGTAACCACTGAAGAAGGACATCCAGTCAGAAAAATAAAAGGAACAAGGCAAAGAAGAAGACCGGCTACCCGATGGCTTGATACTATCAAGATAACGGCAGAAAAGACCCTGGTGAACTTGTCTAGGTTTGCACAAGATCGATCTTCCTTTCAGATCTTTCATCAATCAAGTCACCATGGCTCGAGATCGAACCGAAGACAGTTAACATAAATAATAAAAATAAGGTCCCATTCAGATGTGTAGGATTTGACACAGATTTTGCAATGGATTTTAAATCAGAATGACAGATGGGCAAATCTTTTGAAATTCCAATTTGCCACCTTTGAACAATTTTTTTCTGAAAATTTGATGCGAAGCGATTTACAAATATTTCAGATGGCCTGAAAAGATGTGTATAACCCTCTGAGGTTTCCTATGACTGTATCCATCCCCTTTCAAGCTTTTTAGTTCAAACCCAGCCATAGTAATTCTACAATGTCTTCAAAGTTTACGGATATGGGTAAATGGATGACAACCATTCATCATATCTGAACTGTCACACAAACTATCTGTTGAATGCCTCCTCTGTTTGCTCAGTGATTTATTGCCTTTTCTCCATGTATCTGTATTTCTAAGCTGTAAGGTGCGAAGTCCTCTCTCTATCCAATTACTCTAAAAATGGCTGCTGCATTCCCTATCTCTGCTTTTATATAGGCTATGTTATGATTCTCTCACTTTATTGGTTGTGCTATACCATGAGATAACTGCAAAGCATTATGGGAAAGCCTTGACAGCACTCAAGGTCGTGTTAGCCTTCTCTGGCTGATGCAATCTTTTGCAATGTGTAAAGTAGCGGCCATGTTGTTGATTCACGTGAAGCCAATTACAAATAGTTCAAATTTGCCAGTTAATTCTCAACTATTCAACATGAATTGAATTTGCATCCAAACCATTTTCTTCTCTCTAGTCAAAATCCATTACACATATAATGACAATCTGCATGACATGTAGGTGACCCTCTTCAATTGCAGCAAAGAAAAAAAGAGTTAATTTTTGGTGCCCTTATCTCCACAGATTGGAAATAATTTCTATATATTTTTTATCAGATTCTATGTGAAAATGGCACATGGGATATCCATGAGGACAATCTAGTGTGGATCTGATAAACACTGGCAGCACATCCAGAGAAAATCATTGCCAGAAATATAAGGTTTTGCATCAGATTTCCTAAAAACACTTTAAATTTAAGCACATGGCTAATCTATGGCTCAGATTCCTTATGAACCTTACAGAAAATAACAAATAATCTGCGGTTTCAGATTCCATATTGTAAGGATTGTACTCCCTCAGGTGTGTCAGGAGGAAGATAGGAGGCACGTTCCTTTCAAAATCCAGATGGGTTTATTTTCTTCATAACCCCGGAAGCACCAACAAAAAGGAAAACTGTCTTTAGAGCAGGCAAAAATAAATCATCGGTGTCCATAACACAGTCCTCTAGCTCCTCCAAGAGCTATGTGGGAGTTCCTGCTCTCCAAAGACACCAACAACCACTAACACACATGGCCAGGTCACAAGACCCTGACCTCACACAGGTCCCAACTTTTTTATTTTTATGGACAAAGGGACTGCCCCAAAGAATTTATAAACACGGAGGACCGTGAACAATAGACAACCTACATAAGAAACAAGTCCTCCAAAAGACTTATTCATACAAGAACAAATTTTATTGAACAATGTCATTACAATTAAAACAAGGGGTGATGACACACAGAAGAACCAATGCAAAACATTGTGCGGGAGGAAGAGTTTATTTTTTTTTGCCCTGTATATAATAATAAACAACAAAGACCCAAGTTCCCTGGAAAATGGTAAATGCAATATTTGAATGGTAGACCAGGTGGGATTAGAAGTTTATATAAATAACTATGGGCACAAAAAACAAATCCAAAGGACAAATGGGAGGGTTAAGTATTTATACAGGCTTACAAAAGAGAAAATACACAGATTAATATTAAATCAATATAATGAAAAGCCTCAAGAAAATTCCTCAAACTGGATTTTTTGCACACCATGGCCAAACCATAAATAATAATTCAAATGACACAGATGGAAAATATATAAAAGCTTAAATAGTGAACAGAAGGCTAAAGAGTGCTGATATTTACCCAATGTCCAGGACCTCCACAACGTACCTCCTTGACGCACGTTTCGAATTCTTCATCAGAAGGGGTGCACCTCCTGCACAATGTTTTGCATTGGTTCTTCTGTGTGTCATCATCCCTTGTTTTAATTGTAATGACATTGTTCAATAAAATTTGTTCTTATATGAATAAGTCTTTTGGAGGACTTGTTTCTTATGTAGGTTGTTTTTTATTTTTATGTCTACAAAGCTGTTTAGGTTTTTCTTTTTGTGGGACAAGATATACCGTACATTAGACATTAATATGGGGCACACATAGGTTAAATAAAATACTGTATAATTAAAAAAATATATATTATTTTGGAATGCAGTCAATCTGCAATCCAGCTTTTTATGATTTTATTGTACGGGTGATTCATATTCTGGGGATACATAATTGAGTATGTTTTCACTGTAAAATACATTTTGGTTCCTGCATCTTCTTTTAATTTGCCATTTTATGATTTATTCTTAAAATTGAATTATGTTCAATGCTTTTATTCTAGTCCAATCACAGGACTTATAAACTGTAATATAATGTCAGAGGTGTGACATTACATTACTAGCCTCCCAAATAGAAATGCACAAGCCATCCCTTAAGTGGACTTATGCTGGACATAGGTAATGTCACCATTCCTCCTCTCAGTGTTTTGAGTGGCACCTCAGTTATCCAATCTGGGTCAGAAACGTGATGAGCTGTCATTATCGTGATAGACAGCTCAGTAGAGTTGAGCGAAACGGGTCGAAAAAATTCAAAAGTCGCCGACTTTTGGCAAAGTCGGGTTTCATGAAACGAAACCCGACCCTAGGATGAGGTCGGCCACGAGGTCGGCGACTTACTCGCCAAAGTCGCGTTTCAAAAGTTTGTTTTGCGCTCTTTTTCAGCCAATCAGGATCCACGGACACTGTGGGCAACGTGATGACATAGGCAGGGGTCACCACTAGAGTTGAGCGATACCGTCCGATACTTCAAAGTATCGGATCGGAATGGATCGGCTGATCTTAAAAAAAAGTATCGGTATCGCCGATTCCGATACCGGAAGTCCCATTCAAGTCTATGGGACTTCCGGTATCGGAATAAGAAAAATCCTGTTTTTCCCTTGTACAGCCTCTCTGGGGTCTGTACGGGCCTTTCGGGGGGCTGTGCCGGCCTGCCAGGGGGTCTGTGCAGGCTCCGGTGGTCTGTGCCGGCCTGCCGGGGGGCTGTGCAGGCTCCGGTGGGCTGTGCCGGCCTGCCAGGGGGCTGTGCCGGCCTGCCGGGGGGCTGTGCAGGCTCCGGGGGGCTGTGCCGGCCTGCCGGGGGGCTGTGCAGGCTTCGGGGGTCTGTGCAGGCATCGTCCGATGGGACTACAAGTCCCATCGGGCGATGCCTGCTACCATGACAGTGATTGACACATTAGCCAATGATGGGACAGTAGTAGTCCCATCATCCGGCTAATGTGTTGAATGTAAAAAAAAAAAAAAAAAAAATTACATGCTACATACATACAACATGCATACTACATACATGCTACATTCATACTACATACTACATACATGCTACATTCATACTACATATATACTACATGCAACATACATACTACATATATACTACATGCATGCAACATGCATACTACATATATACTACATGCTACATACATACTACATATATACTACATGCATGCTACATACATACTACATACATACTACATATATGCTACATACATACTACATATATACTACATGCATGCTACATACATACTGCATGCTACATACATACTACATGCTACATACATACCACATATATACTACATACATACTACATGCATGCTACATGCTACATACAAACCACATACATACTACATACATACTACATACATACTACATACATACTACATGCTACATACATACTACATATATACTACATGCAACATACATACTACATATATACTACATGCATGCAACATGCATACTACATATATACTATATGCTACATACATACTACATATATGCTACATACATACTACATATATACTACATGCATGCTACATACATACTGCATGCTACATACATACTACATGCTACATACATACTACATATATGCTACATACATACTACATATATACTACATGCATGCTACATACATACTGCATGCTACATACGTACTACATGCTACATACATACCACATATATACTACATACATACTACATGCATGCTACATGCTACATACATACCACATACATACTACATACATACTACATACATACTACATGCTACATACATACTACATATATACTACATGCATGCTACATACAGACTACATGCATGCTACATACATACTACATGCTACATACATACCACATATATACTACATACATACTACATGCTACATACATACTACATATATACTACATGCATGCTACATACATACTGCATGCTACATGCATGCTACATACATACTACATACATACTACATGCTACATACATACCACATATATACTACATACATACTACATACAATACATTCATACAATACATACATAGACATACAGTACATATAACATAGAGTAACATACTTACCAATACTTGTCACATTGTTCCCCGAAGCCATTGTCTTTTACGGAATAAATATTAACATAACAAACCACAAAAATACTCACCCACGATCCGAAGCAGTCCACGAGTGTGTCCCACGACGATCTTGGGTAGAAAACTGCAGCATCAGCTGTTGCTGCCGTTCTCTACGGGCTGCAGGAATCCAATGACGGAAGGTAGGTATCCTTCCGCACTGTATTCCTCCGCCACTTAAAAAAAAAAAGTCCCTAGTCTCACTTTATGCCATTGCTGCGTGGGAAATTCCCACACAGCAATGGCATAAAGTGAGACTAGGGACTTTAGGATACTTGCGGTATCGGAATGCTCAACACTAGTCACCACCATCTTTCAGAAGGGCATGCAAGTGAATGGCTTGCTTTGATGGGCGTCACAGGGGGTATAAAAGGGCGTGCACACCGACCGCCATCTTACTTCTGCCGATCTCAGTATAGGGAGAGGTTGCTGATTCTGTAGGGAGAGCGTTAGGCAGGGAAGAAGACAAAAAAACTGCTTCTGCTGCTAGCGATTTGGCCTGCACAACACACCAGTCACTGTGTGTGCAGTGCAAGGGGAGGCTATATAGTGGTGTATCAGTGGTGTTGGTTGTTGGGCTGCCTTCTAAGGCTTCCTGAATCCAAAGGGAGTTTGTAGCTATATTCCGCGCTGCCGCTTTAGACAAATTCCAGGAGAATGCTGTATGATTGCAGTGGTTTTATTCTACGCGTTTCAGGGGTCTCATGCCCCCTTCATCATGGTGGTATTTCCTGATGAAGGGGGCATGAGACCACTGAAACGCGTAGAATAAAACCACTGCAATCATACAGCATTCTCCTGGAATTTGTCTAAAGCGGCAGCGCGGAATATAGCTACAAACTCCCTTTGGATTCATCATTTCTTTGGTCACTGAAGACCTGTGGATCTGCAGCAGCCGCTACCTACACGCTCTTATCTCATCCTAACCAGGTGAGCATATTTCATGATATACTGTCTTTTGTAACGTGGATAAGACCCTATTGCGCTTTTTTGTCTCCCCCTTTTTTTGCAATTCTAAGGCTTCCTGACATTCCTGCATTGCTGTTTACCCACTGCTCCGCAAACTGCTTTTTTAAAAGCAATCCCAATTTTTTTTTGTCCTGCTGAGAAGAAAAAAAAACTGCTTCTGCTGCTAGCAATTTGGCCTGCACAACACACCAGTCACTGTGTGCGCAGTGCAAGGGGAGGCTTTATAGTGGTGTATCAGTGGTGTTGGTTGTTGGGCTGCCTTCTAAGGCTTCCTATCATTCCTGCATTGCTGTTTACCCACTGCTCCTCAAACTGCTTTTTTAAAAGCAATCCAATCTCCCTTATCCTCTAGTCACTTTTGTCACAGTTGTGCCATCGAGCCTGTGACATAGCGCTCAGATATCAGTGGGCCTCACACAATCCAAAAGTGTCCAGTGTCCAAAAGTGTGTGCAGAGATTCAAAATCTCCCTTATCCTCTAGTCACTTTGGTCACAGCTGTGCCATCGAGCCTGTCACATAGCACTCAGATATTCATTGGGCCTCACACAATCCAAAAGTGTCCAGTGTCCAAAAGTGTGTGCAGAGATTCAAAATCTCCCTTATCCTCTAGTCACTTTGGTCACAGCTGTGCCATCGAGCCTGTCACATAGCGCTCAGATATTCATTGGGCCTCACACAATCCAAAAGTGTCCAGTGTCCAAAAGTGTGTGCAGAGATTCAAAATCTCCCTTATCCTCTAGTCACTTTGGTCACAGCTGTGCCATCGAGCCTGTCACATAGCGCTCAGATATCAGTGGGCCTCACACAATCCAAAAGTGTCCAGTGTCCAAAAGTGTGTGCAGAGATTGAAAATTTCCCTTATCCTCTAGTCACTTTGGTCACAGCTGTGCCATCAAGCCTGTCACATAGCGCTCAGATATTCATTGGGCCTCACACAATCCAAAAGTGTCCAGTGTCTAAAAGTGTGTGCAGAGATTCAAAATCTCCCTTATCCTCTAGTCACTTTGGTCACAGCTGTGCCATCGAGCCTGTGACATAGCGCTCAGATATCAGTGGGCCTCACACAATCCAAAAGTGTCCAGTGTCCAAAAGTGTGTGCAGAGATTCAAAATCTCCCTTATCCTCTAGTCACTTTGGTCACAGCTGTGCCATCGAGCCTGTCACATAGCGCTCAGATATCAGTGGGCCTCACACAATCCAAAAGTGTCCAGTGTCCAAAAGTGTGTGCAGAGATTCAAAATCTCCCTTATCCTCTAGTCACTTTGGTCACAGCTGTGCCATCGAGCCTGTCACATAGCGCTCAGATATTCATTGGGCCTCACACAATCCAAAAGTGTCCAGTGTCCAAAAGTGTGTGCAGAGATTCAAAATCTCCCTTATCCTCTAGTCACTTTGGTCACAGCTGTGCCATCGAGCCTGTCACATAGCGCTCAGATATCAGTGGGCCTCACACAATCCAAAAGTGTCCAGTGTCCAAAAGTGTGTGCAGAGATTCAAAATCTCCCTTATCCTCTAGTCACTTTGGTCACAGCTGTGCCATCGAGCCTGTCACATAGCGCTCAGATATTCATTGGGCCTCACACAATCCAAAAGTGTCCAGTGTTCAAAAGTGTGTGCAGAGATTCAAAATCTCCCTTATCCTCTAGTCACTTTGGTCACAGCTGTGCCATCGAGCCTGTCACATAGCGCTCAGATATCAGTGGGCCTCACACAATCCAAAAGTGTCCAGTGTCCAAAAGTGTGTGCAGAGATTCAAAATCTCCCTTATCCTCTAGTCACTTTGGTCACAGCTGTGCCATTGAGCCTGTCACATAGCGCTCAGATATTCATTGGGCCTCACACAATCCAAAAGTGTCCAGTGTCTAAAAGTGTGTGCAGAGATTGAAAATCTCCCTTATCCTCTAGTCACTTTGGTCACAGCTGTGCCATCGAGCCTGTCATATAGCGCTCAGATATTCATTGGGCCTCACACAATCCAAAAGTGTCCAGTGTCTAAAAGTGTGTGCAGAGATTGAAAATCTCCCTTATCCTCTAGTCACTTTGGTCACAGCTGTGCCATCGAGCCTGTCACATAGCGCTCAGATATTCATTGGGCCTCACACAATCCAAAAGTGTCCAGTGTCCAAAAGTGTGTGCAGAGATTCAAAATCTCCCTTATCCTCTAGTCACTTTGGTCACAGCTGTGCCATCGAGCCTGTCACATAGCGCTTAGATATTCATTGGGCCTCACACAATCCAAAAGTGTCCAGTGTCTAAAAGTGTGTGCAGAGATTGAAAATCTCCCTTATCCTCTAGTCACTTTGGTCACAGCTGTGCCATCGAGCCTGTCACATAGCGCTCAGATATCAGTGGGCCTCACACAATCCAAAAGTGTCCAGTGTCCAAAAGTGTGTGCAGAGATTCAAAATCTCCCTTATCCTCTAGTCACTTTGGTCACAGCTGTGCCATCGAGCCTGTCACATAGCGCTCAGATATCAGTGGGCCTCACACAATCCAAAAGTGTCCAGTGTCCAAAAGTGTGTGCAGAGATTCAAAATCTCCCTTATCCTCTAGTCACTTTGGTCACAGCTGTGCCATCGAGCCTGTCACATAGCGCTCAGATATTCATTGGGCCTCACACAATCCAAAAGTGTCCAGTGTCTAAATGTGTGTGCAGAGATTGAAAATCTCCCTTATCCTCTAGTCACTTTGGTCACAGCTGTGCCATCGAGCCTGTCACATAGCGCTCAGATATTCATTGGGCCTCACACAATCCAAAAGTGTCCAGTGTCTAAAAGTGTGTGCAGAGATTCAAAATCTCCCTTATCCTCTAGTCACTTTGGTCACAGCTGTGACATCGAGCCTGTCACATAGCGCTCAGATATTCATTGGGCCTCACACAATCCAAAAGTGTCCAGTGTCTAAAAGTGTGTGCAGAGATTCAAAATCTCCATTATCCTCTAGTCACTTTGGTCACAGCTGTGCCATCGAGCCTGTGACATAGCGCTCAGATATCAGTGGGCCTCACACAATCCAAAAGTGTCCAGTATCCAAAAGTGTGTGCAGAGATTCAAAATCTCCCTTATCCTCTAGTCACTTTGGTCACAGCTGTGCCATCGAGCCTGTCACATAGCGCTCAGATATTCATTGGGCCTCACACAATCCAAAAGTGTCCAGTGTCCAAAAGTGTGTGCAGAGATTCAAAATCTCCCTTATCCTCTAGTCACTTTGGTCACAGCTGTGCCATCGAGCCTGTCACATAGCGCTCAGATATCAGTGGGCCTCACACAATCCAAAAGTGTCCAGTGTCCACAAGTGTCTGCAGAAATTCAAAATCTCCCCTGTCCTATAGACACCTTGTACCTTGTTTTACATTACTATATAGTTTGTTGGATTTTGTCTACATTTCTACCAAAAATGAGGAAGGCTGGTGGAAGAGGCCGTGGAATTGGGCGGGGGTTGGCAGATGGTAATGATGGTGTTGGTGGTGGATCTGATGGTAGTGGCAAGAGCAAAATAGGACCGAATGCAGGAGGTGTTGAGCCTGCGTCATCATCTGGCTACATAAGGCCTCGAACGCTTAGTTTTCTAGGAGTTGGCAAACCGCTTTTAAAGCCAGAGCATCAGGAAAAAGTTTTGTCTTACATTGCTGACTCAGCCTCCAGCTCTATCGCCTCCTCTTCTTCAGTTGTAAAAAGTAAAAGCACTGATTCGTCATTGGAGGCTCATGTTCATGAACCACACCTTTCCTTGTGTCCTTCACCCCAACCAAGATTGAAGGATGATGCAGGCCATACTACTGATTACTCCATGGAGCTGTTTTCACATACCATGCCTGGATTATCAAGTCAAATGGTGAATTACCCAGGCCAAGATGAATCTGACATGGAGTGCACTGATGCACAGCCGCTGATGGATGATTCTGCTGGTACATTCACTCTGAGCACTACATTGTCCTCGCAGTGTACAGAGCCAGATTCTGACCCTGATGAGACTCAGGTGCCCCTTCCCGCACACTATACCACCATACACGGTGACACAGAGGAAGGTGCACATGACATAGAAGAGGAGGTGATGGATGACCCAGTTGTTGACCCAGATTGGCATCCATTGGGGGAAGAGGGTGCTGCTTCCAATAGCTCAGATGAGGAGCATCCACTGCAGACATCGACATCGCAACAGCTGTTATCTGGCAGGCTCGTAGCACTCCAAAGACAGGTTCCAAACATCAAAAGAGTTGCTGGACAGCTTGTCCAGAGGGTCAAAAGATCACAGCGTGCTAGGCCGCAAAATGTCTGCCAAAGTAGGAAGAGTGCAGTGTGGCAGTTTTTTGAACAAAATCCTCATGATCAGGCCAAGGTTATCTGTAAGAAGTGCGCAAACACCTTTAGCCGAGGGAAAAATCTGAAAAATTTGAATACCAGTTGCATGCTTAGACATTTAACCAGCATGCACTTGCAAGCGTGGACACAACACCAAACCTCAAGTGCCACATGTGCAACTGATCACAACGAAGGTAGTCAGTAACGCTACATTGTTTCCCCCACTGTAAGCCCACCGGTTAGCACAGCAGCAAATGTTGAGGTGTCGTTGCAAGACCACAGCAGTCAGGGAATCCCACTGTTATATCAACGAAAGACTGATTCTAGGCCATCAGAAAGAACACCAACTCCATCACCATCATCAACCCTCTCTCAGTCTGCCCTGTCCACCGCTACTTCCACCATATGCAGCTCTCAAGTCCAGCTCACTCTCCCAGACACTATGAGTAGGTCAAGAAAGTACTCAGTCTCTCATCCGCCTACACTGGGTTTGAACGCCCACATTGCCAAACTAATCTCATTTGAGATGATGCCCTTTCGGTTGGTGGAAAGCACAGCTTTCCGCGAACTCATGGCCTATGCAGTACCACGCTATGACCTACCCAGTCGCCACTTCTTCTCTCGCAAAGCCATCCCAGCCCTCCACCATCATGTGAAAGACCGCATTGTCCATGCACTCAAGCAGTCAGTGAGCAGAAAGGTGCACCTCACAACTGATGCATGGTCCAGTCGGCAAGGCCAGGGCCGTTACGTGTCCATCACTGCGCACTGGGTTAATGTGGTGGATGCAGGGTCCACAGGGGACAGCGGTGGTGGGACAGTGCTGCCTAGCCCATGGTATAGGAAACAGTTGGCTGTAGGCGTTCGACCCTCCTCCTCCTCCTCCAGAAGCGAAAGCTCGTCCACAGAGCGCAGTCGTACAAGCACTCCATCTGCAGCTGCCACTGTTGCACACGAGGTGTCCCCCTATCGAGCAGCTAGTGGAAAGCATCAGCAGCCTGTGTTGCAGATGATGTGTTTGGGCAACAGACACACCGCCGAGGTGCTGGCCGAGTACTTGAAGCGACATACTGAGTCATGGCTGGGCAGTGTACATCTTGAGGCAGGCAAGGTAGTTAGTGATAACGGCCGTAATTTTGTGGCAGCCATAGCCCTTTCAAAACTCAGCCACATACCTTGCTTGGCTCATACCTTGAACCTGGTGGTGCAGTGCTTCCTCAAAAATTATCCGGAGTTAACAGCCCTGCTCCAGAAGGTGCGAAGACTGTGCGCGCACATCCGCCGGTCGCCTGTACACTCCGTTCGTATGCAGAAGCTGCAGCGATTGCTCCACCTTCCCAACCACCGCCTCATTATCGACATTGCAACAAGGTGGAACTCCACCCTGCACATGGTGGAGCGGCTATGTGAGCAGAGGCAGGCCATAATGCATTTGTGGGAGGATACATGGCCAGGCACTTTGAGAGCAGACATGGAGTTGACAGGTGTGCAGTGGTTGAAGCTGAAAGACCTCTGTAAAGTCCTTCAGTGTTTTGAGGAATGCACACGGCTGGTAAGCGCAGACGACGCCATCCTAAGCATGAGCATCCCACTTATGCGTCTGCTCATGCAAACTTTGACGCACCTTAAGGAGCAGGCGTCTGCAGCCAATGTTGATGAGGAGGAAGAGGAGGAGGGAATCCTTGATGACATTCAGCCATTGTCTGCTCAGAGACCTCTCCTGGACGAGGTGGAGGAAGAAGAGGAGGAGGAGGAGGATGATGGGGATGATTACTTAGGGGAGGAGGATGCATCTCGTGGGGCAAGTGAAAATGTTGGCGTGGCAAGGTCTGGTACAGGGTTTGTGCATGACTGGAGGGATGTGGATTTGCCAGAAAGTGCTCCTCCACCCAGCACTCGCAGTGCATCATTGACACCGGGAACATTGGCCCACATGTCAGATTATGCCTTGCAGATCCTAAAAAGGGACCCCCGCATTGCCAAAATGATGAACGATGATGACTACTGGTTGGCCAGCATCCTGGATCCACGCTATAAAGGCAAATTACAAAACATCATGCCACAGGAGAACCTTGACCTAATATTGGCTAATAAACAAGCAACTCTGGTAAATCGGTTGCTTGAGGCATTCCCAGCACACAGCAGCGGTGATGGTTCTCACACGAGCCGTACGGGCCGGGGGCAGCTTGGCAGAGGTGTTTGTGGTGCACACAGCAGAAATGGCGTTGGAGACAGGGGTTTCATGACAATGTTGTGGACTGATTTTTCAAATACCGCTCACACAACTGGTAATACTGCATCGATGGAAAGTGACAGGAGACAGCAGTTGTCAACTATGGTTACAAACTACTTTTCCTCCCATATCGATGTTCTCCCACACAGGTCATTCCCCTTTGACTATTGGGCCGCTAAACTGGACACCTGGCCTGAATTGGCCCAATATGCCTTACAGGAGCTCGCTTGCCCAGCTGCAAGTGTGCTATCGGAAAGAGTCTTCAGTGCAGCTGGATCAATCCTGATAGAAAAAAGGACCCGTCTGTCAACCCAAAATGTGGATGATCTAACCTTCATTAAAATGAACCATGCATGGGTTTCCAAGGATTTTGTCCCACCTTCCCCTGATGACACATAGGGTGACAGAAAAATGGCTTGCTTTGGTCCACCTCTTCCTGGGACTTCACCTATTTCGCCTTTTGCATCAGCTGAATGTCCAACATCAACATATGCCACTTTCTAAAACTCCCTAACTGTGCTGCCTCCCCCCCCATGGCCGGGGTCACCACCTAGCGCACGACACCGTGCGAGTGCCGTTGCCCTGGACAGGTGGGTAGGCCGACTCTTGGGCGCGGGCACTGGCACAGGGTCCCTCATAGTGCAATCAAGTGTCTCTGACGGTGGTGGTGCACACCCGCCGTCAGACACACCGCTGTACTATGAGGGGCCCAGTGCCAGTACCGACGCCCAGGAGTGGGCCCCCCTTGCTTGGGCAGGGCCCCAGCATTTGCAATCTTTACCTCTCCCTGCTCCTCCGCTGTGTAATCTGGGCCGTCAAATCCATACTGTGCCTGACACCGTCTGAGCCTGCCTCCTGATGTATAGACATATATTTTGAATGTGTACGCTATCCATACATGTTATCCGGGGATACGGTATCCTTTCTAACCTTTGTGCAATCACGTGCAATCCATACTGGGCCTAACACCGTCTGAGCCTGCCTCCTGAGACATATATTTTGAATGTGTACGCTATCCATACATGTTATCCGGGGATACGGTACCCTTTCTAACCTTTGTGCAATCACGTGCAATACATACTGGGCCTAAGACCGTCTGAGCCTGCCTCCTGAGACATATATTATGAATGTGTACGCTATCCATACATGTTATCCGGGGAAACGGTACCCTTTCTAACCTTTGTGCAATCACGTGCAATCCATACTGGGCCTAACACCGTCTGAGCCTGCCTCCTGAGACATATATTTTGAATGTGTACGCTATCCATACATGTTATCCGGGGAAACGGTACCCTTTCTAACCTTTGTGCAATCACGTGCAATCCATACTGGGCCTAACACTGTCTAAGCCTGCCTCCTGAGACATATATTTTGAATGTGTACGCTATCCATACATGTTATCCAGGGATACGGTACCCTTTCTAACCTTTGTGCAATCACGTGCAATCCATACTGGGCCTAACACCGTCTGAGCCTGCCTCCTGAGACATATATTTTGAATGTGTACGCTATCCATACATGTTATCCGGGGAAACGGTACCCTTTCTAACCTTTGTGCAATCACGTGCAATCCATACTGGGCCTAACACCGTCTGAGCCTGCCTCCTGCTGTATAGACATATATTTTGAATGTGTACGCTATCCATACATGTTATCCAGGGATTAGGTACCCTTTCTAACCTTTGTGCAATCACGTGCAATCCATACTGGGCCTAACACCGTCTGAGCCTGCCTCCTGAGACATATATTTTGAATGTGTACGCTATCCATATATGTTATCCGGGGAAACGGTACCCTTTCTAACCTTTGTGCAATCACGTGCAATCCATACTGGGCCTAACACCGTCTGAGCCTGCCTCCTGAGACATATATTTTGAATGTGTACGCTATCCATACATCTTATCTGGGGATACGGTACCCTTTCTCACCTTTGTGCAATCACGTTTAATCCATACTAGGCGTGAGAACGGCTGGCGAGCTGTTAAGCAAGCTACAGCACCTGTCCAGACAAGTACAGGGATTCCCTAGCGAGGAGACTTATTTGATTGTTTTCAATGTTGGGACAGCAATTTTTGGGGAGCACTATACTCTGGAGAATGATAGATGGGGCCCACCATACACTGGAACATTCCAAAGGTGGACATCAGACACTGGAGCAGCATTTACAGGGCCCATTATACACTAGAGCATTAGAAATGGGGCCCATTATGTTTGGAGCATTATTTGGGCCCATAAGACAGTGGAGCTTCATCCATGGGGACCAACATATACTGTAGCATTATGTGGAGCTCATCATATACTGTTTCAAACATTATATGGGACCAATGATTCTGTATGGAGAAATAGATGGGCCTCGATATGAGATATAAAAAGTGAGGTATTTTTCATTGTACTATACCGCTATTTCTCTGCCGTATCGGAGCATGATGAGTTGTGGTATGTGTTAAAGGGGCGCTCTTTCGCCCAGGGCACATGAAAACCTGCAGCCAGCCCTCCCCCCCCACAACTTTAGCCAAATAACCCCCATTTTTCAGTGCGTAACTTGTATTATGAAGTTAATTAAGGTTGACAAGCTTAAGTAAGAAGAATTGATGCTTTTGGCATTCAAATGGGCACTGTAGGTGTGTTTCCTGTCCTCCTCTCACTGCCGACTTTTGTTCCCCATTGACTTACATTGGGTTTCGTGTTTCGGGACGACCCCGACTTTTCCCTATAATCGGACGATCTTGCTCGACCTGACTTTTGGAAAAGTCGGGTTTCACGAAACAAAACGCGACCCTAAAAAACCAAAAGTCGCTCAACTCTACAGCTCAGCTGTCCAATCACAGCCTTGGGCAGGCTGAGCTGTCAGTGTGTAGAGTGACAGTCCAGTCGCCAAATCATGGCTGAGCATGCTAGGTTTCCTACAGGTGTCTCCTGCTTGGAATGATTCCCAGGCTATTTTGCTGGCTGTCTGCTTCTCTTCTTCACTAGTTGCAGCTCTGGTCACTGTGTTGTGTATTTGCTCAGTGCTTTGAGTTCTAGTATTTGGATTTGCCTTGACCAACCTTGAATTTGCCTTTGACCATCCATTTGCCTAGCCCTTTCTCTTGATCCCCTACCTTATTGAAATTCTGCCTCTGGACTGTGACCTGACTATGCTTTTGCCTCACCCCTCTGTTTATGTTGTACCCTCTTGGCTTCTGACCTCGGACTCCTTGATTTTCACACTTCACTTTGCGTGTCCATGTGTAGTGACTAGTGTCACAGGTAAGTGGCAAGAATTGGTATTTGCTCCAGTTCCAGAAATGAGTGCCCCAAAGGTTCACACCTATACAGGTTCTATTGAGTTATGCATGCACAACTTGGTTATTGAGTGGATTAACCCCTTTCCATGTTATCACTTACTGTACATGTACAGTGGCAAGCAAAAAGGTATCAATGTTTTGAACTTTTGACTTTCAGGCTCCACATTTTACCATCCACTACTGCTTAGAACGTGAGACTACCATCATTTAATAGACAATCATCTTGGCTATCTCATACATAAAATTGAATTGCAGCTATTTAGCATATGATTAGTTATGCAGATTTTATTCATACCACTGCATTATTACTGTTTTGCTCCTGGCAGTGGAAAAATCTTTTTATTCCTGTATACCACAAAATCAAACCTGTTCTCACATTCCCTCATAGCTCAGTGTGTTACTAGATTGATTTCCAAGTGAAAGGTCACTGGTTCAAATCGAGCTCATTCATCCATTCAAAAACCAAGAAATGGATATCCAGGCAATATCAGAGTCAACAACTCGGCTCATCACAAAGTCTATCAGTTCTGGTGCGACAAGCACAGAAGTAAAGGTGGCTCATGTGCTTCGCAATCGTGAGATCACAGACGTCCATGCAAGCACTGTATGATGCACGTTACGCAGGTCTAGAATGGTGGCTCAAAAAAGGTGAAGAAGCGTCGACTGCAATATCATCATAAGAACTGTTGGCTCGAGTTTACAAGAAGGTACTAAAAGTAGACATTAGAGAGTTCACCGTTCATTGCGGTGAATTTGAGCTGCAATAAACTCACCTCTGCACCGTGAGACCTTTTCTCACTGTTCTAGTGGTGATCTCTCTGGACGGAGGTCACCGCAGTTCATTGGTGAACTCATGCTGCACTCGCACCAGCTCATTCATCAGTGATTCTCAGCCTGGACACTCACATGTTGACACCGTCCAGGTCGAAAACTATTTATCCCCAGATATGGATTACGGTGTGGGACAGAACGTCGGACAGGTGAGAGATGTTGTTTTTTATTTTTGTTTTATTACAGGTGACGAGAGATTCAATGACATGGGCATTAGGTGAGTGTAACTGTGTTTGTTATTTTTAAGTAAAAAAGGAAAACTGTGTTTTGGTTTTATTTCAAATAGAAGACTTTACTCTTTCTGTGTGTTTATTTACAAATACAGCAATAGGATTAGTAATGGATAGGCGTTTTATAGACACTTCTCCATTACTAAGCTGTGGGCTTGATGTCACCTGACAATACAAAGGTGACATCAATCCCACAAATATGAACCCCGCTTGCCACCACTACAGAGGTAAGAACCAGGCATAGCGCCAGAACTGGCACATCTATTAGATGTGCCTTTTCTGGATGACTGTGGGCTGCTATTTTTAGGATGGGGGGCCAATATCCATGCCCCTTACCAGCCTGAGAATGTCAGCCCCCAAGAGGTCTGCTTTAGCAAGCCTGGTGTCAAAAAAGAGAGGGAACCCACAACAATGTTTTTTAACTATTTATTTAAATATTTTTTTTAAAAAAGCTTGGGGGCTCTATTCTTGATAACCAGCCTTGCTGAAACAGACAGCTGGGGGCTGGTAAGGGGCCATGGATAATGGTTTTACTGCTGATCAGAAGCAGTGTTTGTCAAGTTGTCATGCACATGACAGCACAGCAAACACTGGATGTTCAGGCCCCCCATTCAAGTGAATGAGGTCTGGGTTTGGGTCCGGGTACAGTTCTGGTACCCGAATCTGAACTTTTCTTAACAGTTTGGCTGAATGCACAGGACCTGAATATCCAGTAGTCCGCCTATCTACTGGTGAGATCACATCTAGAATATGGGATCCAGTTTTTGGCTCCACATTTTATAAAGGATATTCAGAAGTTAGAGTCAGTTCAAAGGTGACAACTAGATTATTACAAGGGATGGAAAGACTCTCAAAGTTGGGATTTTTTAGCTTAGAGAAAAGACGCCTCAGAGGAGATCTTATTTACATGTATAAATTTAGGTGTGGTCAGTACAAAGGACTTCCACATGACTTATTCCTTCCAAAGACTGTACTGAGGACCAGGGGGCATTCATTATGGGTGGAAGAAAAGTGATTCCGGCAGCAAAAAAAGGAAAGGGTTCTTTACAGTTAAGCTAAGTTCACAGGTAGCGGAATTCCCGCGGAAGTTACCGCGGGAATTCTGGAATTCCATTCTGCGGGAAAATCGCATTTTAAATTCCCACGATTTTCCTGTGGAAAAACTAGCGATTTGCAAGTGTAATTAGCTTGCAGAATGCTAGGGTTTTCCAAGCGATCTATAGCATCGCTTGGAGAACTGATTGACAGGTTGGTCACTCTCGTCAAACATAGTGTTTGACTAGTGTGACCAACGTTTTACTATTGAGGCTGCCTATGCAGCATCAGTAGTAAAAAGATCTAATGTTAACAATAATAAAAAAAAAAATTGGGTTATATTCAACTTCCGATGTCCCTTGCAGCGTCCCCAGGCCTCCACGATGCTCCGGCAAAACCCGTTCCCAGTGATGTATTGCGGCAATGACCTTTGATAACGTCGCGGTCTCGCGATACCGCTACAGTATCGTGAAACGTGACGTCAGCAAAGGTCGTCGCAATGCATTACTGGGAATGGGAGCTGCCACGTGTATCGCTGAACCCTGGGGACGCTGCGTGGGACATCGGAAGGTGAATATAACCCAATTTTTTTATTTTAATTCTATTTTTTACAGGGATATGGTACCCAGAACCTAGAGGACTGTCTCTTCTCCGGACTGTGGGTACCAACCGCAAATGTTCTGCTTACTTTTCGCATGGTGGGCACAGCCACTTGTGGAAAGTAAGCAGAACAATGCATTGCTATGTGGGTGGAATTGCCGCGATTCCACAAAATAATGAGCATGCTGCGGAATCCCATAGGATTGCATGGGATGCTGTTTTTTTGCATTTTCGCTGCAAAATCACGCGTTAAAAACCGCCGCGAAAAAAACGCGATGTGTGAACGCAGCCTTAGAGTAGTCAGACTGTGAACTGCTGTACCAGAAGAAGTAGTAATGACAGACTCTAAAACAGCTTGTAAAACAGGACTGGATGATTTCCTCAGTATACATAACATTGTGGGTTATATTTTGTGACAAAATGAACAATTGGTGGAGGAAGGTTGAACTTGATGGACCTTGGTCGTTTTTCAACCTATGTAAATATGTCTATCTATTCTGTGATTTTCATAATTCTACAATTTTCTTTCTTGGCGTTGAAATTTCAATGCTGAGTAGTGTACTTTGATATTTTCACATCTGTTAATAAAGTGTATAGCTTAATGTATCAAATTTCTTTTAAGACATGTCATGTTTTCTAGTACAAAATAAGGGATTTTAAAGGTGAGGAGAGGAGTGGAGCAGCTGTATCGGGAACTGAAGAGGAGGTGGAGCTGGGTTGCCAGGGACTCTGCACTGATGTTGAATTGTAGTTCTAATGATGACTCATGCAGGGGCAAAAAGGATTTTCTGTTTCTACATAGAGCTTAGATGGATTCAGCTAGTCAGTTTTTAATCACGTACTTTCTGTTTCTACATAGAGCTTAGAATCATTCAGCTAGTCAGTTATTAATCACGTGATGCCATACACCTAATGGAAAAGAGAAGAATTAGCTGGGTAGAAAGGAAAAATGAGCAATAGTAAGTACACAGTGCTGCATAATATGATGATTGCAATATATTGAGAGGATAAAACCTTTGATTGGAGTGTTTCTTTAGCAAGAAAGCAGCATTTCTTTGGCTCTATAGGACTCGGGTTCACTCTATATGTCACATAGGTTTCTTCCCTTTTGTAAAGCAATAAATCCTATTAACTGGCAATATTAAATTATTCTGAATGCATTAATAGACAGGATGGTATAAATTCTATAAATTCTCTATGTTATCAGGTATGCTCTTGATAGAGAAAAAAGTATTTTGCGCCTCTTCCGTCTCACAATTCCTAATAACAAGCGCAGCCTTCGTACTCATTACAGTTATCGCCTTCTCTTGTCATCTTTCATACACAACATGACAAATGATTCTGCAAAGCACACCGACAAAGACGAATCGTTCTGTTTCCATACAGTTATCAATCAGATAACAAGGTGGCAATAAAAAATCACATAATGCAGACACTTTGACTTTATTTTTCTTTCCTAGTAAACGTAGTTTTAGTTTTCTATAAGAAATCCAGCTGTGCCGGTTACCATTTATTAATGGATCTAACTATAAAATAGGGGATTTCAAAACTTAATAAGGAACAATAGTAGAAAAGAACAAAAGACGTGATGCTCATAAATGAGCTCCAATGTCAATTATAAATTGCTAGCTGCTATTATTCATTGTGGGAAGTCATGCACGGACGCAATTTTATTGTATACTGAAAAAAGTATTCTGTGTTATTAGAATCCATTTTAAAACAGATAACGTTAAAGGGTTTTTTTAGGAGTCTAATATTGATGACCCATCCTTACAATCAGCTGATATAGGGGCCAGAGTGCTTTCTCCCATTCACCTGTTTGCAGAAGGACTTGCAATACCATTCATGACCTCTACACAATGTATGGCACTGTGCCACATTTGGTGAGCACTGATTCTTCTATTGGTGAGGATGCCAAGACCCAGACACCCACCTATGTGATACCGAGACCCTATTCTAAGGATGTATGGCATCTGTTCACCGCCATTTCATGATATTTTTACTCACTGCCAGTAGAAAGCTTAAAATTAATTTGCTACAATGTTTATACAAAATAATCTGAAAGATATAGATATAGGCCTTGATTCCAGCAACATGTGACTTACTGGGCTGCTTGCTGTAGATGCTAATAAACCACTATTTTAGCAGCAGATTATCACTAGAGGACTAGTAAACCTGTTACCATGTAGACCTCCACATTCATGAGCTCCATATAACCCCGCCCTCACCACTGATTGAGAACTTTCTGCCTATGCACAGTGTACACAGAAAGTTGCCAATCAGCAGAGAGGTGTTATGAGCTCATTTTCTCCTTCACCTTTGATGTCCGATGAACTCCCTCTGCTGGTGAAAGGAGGTAGTGAAATTGATTTGGATGGAAAAAACCTGTCATCTGAACAGGTGGAGTGTGATTGGACATCCGGAATCTCTGAGTGGATATAAGGCCGCCGACGCCCTGCTGGGTTGCTGGTGATCCTCTCTGCTCTGAGCTCTGGCCTCCAGTTTAGTCCTGTCTGCTAAAGCTAAGTTTTTGCTCTGCTATTGTTCCATGAGATTTTGTCTGGTTTACTTAGTGTTTGTGTTCAGCCAGCCCTGGTTGGGACTGGCTGAACTCCATTTTTGTCTCTGATCAGTTGATCTCTTTGCTCTGTTTTCAGAATATACCTGAGTGCTGATATAGTGATTTTGAAGTCTAGTGACTTCAGGGCATTTTCTATCAGACGTGTTGGACATTATTTTTGACAGGGCTTTTGCGTGATTGCAGACAGTTGCTTTTCTTTCCTGTCCTATCTAGTTAGTGAGGGCCCCATCGTTTGCTCAGCCTGTCTTTCTGTCTGTGCTTGTGTTTTCATCTGTTTTCACTGTCAATCCATGTTGGGGGCTGTCTATTGCTTTGGGGTCTGCTCTGGGGCAGTTTAGATTTCCCCTTTCATTCTTTAGGTTTATTTAGTTCTCCGGCTGTGAACGAGGTGTCTAGGACCACCGTAGGAACACCCCACGGCTACTGTTAGTTGTTGTGAATAGGATCAGGGGTCTGCAATCCGCTAGCTACCAACCTCTCTGGTTTTCTGGACTTAGCTTGTATTTTTGTTTTTTCCTCCTCCGGTGACTCATTCATAACAGAGAGGGTAGGGTTATACAGAGCTCAGAATTTAGAGAACTGTTATATCTGCAGCAGGTAAAATAGTAATTTTATTAAAACTGCAGTAAGCAGTAAGTGGCATATCACTGGAATCAGGGTCTCTGCCCCTACATCATGCTGTTCTTAGATGGCTGTAAATGTTGAGTAACACTGTACAAGGAAGGATAAAAGCAGCCAGTAAGGAGGAATGCCATATCTTTGTTCACTTCATTCTGATTTTTCTAAAAAAAGAACCCACCTTTTTCAGTGGGGATCAAGTAAGCATCCAAATTGTATGGACGCTTCCCGACTGTCCCCCCTAATGATTATGTTGGCGACTTAAGTATCTGGCAGCTGGAATTCAATCATCTAATCGTTTTGCTCACTGAAAAGCTTATCTTAGCAGATGGTGTTGTGTTGGAAGAGGAGAAAGACCATTCATGGTGGATGGTCCATGATAGAGACTGAGAAGTGACTGTAATACCATGCGAGTGAGGCTGTTTTGATTTTCTTTGCCTTATCCAGATAAAGGTTGGTGTTATTCATTTGCGTTGAAGAAAGGCTGTTTTATTTGGGAGCAGTAAAGTTTATGAAGCACAATAAACTTTATTATGTTTTGATATAAAAACCCTGTGCTTGTGCGCATCCAAGTGGCTACCAAACAGCTGAAAGGCTGTAGATTTAACTCAGTGGACTTATCTCTACATCTAACTTTAAAAATGTTGAAACTGTTCATGCAATGGTTTTCCTTGCTCTTAAGGGTATGTGCACATTGCAGATTAAGACTAAAGGCAGCAGAATATGTATTAACTTAAGATTCCTTAAAGTACCCCCCTTCTACTCAGATGACAGCTTTATGCACCCTTGGTATTCTCTCAAAAAGCTTCATCAGGTCATCACTTGAATTTTCTTTTCCCAACAGTTTTTACATGTGTTGGCTACTTTGGTTTCACTCCGCAATACAGCTCAAAAAATCTCAATCTAGGTTGAGATTAGATGATTATTTAGGCCATGCCATCTGATGCAACACTCTGGCTCTCTCCTTTTTCGTCTCATAGCCCTTAAATAGCCTACAGGTGTTTTTGGGGTCATTGTTTACTCGCAACACAAATCATAGTCCCACTAAGTGCAAACCAGATGAATTGTCATGTTGTTGCAGAATGCTGAGGTAGCCATGCTGGGTAAGTGCATCTTGAATTTGTAAGAAATCACCAACAGTGTCGCCAGCATAGCATGGTCACACCGTCACACCTCCCCCTCCATGCCTCACACATATAGAAATCATCTGCTCACTTTTTCTGCATTTGATAAAGATTGCTGTTGGTACCAAAAGCTAAACTTTTTACTTGTCTGACCACAGTGCAATATTCCACTAATCTAATGTGCAGTCCTTGTGTTGCCTGTCCCGTGCAATCATTAGTAGTAGCGTCATTATAGCATTTGGACCATAAAGGCCAAATTCTCAGACACTTCTCTGAACAATTGATGTTAAAATGTGTGTGCTACTTGATGACTGTGCATCATTTTTGATGGTTGTTATGTGTGTTGCTGTTGAATTGTAGTTTCTAAGGCTCATTGCCCTGATGAACTTATCCTCTGCAGCAGAGGTAATTCTTAGTTTTATTTTCCAATGGCAGTCCTCATGAGAGCAAATTTCAACATAATAATTCATGGTTTTTCATGACTGAACTTGAGGATACCTTCACTCTTCTTGCAATTTTCCAGACTGTCTGACATTTATGCTTTAAAATAATGATGAACTGTTGATTCCTTTTTCTTGGTTGAGTGATTCTTGTCCTATTCTGCTTAGAATAGTTGTGGATTAGGACTCAGCATTTTATTTATGGAACTGCTTACCAACACTGCCTCTACTACACACACATGATGGTCATAAATATTTTGTGAAGGCCGGTGCTATCACAAATGAACTCTTGATGAGACATGCCTGCTCATTGGAAGCCATTAGATGTTACTATGTGATGAAGCTGCTTGACAGAATGCCAAGTGGGTGTAAAGCTGTGATCAGAGTAAAAGGAGGGGTTTTGAGAAATCTAGGGTTTAAGACATATTCTGGTTTGGATTACACATGTTATTTTTCTCCTTTTTTTGATATGTGCTCTTTAGTGGCTTTGTTGCTTTCAGTTTTAATTTACAATATGCGCATTGAAAAAGGAACTCCAATGCATGAACAGGTTGGTCCAAACTTGGGACTGGTGGTGCACTGTACAACCTAACAGATTCACAAAAATGGCAGGGTAGAGAACTAAGATGCTTAGAACATACGGTTTATGCCAAAAGTCAAGTGTATGCCAGGACAAAACAATAAACCAGATCAAAGCAATGTGGGCTTTCGCAAGGGCAAAAGTACAAGTGGGCATTCTTGGAATTTGAAGTGGGACTTTGCATTTTAATTGATGGTATGTTTTTGATGGATTTTAGCCTCTTAGTTGGTTCCTAAATAGTTATATTCAAATCTGATAACAGCATGAATAACAAGTCTAGCACTGAAAAAGTTCTCTATGAAGGTATGTTCCATTATTATGCTAGATGCATTCAATAGAGGTTGTCCATTTCGTTAACATTTATGACGTATAGATAATCAATGTCTGATTGGTGGAAGACGAATTTGAATTGAATAGGAGGCAAATGTGAAGTACCTGCTGTGGTCTCTATCATTAGACTGAGCAGCTTCATAACTGAGCACTTACGGCTGTCGTCAACACCGAGAACAGTTGATCGGTTGGGGTGCCGGGTGTCTCACCCCCACGGATCAGACATTGATGACCTATCCTTTTAATAGGTCATCAGTGTTATAGTGATGCAAGGAGGTTGACCGGACCGCGGGTACCTGCATGCCCGGTCTGGAACTAGAAAGGCTGCATCCTTTGCTACCGGGGGACAGCTTTGAGGAGGCGGACCTTCCCCTGCTGTCTGGGGGAAGCTCGAGTGAGAACCTTCCTGAGGACAGGGTTGGGCGGGGAGAGACAGAAAAAGGCGCACAGCAGCCAGAATATAAAAAGGAAAAGTGTGTGAAGGACTGCAGTTTGGCGCCAATACAGAGCAGCGCACAGATCGGTGAGCGGAGCGCTCAGCTGCCCCTTTCCCCACCGAGTACAGGCACTGCAGCAGGGTCCGACCGGCCACAGAGGGACCGCTGCCAGGAGAGAAGCCAGGTGCAGGACAGAGCAAAGCTGTGCAAACAGGACAGAGCAGAGCTGGCCATGCAGCAGCCACAGAGAGAGGGGTGTTCTGTCCAAGGAGCACCAGCATTGTGCAGGCCAGTGACTGCCATTCTCCGTCGCCAGCAGCGGGGACCAGAGGGGGATAGGAAGTTTCAGGGTGTGCCGGTGACTACCAGAAAGCAAGATGCAGAATATACCATGTCCTTGAGTACCACACACGTGCCCCATAAGAGTGACCAGGGACAAGACAGACACTTGTATGTTGACTGTGGCAGTAAACACCCGCCGAGCCACGTTGGGATCGTACAAGACCATGACCCGCATTACCATCAGCCGCTTTGGGCTTGTTTGACCGAGACTGTGAGGAGAGTTGTGCAGGAAACACTTCAGGCTTAGACACTACAATGTGCCGTACCCTAGTAGGCAACTGCAGTATATGGACTAGGGGCAGTGGAAGGTACCGGAAACTGACCACTGTTACCAGAAGAAGGGGTATTGTTTGTTGCTGGACCCCATTAAAAAGGACACTGCCAGCCATTGTCGGCACCATTGAGTTTGCAGCAGGAGTTGCAGTTTAAGGACTTCTTGACATCTGTGCTATTGGACCGCAGTTATTTTGAACTGTTGTACTTCACCTTAAGAATATCCTTTGATTTAATGTACTGTTTGTCTCACCTGTACAATCCTTTGTATCCCTACATCCTTTTCCATTCATGTTGTTTAACCCTTTACCTCCCTGCGTAATAAACCTGTTAACCTTTGCTCTGCCTGTGTCCTGTCATTGCATCCCACGTTCCTGCTTGTTACCTTATAGTGAAAACCTCTTTATTTCTACAATATTGGTGAAATCATAAATATGTCAAATGTATATGAGTCATTACTGCTCTAAGCAACTAAAATTGTTCAAAATATTCAGGAAAAAAGCAAAAAATTTAGTTTTAAAATGAAAATTTCCAAAGTACTTGTTATATTAGTGCATTCTGCGTAGTCATTTAGAGTTTTATGTATATTATACACAAAATTCTATCTCTTCGCTCTGCCAACTACAAAGGAATTAAATTCTGATATTAAAGAAGATTTAGAATTAAAAGACTCGTTTGATGCAAAGAAAATCCACCTCAGTATTAAGTACATATCTTACAGCTAAGATGTCTGACCAAAAATGGTAATAATACTGACATTTCGACAGTGAAACATTTCAGTCAAGTTGATACTCTGAAGATTACAGAATTATCATATTCTGAAGAATGCCTAAAAACTCATCTTCTCAGAAAAGTTTATTGCATGTCAAAGTTACTAAATGAGAATAAAAAAAAATGATGCTCAGAATTTAATCATGCATTAATTGGAAATTTTCCAGCCTAAAAATTAAAATACCCATGTCTCTAAGTTTTCGTGTCAGGAATGGATGATGGGACAGGGCAAGGCAAGTTCCCGAAGAGGCGAAAGCGAAATGCGCGTCGGGGCAGAGGGACACCTTTCATGTGATACAGCAGCCGTCTATGCAGGTAATATACACCTTTTAATGTAGTCAGATATGGATCAATTAACCTGCACTCTACCTTATGACTATTGTTAGGTCACAGCGCTATGAGTTTGAATACTGTGGGCTTTTTTAGATCTATTGTGATTAATTAGTTCTTCTGATTCCTGCTGAGCCATAGTGGGTCTTGTTGTAATTCAGGTGTGCACCCACATTTGTGTCTCTACTTTTGTTGGGCTGGTGTTAGTCACTAGAGATAAATTGTACAACATCTGAATATAATAACTGTTTTACATTCCTGGTGTTGCTGCTATGATTATCACATGAGATGGTAATAATTCCCTCTTCTTTGTCCTTGCAACTTTCTTTTGTTTGTATTAATCTTTTTAATTATGTTTCAATAAAATCATGTTTATAATTTTCATTGTACTTCACTTCATTTACCTATACACTAATAGGGGTGAACAGAGGTGTAAGTTCCTACTAGAATAGTGATGGCATTGGTATCAGAAGCTGAACTTGACAGTGGAACTGCACCACCATGGCCCCCAAGTGAAGCAACTGGGACCTGCGGTGGAGAAGCCACTGAGAAATGGTGGCTGTTATAAATGGGTCATCGAGGAGGAAAACTAAACAAGCTAAGTCACAGAAAACCAGAGAGGTTGGTAACTATGCAGATTGCAGACCCTTGATCCTAACCACACAACTAGCAGCAGCCGTGGAGCGTTCCTAAGATGAATCTAGAAGCCTCGTCACAGCCGGAGGACTAAATAAGCCTAAAGCAAGAAAAGGGGAAAACTAACTGCCCCAGAGCAGACCCCAAAGGAATAGACAGCACCCACACATGTATTGACGGTGAAACAAGATGAAAACACAAACACAGGCAGGAAAATAGGCTGAGCAAACGATGGGGCCCAAACTAACTAGAAAGGACAGGAAAGGAAATACACTGTCTGCAATCTGTCCAAAAAACATACAAAAATAATGTCCAACACTTCTGATAACAGAATTAACCCTGAAGTCACTAGACTTCTCCCACTATATCAGCACTCTGAAATATTCTGAGACAGAGCAAAAAAGAGGCCAATCTAATAAGGGACAAAAAGCAAATCGGCAAATACAGATAAATAAGAGTGGAAATTCAGCACAGCCCCAGCTGGGACTGTCTGACCACACAAAAAACTGAATAGACTATCAAAATCAAGTGTGAACATTAGCAGAAACACTTAGCTTGAGATGACTGGAACAGAGCTGAAGACCAAGACCTGAAAAGCCAGAAGGAATCACCAGCACCAGAATAGGGCGTCGGCTGTCTTAAATCCAGTCTGAGATTCCAGAGATCCAATCTGTTGTGAGTTCATTTTCCCCTTCATTACTGAGGCCCGAGGAACTCCCTCTTCTGGTAAAGAAAGGTAGTGAGCCTGATTATCAAACACCTGAGGCTGATGATGATGACTGGCTGAGTGGAGTTACTGACTGGATATAAGGCTGCCGACGCCCTTCTGCCCTGCGGGTGATTTCTCTGTGGGATCCTTGGAGACCAGTCTGAATTCCTGCTCCTCTAAAGCTAAGTTTGCTGCTCGGCCTTTTGCTTTGGTGCTTTGTCTTTGGTTTGCTTTGTTTTTCTGGATTTCTGCCATTCCCTGCTGGGGTGTGCTGAATTCATTTAGCTCTGTCTTCTGAAAATACCTGAGTGCTGATTTAGTTTTTGAAGCCTAGCTGCCTCAGGGTCATTTTCATATCAGCTTGTTGGCTTATGTCTTTGATAGGGTTTTGGCAGATTGCAGACAGCAGCCTTCCTGTCCTTTCCTATCTAGGTAGTTTTGGGCCACGTCTTTGCTCAATCTATCTTTCTGTCTGTGTTAGTATTTTCATCTTGCTTCACCGTCATTATATGTTGGGGGCTGCCTATTGCTTTGGGGTCTGCTCTGGGGCAGTTTAGATTTCCCCTTTCTTTCTTTAGGCCTATGTAATTCTCCGGCTGTGATCGAGGGGTCTAGGGCATCGTAGGAACCCCCCACGGCTACTGCTAGTTGTGTTGATAGGTTCAGGGGTCTGCAATCTGATAGTTGCCAACTTCTCTGGTTTTCTTGACTTAGCTTGTATTTCTGCTTTTGCCTCCTATGGTGACTCATTCATAACACCAATCGTTATCCTTATCATCAGGTGGCAGATCTCTACTAATTAAATCAACCTCACTACCTCCTGTTACAACCAGAGGGAGCCCGGAAGGAGAACTCACAACTGGTAGACCAGAAAATGAGTTCACAACAGGTGGCACCTGGGAATTAGAGTTGGGTGGACTTATTTGAGTGTAATTGAATTTTACAAAAATCCATATTCCCCAGAAAGCAATTTTTTTGTAATATGTGTGAATTTAGAAAAACATTGACTGGCCATCATTTTTGGAAATTGCAGATTGTCAATAAAAGCTTAAAAAACCTCTAATAGTCACCTTATAGCTTACCTCACCGGACACCCCCACTGTATTGTCCTTGACTCATCTTTTATTTCCAGGATGTTTATGCAAGGATACCCTCCAATAAATTGGATGACGACCTATACAGTATGTTAACCAGGAGTTTTCTCTCATTTCCATTCATATTAACAGAGAATTACTTTGTAGTATAACCATCTCACCATGGAAACAAAAGACCAGTCAAGATTGGGACCTTCTCCTTGGAAATGCTTTGGTCTATTGTACAGGAATTCCTCTAGTCTATGATAATTATCATGAATTATTTTTCCAGGGAAACCCTTTTTCTGTTTTTTAGCTTCCAAGATATTTTTTTTCTCATCTGGTTATTCCAGACACTTAGTTATTCAATTATGAAGACGGTTATTTAATTATTCAAGCTTAATTTCATGGCGATTTTGTTATGCATTACCCAAATATGGTATGAAGACACAACATCCAGATCAATATATGGATTTGAATGTTGAATATGTGGGTTATAAAAGTCATAACTCTGCAATTTTTGCGGGAGCATATGCATTTACAACTAATAGTTATTGCCACCACAAAGTTAAAGGGGACCAGATATCAGGTCAAAAGTGACCAGTTCATACTACTATTTTATTCCCATTCCTCCACTGAACATTTTGCTTCTAGTTTTTTTTTTAAATCCACCATTCTGTTCTAAAGATATGGGTATTTTTATTTAATGCTACTTTTTATGGTGTTTACAAGGAGTGTGGCACACATCGAAATAATTCAAAACATCATAAGATACACACCAGTGAATTTTGCGAGTCATGCCCCCTTGGTAAAAAGTATCAAAATTAGCCAAAAATTGAAAAGCCCATATATCTAGAACCATATGGAAGATTTGAAAAACAAAATATAAAAAAACTGAAAATTTAGAGGAGCAGCAAGAATAAAATAAGGTAAAAAAAACTTGACACCTTTTACCTAATGGCAGGTCCTGTTTAAGATCTGATTTTTCATATATATTTTAGAGCATCATAAAACATTGTTTTGCCTCTATACAAGTAACTAGTGCAGTTACACTCTGCAAAATTTAGGCCTTTGTGTGTACAAAAGACATACTATAAATGAACTAGAGCAGGTGCAAAGGAAATCATCCAGATGAAGTGGTGGATTGTAATATCTAGTCTAGAGATGAGAAAATACATTCTAGAGTAATTAAATTCTAACAGAATTTTACAAATATCCACATTCACCAAAATACACCTGCTGGACACCATTTTTCTGACCCATAAAAAACTATCAAAAAATTAAAAAAAACTTTATACTCACTTTACCGCTTAACCCTACCGGTGCCTCTAATACTCATTGCATCTTCTGATCTCACACCACTCACACTGGAATCCTTGAGCCTCTCATGCTGAGCCGGGACCTCCAGCTTTCATGCAGCCCGAGAGGATTCTGCGCATATACACAGAAGGTCAAGAAGCATGTAGTGACATCATTCATGATGCCATAACTGTCTGCGTGCTTGTGCACAACCCTCTTGGGCATCAGGAAAGCCAGAAGTCCTAGCTGAGCATGAGAGGCCTAGATGGATGGCAATGAGTTGCAGAGGGGCTGGAGAGGTGAAAGTTGAGCAAGGATTTTTATTTTTCTTACATATGTTTATTATGCTCTGAGGTCTGGAGAGAGCACAGAGTATAATAAGAGAAATTAAATTTGCCAAAAATAACTTCTACGCGAAGGTAATTTCACAGGAAAAAACACATGAACAGACAAATTTGAATTCTGTCTGATCTGATAATTTCTAGTCTGAAGTCTGAACAGATTACTGCTTTTGGGGTCATTCAGTTTGAACACTTGAGAGTTTTGGGACCATCTTATTACAATGTATAAATGAAACATACAGAGATCTTTGTAATGATCTTTTTATTCCTTGGCCTACAGAGATAACAAGGGGCATCCTCTAAGTCTGGAAGATCAAAGTTTCTGAATCACAAGTTTCTTGGGACATTTTGTTGAGGCAATTAAGTAACATATCCAGTAGGTATTACAAGTTTAACTCCATGCTCCTGTTTTCTGAGACTCCACCAGTTTGTTAGTGCCTTCTCCAACTTAAAAAACACTGCATAAGGTCTCATTGTCGGTATTTGGTCAGTAATTTGCATCACTGTTTGTATGCCAAAACTAGAAGTGGAATTTACAGAGAAAAACTATAATTGAAAGATTGACACCTGTTCTGTGTTTTACAGACACTTTTGATTTTGACCAACAAATACTGATCAGACATAGGGATGAGCGGACCCATGGAAGTTTGGGTTGAACAGGTTCGACTAAACTTTTGTCCAAATTTTGGTTTGCGTAGCAGAACTGTGCCCGAACTTGAACCTGAACACCATAGAAATCAACCTGGATCCATTGGTCTCATACTCTCTCTCTGTCTCTCTTTTTCTTCCTCTCCTCTCCAATCATCAGAACTGTGAAACGGACTTCCAGGAGAAGTCTGTGTTCGGACTTCAGCACCTAGTGTCAGGTACTAACCTGGAACTTTATAGTTTGGGTTCGCTCATCTCTAATCAAACACTAATGTAAAAATACTGATGTGTGAATAACACCTAAAAGAGTGCTGTATTTGCAATTAAAGAGCTCTTAATGGAAATAGGGCTGTTCTGAAAATAGAATTTTCTAATGGTGCCCTTTAAGTTGGTCCCCAATATATTGTCTACCTTTCTTTACAGTTTATATGTTGCTTACACCTCAGAAGGCACAATGTCATAAAAAAAGTCACACTGTATTTAATTTCCTAACATCTATTCAAAGCAGTTGGAAACTTTGCAGTATTGTGATTTGCGTCAAATTCATTCGCAGTGTATCAAAATTTTGGAAAGGATATATCAAACTTGATAAATTTGAATTTCTAAAAACTTCAACACCTTTAATATGAGTCCATAAAATCAAATTACAAAAGGTTATGAATATTGCACTTTTGAATAATTTTTATTAAAGATGTTTACATAGTACAGCGAACTTAAAGGGAACCTGTCACCAGTTTTTGAGCCTATGAACAAATACCACCACCTTTAACTGCTCCTGAGCTGCATTCTACAAATGTGTCTTTCAGCTCCTGACTCCCCCTGTATGCCCCCAAAATACCATTTGATATGCTCCTGTGCTGTATGTAAATAAGAGTGGTCCGGTCTGATGGGCGTCTTTGCTGCGGCGTACGACCCTCCTTTAGTGTGTAATTCTTTTGTTTCTACAGGAGATTAGCTGCCAAACATTGGTCAAGCATGCCAGTGTTTCTGTGAGATCTGGAACAATAGTAGTCAGCAGAAAAAGTGTTTAACCCACAACTGTCCAAGGTGTGTGATACCTTAGGCCAGGTTCACATTGCTTACAGACTTCCCATTTATGACTCCATTGTGAGTTTCCTTCCGAATCTCCAAAAAAATAGAATAACACATGCTTCCAATGGTGTACAACAAGACAACCAAAGTCCAAAGTTTGCCACTCTACTCTCTATCTTGTCTCGTTTTAGGTGGCATCTGACAGTACTAGCATAGAAAAGGAGGCCAAGCGGAGTTCACAGCTGCATACCTGCTTCAATTTGCTAAAATAGTACTGAAAAACAGTCATCTAGAAGGGAAGATTAATGCAACGTCAACTCCACTTTTATGTCCTACAAAAGTGATCTAAATGATTTCTCCCACCAAAAACAAAAAGAGCAACATTGTCTGAAAGATCTAAACAAGGCAATCTAAGTCACCTTCTCGTTAGATATTGATGGCAACAAAAGCATAAATAACATACTGTATATGTACAGTAGCTCCTTACAGTGACTGTCAATGTTCCTAAATACCCACGTAAGTACTAAGCAATAATTTGTATAGAAGCCTGTTTCAATTTTGTGCCTTTGTATGTCAGTGCTACATGATTACTCTGTGGTTTAAAGGTCCGTGATTAAACGTAGTGTGAAAAACTGTAGATGTGGCGAGTCAGATAATCAGTGGAGGCTAAACGTAGAATGTGATAGGATTGATTTACTAAAGAGGCAACACTTGAAAGCTTTCCAACAGCCTTTGACACATTCACCTTAAGTTTTAATAGACAGATAATGTCCTTTTATGTTATTTATTAAGTATTGATTTTTTTTCCCTCTCCATTTATGTGGACATTTGCCTCAAGATAAATATCATGATATTTTAAGAGATTGTGATAAATGAAAGATCAAATCAGGCTATTTCTGATAATCACATCTGTCTTGAGTGCAGAACATTTTTTGAAGCAGAAAATGATTGCTAGTTGCCACGCACCCTAGGAAGGTTTGATAGCTGTCCTTTTCCAACTGCATTTTCTATCAGGCTTTATAATGGTCCTGTTGATTATTGCCAGTCGTCTGGTATTGGCTGAAACGTTGCAAGAGAAGACCTTCCTCTTCCAACAAGCCTTCAACCTGCAGCCACACTCATTCCACCATACCGTTGCAAGGCCAGCTCTCTCCTCACCTACTGCATCCACAGCCATCCCTTGTAGACTGTGAGCCCTCACGGGCAGGGTCTTCTCTCCTACTGCACAAGTTAGTGATTGTATTGTTTAAGATTATTGTACTTGTTTTTTATTATGAATACCCCTCCTCAAATGTAAAGCGCCATGGAATAAATTTTTCTATAATAATAAATAGTGATAATAATCATAATAACAATAAAGCAGTAAAAAAAATATCATACATATCATACAATCTTATATGGCTACCATCAGAAATTCTATGTCCTGTTATCATCAATTGTAATCCTGATACACCTCTATAATGCTCCTGCACAAGCCCACTTCTTTCTGCCCTGCCAAGGGATTAGCAAATACCTGCAGTGCGCATGCGCCGGATTCACCTATGGGACATCAGATCTTCCGCCTTTCCCGGCGCATGTGCACTACAATACTTTGCTCTGCCCTCAGTAGGGCAAAGAGAAATGCATCTGCGAAGGAGTACATTTGCGGAACACTGTGTGGATGATGTTGGATGCATCATTCACATGAAGCAGGGAAAGAGGCTACGATCGCAAAAATACAGGAGGCGATGGATTAAGGCCAGAGATGCCCATTGGACTGGACCGCACGATCTGTGATTATGAGAAATGGTCTATTTTGGGCCTTGCAAAGGGGATTGTGGACAAATATAAGCATACTAGAATGCTTCAAAAGAGGGCTTAAAGGTTGCTGCCATACTTTATATTGGGAACACCTGGTGACAAGTTCCTTTTAAGGCTTCTGGTAATTATTTTCTCCAGATATTAATGGATAAATAGATATAAAGTTCATCAATAAGTTATAGACCTCAAAATTGTACAATATTGCTTATCCTGCAAAAACCAGGATTACTGCAACGTTAAGGGATAACACAGAATCCTGAAGGCGTAAATAGGCTAAGTAGGGAGTTAAGGTCATCAGACACGGTCAAGTGCTAAGCAAACATTTAATATATATAATTAATCCAAAACAGCAGAGACAAATACTACAGAGGATTCAAAACTCAATGTGTGTGGTAGCAAATGCTGATAACAAAATGCACTGTTGCCCTGAAATAAGATAATGTAGTATCTAATATATTCAATGACACCATTGTTTGTAAAAATGTGACATCAATGTCTCGACTCTATCAGTAAAGCTGGTACCTAAGATAACAAGCAGGTAATACCTTGACTTACCCTTGAAAGATAAATTCCAGAGACAGAGGCTATTTTAAATTGTCATGCTCTTTAATTAGTATTCATTCTTATTTCTAGCTAATAGAGATAATTTGTTTCTTTTGTTTTCTTTGGGCTTTAGAGAAACAGATTAAAACTTAGAAATGATAAATGGACTTTATTTTGACAAACCACAATTTATGAACCCAGCAAAGTTCAATCTAGCCATGATATTGCTTTGCTCACATAATTTCAATAAATTAATATTAAATGTACACTGTAATTTCAGACAATTGATCTAATTTAAGAGATAATATATCTAAAAATTACTTTAAAATTTATGCTGCTTTCTCCTCCTCTGATAAATCACACCAAGGTGCTGTTAGATGCACCTCTTCATTTCATTTTAACTTGCTGTCTACTGCCTGTTGTTAAGTAAAAAAAGACAGGTTTCAGACTTATATCATACTGTAGCCGAAAAAAGGACGCCCCCGAAAGAAGCTAGTGCGAAACGTGCATTGGGGTGGAGGAGGTCACGCCATTAAGTGTCACAGATGCCCCATTATATTGGGTAAATAACCACTGGGTTAATTATATTTTGCATGTTACTTGGCTATTCTGCGGCGTCTTTAGGATTGATATCCATGTTGATTTAGACATTACTTATTTGGTGATATTGAGATCATAGCCACTATACTATTTGAATCCCCTTTACTTTAATATTGATTATATAAATATTTATATTGGAATAGTGGTCATCTGTGTCTATAGCTGCTACTTTTATGGTTTTGCCCTGTATGACTTTGCTATCATTAATTAATCGTAAAGACATCTTTATATTTATTGTTGACTTTGAATTTGCATGGCGTTTGAATAGCCTCCTACTGGGCATTTTTGTTATTTTAATCATATTTTAATATATATCAATAAAATATATCATTTTAATATAGTTTTGCTGGGTCTCTTTTTTCGCCTACAGTATGATATAAGTCAGAAACCTGACTTTTTGATTTATGCTGTGAAGTGCCAGTTTGTACATTACATGGACTAATTTTGGTGTCATTAATGACTCCAATAGACCTTGCGAAGGGTTACAGGTAGTGGCAGTGTGTCTTTATATCCTATAAAAAAAGAGCATTGCCTGTTATGCCTGTATGCTGTTTGACAGAGAAATGTCTGTCTGCCTTTCCTGTCTGTCAAACTGAATACAGGCATAACATAGTTTCAATATAGGGAAGGCAACCCATTTGACAATAGTTGGTTGGAAAGTGAGTGGAGGAAAGTCATGCACATCTAGTGGTGGAAGAATGCTGTCAAAAAATAACAGACCACTGAAAAAATTGGACAGCTAGTTGAATGGCAGGAGAAATGTGACAGCTCTTGAACAGTAAGAATAGACAGCCTAAACAACAACTAAAGGCTGAAATTTACAACATTTTTAATTTAGCTTTATGAAATGATACTCTGTCCTCAGTGGTCTACAGTACAGTAGCTATAGATGGATAAGATTCACTTGTAGAAAGTGTTTGTGTTAGGAGTGGCGGAAGGCACTAAATAAAAATATAAATAAAGTGCCTTCGCCACTCGGGGTCCACCGTGCAGAGGATGTAATAACTGCTGCTAGGTGACGACAGAGCAATCTGGCGGTAGTGTGCACAGGGTTAACTGCACCCAATGTGCACTGCACAGACTCTGTTGAACTCACAGAGTCCTAGGCAATAATAAACACAAATACGCTGAGTCTGTTTAGGACACAGAACTACAGCGCTGCACCCGCGGTATCTGGTCACAGAAGTAGCACTAGATGGTGGTACTTACTCTGTTTAGACCTACCGACAAGGATCGGGTGTAGAGCGTTGCAACCGCGAATGCACGCAGGGCTGCAACTGCAGCGCGGCAAGAACGGAGCCGCTGCAATGACACTGCTAACTAGCAGGCGCAATGCTGACGCTTGGCTGCTGAGGCAATGGAGCAATAGCGCGCTGGCGCTGGTGCTGATACTGGCAATAACTCAGGCACTCTCACAGTAGTATAAGAGGGTAGGGGTTTCCAATGAGTCATTCACCAGTCCATGCATCCATCAACAAACATACAGCAGCAGTATGGCTATACTAGCGCATAGCGGAACAGCCATGCGTGCTTTTTATAGCGAACGGGACCTTCTGGAAATCTCCAGGTCTCTAAGAGGATCCAATGGGATCCGACACAGGACCTGAACACCTGACTCCCGAACTCCAATGGGAGTTCGTCCCATGAGCATGCTCAGATGCAGGAGTGGAGGACTTAGCCTCTGGAGAGAGTTGCCGCAAGGCAATCTCTTCTGCAGTCTCCTCTACAGCAGATGAAGAGCAGGAGGCTGCAGAACGTGAGGATCTTGATTTCAGCAAAGGAGAGGCAGAAATCTGACTCCTAACAGTTTGTTGGTTGTGGGGGTCAAAAGAACACCTGTTATTTAAGAACTTTTAGTGTAGGCACATATTAGGTGAGAGTCATTGTTACAGACTTTGTAGTACAACAGATTGTAGTTGTACCTCTGAAGTTCACACAACTTCACCATAACTGGATGACTAAACTCAGGTTTGAAACTTGAGTCATCATGTCCTAAGCATGTTCCTTTGACAGGTATAAAAACACAGACCCCTATTTATCAGTGCCTTTGCTCCTGTTTTTTGTCTAGTTTTGTGTGTTTTTTTTGTTTGCACCCAATTAATTATTCTATTTATGCCTTTTTTTTAAGTCTACAATAGGAAAAGAGATTCCAGCGAGATATACCGTATATACTCGAGTATGAGTTGACCCAAGTATAAGACGAGGCACCTCATTTTGCCACGAAAAACAGGGTAAACGTATTGACTCGAGTATAAGCCAGTTATCCATTGTCCCCTCATCCTCTTCCTTGCATGCATGGCTCCTTATCTGCTATCCTTGCACAGTATGCATGGCTCCTTATCCCCTATCCTTGTATGCATGGTTCCTATAAAAAAAAAATCCCACTTACACCTTGCCTGCGCGCCCTCGCTGCATCTCATTCCGGTGGCAACAGCTCTTCCTGCCGAGCGATTACGTGGCCCCGCTCATTAAGGTAATGAATATTCACTCCACACCTATGGGAGTGGAGAGGCGTGAATGAGCCGGCAGCTGTGGCTGTCACTGTGTGCTATTACAGAGAAATGAATATTCATTTCTCTTTAGCATTAGCAGCGGCACAGGCTTTAGCCACAACCGCCGGCTCCTGCCTCTTTGACCCGCTTCTCTGCCGCTCCCCCTCCCCTGCTGGCTTTCTGGGACAATTGACTCGTGTATAAGCCAAGGGGGGCACTGTCACCACAAAAAAGTGTATATATGGTATGTCCTTTTCTTTGTATAAAACCTCACATTTATTTCTTAGATCAAAAGAGTATATTACGTATGACAGGCCATAGATATGAACAGAACGAACATGTTTCGGCTGTCACACCTCAATCAAGGTTTCATTCTTTTTTCTCTTTTTTAAGTCTGTTTCCTATGTGCTCGCCTGTTTTTTTACACTTTGTTGGGAAAAAAGATAAGTAGCTTAAAAAAACAAAAACAACAGCAAATGATGAATTGGGGCCATAGTAGGAGAAAGCGCACGATTGTGCGTGCTGCATTTATTTTCTGGGGGGAAAGAAGTATGTGAAAACAGGCATCACCTTAATGAAATAATTATTTAAATTTGTAAAAATTACTTCAAACTTTTTAAACTATTTTCTGGGCTTTTCAAACATGAATGATGAAATGTGTGAATGTGTGGAAAAATATGTATTAGGTGGCATTCCAGTCCCGAAAGTATAATTTTTAAGGCACAAGAAATGATTAAGAATTTTGAAATACAACCTACTAAGTACCAGAATACATTCATCGTGTATGGTGTACTGATGATGGCATTACTAATGCCTCTCTTTTGGTGAGCTTTATCAGTTGACCTCATCATTGTCACGATTCCTCCACTCAGTGAGTGATTGCTATGCTGTCCTATTGAAGCTGTATCTTGCTGACATGCCAGAGTTTTGATTGACAGATTGGCTGTCCAATTCTGTGATGGGTGTGCTGAGCTGTGGATGCTTTGATTGACAACTCAGTGGTCCAATCTGTGACTAGGCGGTGCAGGTGTTCGGTGTTCTGGAGATTGCCCAAGCTATTTAACTGAGCTGTCTGACCCTGATCCCTGCCAGACGTAGTTTGTGCTTCCTGGTGAGTGCTAGCCTAATTCTGTTGTTCTGAGTTCTGATCTTCTGCTGCCCTACCCTTTTGGGCCATGTTCTGATTATCCCTTTGCCTGGTCCTTTGGCTTTGATCTGCTATCTTTTGTTATTGACCCTGGACTGTGACTTGACTTACGCCTTTGTATTTTCCCTTTGTTATCTACGTGCCCTCTCGGTATTGACCCCGGAACGTCTGACTCTTCTGGCTCATGGTCTGTCCATGAGTAGTGACTAGCATCATAATCATCATCTGTTCTTTTCTATTTTTTTCTTGGTGTACCATATTGATAAAAAAAATAGGTTATACTGCTGACATTATAGAGGTGATGTCATAGCTTCCCCTCCCTTCACATTGAACTTCCCCTCCATTCACATGCTTAATAGATCTTTCATTACAAAACACAGAGTTTGAGTCAGTCTATTGCTGCCAATGTACAGGAAGTATAAGTCTGGAACAGCCCCTGTGGCCAGTATAAAAATTGCAAGATTTCTAATTATTGTTTTTTTTAAATCTAAATCATGCCATGGAAGATAAAAACAATGCCCTCCTAATAAAATAAAATAATAATAATACATGTAACATGAAAACCTAGCTGAAACAATAGGCCTTTTTCTGAAGCCACATTCCTTTTAAAAGGGTTGTCCATTATCACAGAAAAAGTCCTTCATTGACTTGCAAATATATCTTAATAAAACTAATATACTGAAACCGGTCTGCAAACCATGTCCTATGAGGAACGGTAAAGGATTTGGGAATGTTTAGCTTGCAAAAAAGAAGACTGAGAGGAGACTTAATAGTTGTCTACTAGAGTTGAGCGAAACGGGACGGTCAAATTAAAAAATAGCCGACTTTAGCTAAAGTCGGGTTTCGCCGATCGAAACCTGACCATAGCGTGAGGTCGGCCATGAGGTCGCCGAGCTGAGCGCCAAAGTCGCGTTTCAAATAATGCTTCCAGCACCTTTTCTCAGCAATGATGGAGGATGCACACTGTGGGCAATGCGATGACATGGGTAGCGGCCACCACCATCTTAGAGAAGGGCATTGAAGTGACTGGCTGGCTTTATGTGGTGTCACAGTGGCTATAAAAGGCCGTGACCGCTGATCGCTGTCTTACTTCTGCCGATCTTAGAATAGGGAGAGGTGCTGCTGCTGATTCTGAATAAGGGAGAGCGTTAGGCAGGGAAGAAAAACAAAAGAATTGCTTCTGCTGATAGCACTTTTCACTGTACAGTTAGTGTGCAGTGAAAGAGGAGGATTTTTGTTGTGGGCAGCAGCACTGGTGGTGAATAGGCTGCCTTTTAAGGCTACCTGATAGCTGCATTGCTGTGTGCACACTGCTGTTCAAACTGCTTTTTTCAAAGCACTCCAACTTTTATTATTTTGTTCTGGTGAGTTACCGAGCGTTCATTTTATATAGCGGTGTACGCTGCTCACACACTACCATGTACTGGCTGGTACCACGGACAAATACAAGCTATCTGTGTGTGACTCTGGAAAAACAAGCCAAGGAGATTTTCTATTTTTCTAGACCTACACCTTATAGAGCTGTCCGCTTTTCAAACAGTTTCGTATATCTGCTGTTTGATCATGGTCAAAACTATACAGAGACAGCATGTGTCACTCCGTATAAAAATATATGGAGATTGACAATTTTCCATACAGACACCGTATAGCGGTGTACGCTCCTCACACACTACCGTGTAGCGGCTGGTATCACGGACAAATACAAGCTATCTGTGTGTGACTCTGGAAAAACAAACCGAGGAGATTTTCCATTTTTCCAGACCTACAGCCTATAGAGCTGTCAGCTTTTCAAACAGTTTCGTATATCTGCTGTTTGATCACGGTCAAAACTATACAGAGACAGCGTGTGTCACTCCGTATAAAAATAGACGGAGATTGACAATTTTCCATACAGACACCGTATAGAGCTATCCGATTCTCAAACAGTATTGTATATCTGCCGTTCGCTTTACAGTCACATCTATACAGAGTCAGCGTGTATGTGTGACACTCCGTAAATTCATATACGGAGATTGTTAGTTACACAAAAAACGTATACAGCTGTACACTTCTGATACAGTTGCGTATATCTGCTTGTTGGACTACCGTGAAATACATACTGGGAGAGCGTCATTGACTAACAAAATATATACGTAGATTTAATTTTTTTAATACACCTTACACAGCTGGACGCTCCTCATACAGTACCATCTCTCTGCTGGTATTTTTGGTACATTTTCCAAAACATGAGGAAGTATGGTGGAAGAGGCCACGGCCGTGGGCAGGTGTGCGCAGCTGGTAATGATGGTGGTGGTGCAACGGCTGGTTCTGGCAAAAGAACAATAGCAGCTAAGGCAGGAGGTGTTGAGCCTGCGTCATCGTCTGGCCCAAGAATGCCTGTAAGGTTCCCTTTTCTTGGAGTAGGAAAACCGCTTTTAAAGGAACAGGTTTAGGCGTACATTGCCGAAACAGCCACCAGCTCTATTGCCTCCTCTTCTTAACTTTCGCACCTGCAAGCACGGAGTCGTCAGTGCAGGGTTCTGGTCAATAAAAACACCTTTCCTTGTGTCCTTCACCCCTACCAAAAGTTAAGGATGCGGCAGCCCACACTTCAGATTATGGAGCTCTTTTCACATATCATGCCTGGGCTATCCAGTCGAATCCTGAATTCCCCAGTCCAAGATGAATCTGACATGGAGTGCACTGATGCACAGCCACTGCTAGATGATTCTGCTGGTACATTGACCCAGAGCACTACATTGCCCTCGCAGTCTACTGAGCCAGAATCTGACCCTTATGAAACTCAGGTGCCCCTTCCCGCATACTATACCACCTTACACGGTGACACAGAGGAAGTTAAAGAGGAAGGTGCAGATGACTTTGAAGAGGAGGTGATGGATGTTCCAGTTCTTGACCCAGATGGGCATCCATTGGGGGAGTAGGGTGGCTCTGGCAATAGTTCAGATAAGGAGAAGGATCCGCAGCAGGCATTGACACCGCAGCAGCGGTTATCTGCTAGGCCCATAGCTGTCCAAAAATGTGGAACAAAAACTAAAAGAGTTACAGGTCAGCTTTGTCAGACTGTCAACTTAGCACAGCGTGCAAGGCCAGAAAATGTATACCATAGTAGGAAGAGTGCAATGTGGCACTTCTTTGAACAAAATCCTACTATATGAGGCAAAGGTTACCTGTAAGAAGTGCAGAAGGACCTTTAGCCGAGGTAAACAACTCAGAAATTTGAATACCAGTTGCATGCTTAGACATTTAATCAACAGGTACTTGCAAGCGTGGACGGACTACAAAACCTCAGGTAGCACATGTGCACCTGCTCCGGCTGAAGGAAGCAAGCAACACTCCATCGCTTCCCCCACTGTAAGACCACCGCCACCGTTAAGCACACCACCAGCACTAAATGTTGAGGTGTCGTCGCAAGGCCAAAGCACTCAGGGAATCACAATGGTTTTTGCAACACAACACTGATTCTAGGCCATCACCACAAATACCATCACCAACCCCCTCTAACTCCGTCCGGTCCACCGCTACTTCCCCATATGCAGCTCTCCAGTCCAGCTCACCCTGCCAGACACTCTGAGTAGGACAAGAAAGTACTCATCCTCTCATCCGCGTACACTGTGTTTGAACGCCTACATTACCAAACTAATCTCTTTAGAGATGATGCCCTACAGTTTGGTTGAAAGCAAAGCTTTCCGCGAGCTCACGGCCTACGCAGTCCCATGCTATGACCTACCCAGTCGGCACTTCTTTTCTCAAAAAGCCCTCCACCTGCATGTGAAAGACGGCATTGTCCATGCACTCAAGCAATCAGTGAGTGGAAAGGTGCACCTCACAACAGATGCATGTGTTGTGAGTTCATTTTCTGGTCTACCAGTTGTTCTCCTTCCAGGCTCCCTCTTGTGGTAACAGGAGGTAGTGAGGCTGATTTAATCAGTGGAGATCTGCCGCCTGATAAGGAGGATGACGATTGGACCTCAGGAATCTCAGACTGGATTTAAGACAGCCAACACCCTATTCTGGTGCTGGTGATTCCTTCTGGCTTGTCAGGTCTTGATTCTCAGCTCTGTTCCAGCCAGCTCAAGCTAAGTTTTTCTGCTAATGTTCACACTTGATTTTGTTGGTCTATTCAGTTTTTTTGTGGTCAGCCAGCCCCGGCAGGGGTTTTTAGCAGATTGCAGACAGTGTCTTTCCTTTACTATCCTTTCTAGTTAGTTTGGGCCCCATCGTTTGCTGAGCCTATTTTCCTGCCTGTGTTTTTGTTTTCATCTTGTCTCACCGTCAATACTTGTGTGGGGGCTGTCTATTCCTTTGGGGTCTGCTCTGGGGCAGTTAGTTTTCCCCTTTTCTTGCTTTATGCTTATTTAGTCCTCCGGCCGTGATGATGCATCTAGGTTCATCGTAGGTGCGCTCCACGACTGCTGCTAGTTGTGTGGTTAGGATCAGGGATCTGCAATCTGCATAGTTACCGACCTCTCTGGTTTTCTGTGACTTAGCTTGTTTTGTTTTTTCCTCCTCAGTGACCCATTCATAACATGCATGGTCCAGTAGGTATGGCCAGGGCCGTTACGTGTCCATCACTGCGCACTGGGTTAATGTGGTGGATGCAGGCTCCACAGGGGACAGTGGTGGTGGAACAGTGCTGCCTAGCCCACGGTATAGGAAACAGTTGGCTGTAGGCTTTCGACCCTCCTCCTACTCCATAAGCGAAAGCTCGTCCACAGAGCGCAGTCGCACAAGCACTCCATCCGCAGCTGGCAGTGTTGCACACAAGGTGTCCCACTTTCGATCAGCTAGTGGTAAGCGTCAGCAGGCTGTGTTAAAGATGATGTCTTTGGGCGACAACAGACACACCGCGGAGGTACTGGCCGACTACTTGCAGCGACAAACTGAGTCATGGCTGGGCACGCTACATCTTGAGCCAGGCAAGGTAGTCAGTGATAACGGCCGTAATTTTGTGGCAGCCATAGCCCGTGCAAAACTCACACACATACCTTGCCTGGCTCACACTTTGAACCTGGTGGTGCAGTGCTTCCTTAATAATTATCCAGAGTTAACATCCCTGCTCCATAAGGTGCAAAGACTGTGCTCTCAGATCCATCGCTCAAATGTTCACTTCACTCGTATGCAGAAGCTGCAGTGATTGCTCCATCTCCCCAAGCACCGCCTAGTCATAGACGTTGCAACAAGGTGGAACTCCACCCTGCACATGGTTGAGAGGCTGTGTGAACAGAGGCAGGCTGTAATGCATTTGTGGGAGGATACACGGACAGGCAGTTTGAGGGAAGACATGGAATTGTCGGGTGTGCAGTGGTCAAAGCTTAAAGACCTCTGTTAAGTCCTTCAGTGTTTTGAGGAATGCACACGGCTGGTAAGCGCAGACAACGCCACCATAAGCATGAGCATCCCACTTATGCGTCTGCTCATGCAAAGTTTTATGCACATTAAGGATCTGGTGTCTGCAGTGGAGGAGGAACAGGAGGAGGAGGATGAAGAGGGAAGCCTTGCTGACAGTCAGCCATTGTCTGGTCAGGGAACTGTACTGGATGAGGTGGAGGAAGAAGAGGAAGAGGAGTAGGAGGAGGATCAGGGGGATGATTATTTTGGGTAGGAGGATGCTTCTCAGGAGGCAAGAGAAAATGTTGGAATTCCAAGGTCAGGTACAGTGTTTGTGCGTGACTGCAGGGATGTGGATTTGCCAGAAAGTGCTCCTCCACCCATTCAGTGGCAGTGCATTATTGACACCTGGAACATTGGCCCACATGTGCGATTATGCCTTGCGTATCCTAAAAAGGGACCCCCACATTGCCAAAATGATGAAGGATGATGACTACTGGCTGGCCAGCATCCTCGATCCATGCTGCAAAGGCAAATTACACAACATCATGCCACAGGAGAACCTCGAGATAATGTTGGCTAACAAACAAGCAACTCTGGTAAACTGTTTGTTTGAGGCTTTCCCAGCACACAGCAGCGGTCCTGGTTCTCCCACAAGCCATAGTGGGCACAATGGAAGAGGTGTTCGTGGTGCACTCAGCCAAAGTGGCGATGGAGACAAGGGTTTAATGACCATGTTGTGGAATGATTTCTCAAGTACCGCTCACACGACTGCTAACACTGCATCGATTACAAGTGACAGGAGACAGCAGTTGTCAACTATGGTTATAAACTACTTCTCCTCCCATATCGATGTTCTCCCTCACAGGTCATTCCCCTTTGCCTCTTGGGCCGCTAAACTGGACACCTGGCCTGAATTGGCACACTATGCCTTACAGGAGCTCGTTTGCCCTGCTGCTAGTGTGTTATCTGAAAGAGTCTTCGGTGCTGCTGGATCAATCCTGACAGAAAAAAGGACCCATCTCTCGACCCAAAATGTTGATGATCTAACCTTCATTAAAATGAACCATGCATGGGTTTCAAAGGATTTTGTCCTACCCTTCCCCTGATGACACATAGGTTGCCAGAAAACTGCCTCACTTTTGTCTTCCTCTTCCTTGGACTTGCCCAATTCTGCCATTTGCAGCAGCTGAATGTCCAGCCTACACATCAACATATGCCATTTTTTAAACCTCCCTAACTGGACTGCCCACCCCCCAAGGGCTGGGGTCAACACCTGGTGCACCCAGGCAAGTGCCGTTGCTCTGAACAGGTGGATGGGCCCACTGATGGCCGTCGGCACTGGCACAGGGCCCCTCATAGTACAATACAGTGTCTCTGATGGTGGGGGGGCCCACTCGCCGTCAGACCACCGTCAGACACACCAGCGTACTGTGAGGGGCCCTGTGCCAGTACTATTGCCCACGAGTGTGCTCCCCCTGCTTGGTCATGGCCACAGCACTTGAAAGTTGCAATACTTATCTCTCCCTGCTCCACCGCTGTGTTGTCTGGGCAGTTAAATTCTTCACAGGGATGACCACTAGAAATTTGGTGTATTGATCGATGATGGTTAAGATATAGCTATGGCTTGTCCTGCTGGCCTCTACCTTCAGATGATCAATGGCTACCATTTGTAATGGACGTCAACTTACAAGCGGATGCAGTGGTGCTTTATGATCACCTTTCACAGTTGTGATAGTCACAGACGTGTGACATTCCTGCCACCATTTTTCAATGTCTCCTCTCATGCCAATCCAATAGAATCGCCTACGGCCTGTGGCTTCTGTCTTTTGCACTCCAAAATGACCAGACACATCATGATAGGCAGTGAGGACCAGTCTACATCTCTCCCTGTGATCACAATTTGATGGAGACAAGTAACGGTGATGTGATCCACGCTACTGTGATAAAGCAATCCTTTCTTCACAAAGAACCATTTTCGCTGTCTCCACAGACACAGTAATTGAGGGTCTGCATCGCCTCTGCAACATCTACTGGGAGGTTTTCCCGCGATGAGTAATTCCCAAATTTCTGCTAACACTCGACTTTCCATCTGTACTTGTATCCATGTAGTTTCCAATAGCGGAGAGTCTGGACTGGCTTACTGAGATTGAAATATATACGAAGATTTAAAAGTACCACAACACTGTATACTGTTGTACACTTCGAATACCTTTCCCTTTTTCTACTTTTTAAATTCTGGTGTAATACATAGTGAGCCTGTGAGTGTCTGTGTCTGACTCCGGAAGTATAGACGGAAATTTACAATTACCCCTAGACTGTATACACCTGGTATGTGCTGATACAGTACCTTTGTTCAAAAAATTTTATTACGGTATCATCCATAGTGAGTGAGTGTGTGTGGTTTACGCCTTCTATATATGCGGTGAATCGGAGATGCCAATTTTTACCCTATACTCGATACAGCTTGTATCTTGTTATACAGTACCTTTCTTCGACATTTAGTATTACGATCAAATCCATCATGCGTAAGCGTCTGAGTGTGACTACGGGACTATGTATACAGAGATTTCAATTGTACCTTATAATATATATATACTTGCCATCTTGTTATCCAGTACCTTTTATACAACATTTTTTATTATGGTCAAACCCAGACTGAGTGAGCGTCTGAGGGTGACTCCGGAAATATATACCGAGATTTCAAATTTGGCCAACACTGTATACAGCTGTACACTTCTGATACAGTAACTTTTTTGCTATTTAGATTCTGGTGTAATCTATAAAGAGCCTGTGAACGTCTGTCTGTTACTCTGATAATATATTTGGAGCTTTAAGATTATCCCAACACTGTATACAGCTGTACGCTTGTGTTACATTACCCATTTACAGCTTTTCATATTCTTGTGTAATCCATACTGTGCCTGAGAGCGTTTGTGTCTCCCTTCTGAAATGTATACGGAGATTCAGAATGTTTACACTATACTATATATACCTTGTATCTGGTGATACTGTACCCTTTTTCAACTTTTTATTTTATTGGGTAATCCATACTGAGCCTGTGAGTGTCTGTGTATGATTCATGAAATATATACGGAGATTTACTGTTATCCCTAGACTGTATAGAGCTGTACGCTTCTGATACAGTACCATATATCTGCTGGTATTTTGGGTCCATTTTCCAAAACATGAGGAAGTATGGTGGAAGAGGATGCAGATGTGGGTGTGGGGGGCCACTTGGTACTGATGGTGGTGGTGGTGCATCTGCTGGTAGTGCCAAAAACACAATAGCAGCTAAGGCAGGTGGTGTTGAGCCTGCATCATGGTGTAGCTCTGGAAGGCCTGTAAGACTCCTTTTTATGGGAGTAGGTAGACTGCTTTTAAAGCCGTAGCATCAGGAACTGTTTTTGGCTTACATTGCTAAAACAGCCTGCAGCTCTATCGCCTCCTCTTCTGAAGTTTAAAAAATGCAAGCACTGAGTCATCAGTGCAGGCTTCTGGTCAGGAGCAACCCCTTTCCTTGTGGCCTTCACCCACACCAAAAGTGAAGGAAGCGGCAGCACACACTTCAGATTACTCCATGGAGCCTGGGTTAATTAAAAGTTGGGCCCATCATATACTGGAGCATTCCAAATGGGGGACATCAGACACTGGAGCAGAATTTACTGGGCCCATTATACACTGGAGCATTAGAAATGGAGCCCATTATATATGGAGCATTATTAGGGCCCACCATACACTGGAGCATCATCCATGAGGCCCATCATATACTGGAGCATTATAAATGGGGCAGATCAGACACTGGAGCAGCATCTATGGGGCACATTATACACTGGAGCATTAGAAATGGGGTCCATTATATATGGAGCATTATTAGGGCCCATCATACACTGGAGAGCCATCCATGAGGCCGATCATATACTGGAGCATTCCAGATTGGGGACATCAGACACTGGAGCAGCATTTATGGGGCCCATTATACACTGGAGCATTAGAAATGGAGCCCATTATATATGGAGCATTATTAGGGCCCATCATACACTGGAGCATCATCCCTGAGGCCCATCATATACTGGAGCATTCTAAATGGGGCAGATAAGACACTGAAGCAGTATCTACAGGGCACATTATACACTGGAGCATTAGAAATGGGGCACATTATATAAGGAGCATTATTTGGGCCCATAATACACTGGGGCAACATCCATAAGTCCCATTACATACTGGAGCATTCCAAATGGGGGACATCAGACACTGGAGCAGCATTTACGGGGCTCATTATACACTAGAGCATTAGAAATGGGGCCCATTATATATGGAGCATTATTTGGGCCAAGACACTGGAGCATCATCCATGGGGCCCATCATACACTGGAGTATTCTAAATGGGGCCATCAGACACTGGAGCAGCATTTATGTGGCTCATTATACACTGGAGCATTAGAAATGGGGCCCATTATATATGGAACATTATTTGGGCCCATAAGACACTGGAGCATCATCCATGGGGCCCATCATATACTGGAGCATTCTAAATGGGGCAGATCAGACACTGGAGCAGCATCTATGGGGCACATTATACACTGGAGCTTTAGAAATGGGGCCCATTATATATGGAGCATTATTAGGGCCCATCATACAAAGGAGAATCATCCCTGAGGCCCATCATATACTGGAGCATTCCAGATTGGGGACATCAAACACTGGAGCAGCATTTACGGGGCCCATTATACACTGGAGCATTAGAAATGGAGCCCATTATATATGGAGCATTATTAGGGCCCATCATACACTGGAGCATCATCCATTAGGCCCATCATATACTGGAGCATTATAAATGGGGCAGATCAGACACTGAAGCAGCATCTACTGGGCACATTATACACTGGAGCATTAGAAATGGGGCCCATTATATATGGAGCATTATTTGGGCCCATAATACACTGGGGCATCATCCATGAGACCCATTATAAACTGGAGCATTCCAAATGGGGGACATCAGACACTGGAGCAGCATTTACAGGGCTCATAATACACTGGAGCATTAGAAATGGGGCCCATTACATATGGAGCATTATTTGGGCCCATAAGACACTGAAGCATCATCCATGGGGCCCATCATATACTGGAGCATTCTAAATGGGGCAGATCAGACACTGGAGCAACATCTATGGTGCACATTATACACTAGAGCAGGGGTCCCCAACCACCGGTCCGCGGCCCAGCACCGGGCCGTTGCAGTGCCCTTGCCGGTCCGCGGACAGAAGGGGAGCCGGCGGCGGTGCAGCAGCTGATACTCACCCTGCATCCCGCGGCGGCTTCATCCGGCGCTGAGCTGTCAAGTGTACCGCTCATTTAAGGTCATGAATATGGATGCCACTCCTCCCCCATAGGCGTGGCGTCCATATTCATGGACCTTAATGAGCGGTAGCACGTGACCGCTCCGCACAGGAGCTGAAGCGCCGCGAGATGCAGGGAGGGAAGTTCAGCGACGGGAAGGAAGGTCAGTGATGTGAGGGTAAGTATGATGGGGGAGAATGGGGGAGCCGAGTGGAGCCATATATACAATGGAGGCCGGGAGACTGGGAGCGGAGCCATATATACAGGGGAGGCCGGGAGAGTGGGAGTGGAGCCATATATACATGGGAGGCCGGGAGACTGGGAGCGGAGCCATATATACAGGGGAGGCCGGGAGACTGGGAGCAGAGCCATATATACAAGGGAGGTCAGGAGACTGGGAGCGGAGCCATATATACAGGGGAGACTGGGAGCGGAGCCATATATACAAGGGAGGGAGAGTGGAAGCAGAGCCATATATAAAAGGGAGGGAGAGTGGAAGCAGAGCCATATATACAGGGGAGGGAGAGTGGAAGCAGAGCCATATATAAAAGAGAGGGAGAGTGGAAGCAGAGCCATATATACAGGGGAGGGAGAGTGGAAGCAGAGCCATATATACAAGGGAGGGAGAGTGGGAGCGGAGCCATATATGCAAGGGAGGGAGAGTGGGAGCGGAGCCATATATACAAGGGAGGCCGGGAGAGTGGGAGCGGAGCCATATATACAAGGGAGGCCGGGAGAGTGGGAGCGGAGCCATATATACAGGATGGGACAGGGGAGCCATGTATACAGGATAGAAGAGTGGGAGCAGAGCCATGCATACAGGATGGGAGGATGGGAGCGGAGCCATGTATACAGGATGGGAGGATGGGAGCGGAGCCATGTATACAGGATGGGAGAGTGGGAGCGGAGCCATGTATACAGGATGGGAGAGTGGGAGCAGAGCCATGTATACAGGATGGGACAGGGGAGCCCTGCATACAACAGGGGGAGCCACACAGAGCTGGACAGGACGGGGGGACCACACATACATTTTCTGATGATTAGAAAATAATCAGCATGTACAGTACTCCAGTACAAGTTTTCTTAAGTGCTCAATGCTCCATTTCCTTGTAGGTTCCAATCATCATTAGCAGTGACGATCATCAGTAGAAGTAGCCGGTGCTCCCACTGAAACAGAGAAACAAGCCAGGTGCTCCCACTCATTCAAAACCTATGGTGAGTTGAGTCACATTAAAAATGTTATAATCAAATGATAAGTATGCACTGCTAAACTACAACCGCGTCCATAGCCCTGCCCCCTTATGACCAAAGCCCCGCCCCGTCACACCTCCATCCCCGCCCTGCCGGGCCATGGAAGAATGGTCTTGGTTCAAGCCGGTCCCTGGTGCAAAAAAGGTTGGGGACCACTGCACTAGAGCATTAGAAATGGGGCACATTATACACTGGAGCATTAGAAATGGGGCCCATTATATATGGAGCATTATTTGGGCCCATAACACACTGGAGCATCGTCCATAGGGACCATCATATACTGTAGCATTATGTGGAGCTCATCATATACTGTATGGAACATTATATGTGACCAATTATTTTGTATGGAGAAATATATGAGGCTCATTATTCTGTATGGTGCAAAATGTGGTGGCTATAATACTATATGGAGTAATATACTGTCATTTTTTTGAGCTATTGTACAATTTAAAATATATCAGTCATGTCATGTAAGCAGTGAAGTATTTGTCATTGTACTATACCTATATTTCTGTGCCGTATCGGAGCATCATGGGTTGTGGTATGTGTTAAAGGGGCGCACTGACACTCTTTGGCCCAGGGCACACGAAAACCTGGAGCCAGCCCTACCTCCCACAACTTTAGCCAAATAACCCCCCGTTTTCAATGCGTAACTATTGTTAGGAAGTAAATTAAGGTTGACAAGCTTCAGTAATAAGAATTGATGTTTTTGGCATTGAAATGGGTACTGTAGGTGTGTTTACTGTCCTCCACTCCCTGCCGACTTTTCTTCCCCATTGACCTGCATTGGGTTTTGTGTTTCAGTTGGACCCCCGACTTTTCCCTATAGTCGGCCGATTTCGTTCAACTCAACTTTTGCGAAAGTCGGGTTTCATGAAACCCGACTCGACCCTAAAAAAGGCAAAGTCGCTCATCTCTATTGTCTACAAATTTCTCAAGGGCTGTCACATTGTAAAAGGATCATCTTTATTCTCATTTGAACAAGGAAAGACTAGTACCAATGGGATGTAACTGAATGGGAGGAGACACAGATTAGATATTAGAAAAAACTTCTTGACAGTTAGGGTGATCAGTGAGTGGAACAGGCTGCCAGGAGAGGTGGTGAGTTCTCTTTCCATGGAAGTCTTCAAACAGAGGCTGAACAGACCTCTGTCTGGGATGATTTAGTGAATCCTGCGTTGAACAGGTGGTTGGACCAGATGACCCAGGAGGTCCCTTCCAACTCTACCATTCTATGGTTCTATGACTCTAGGAAAACTTTACTGAAGGCCCAATTTCAATCTTCATTACATGGCCCCTGGAATTCTAGATCCTTAGTGTACTTTTTGATGTTCTGATACCAACAGTGAATGGGAGCTTTCTATTCTATGTTAGTGATGTGATGTCAATGTGGCTGTCTGACTTAGTTTATTAGCTAATTCAGCCTTTAGCCCCCCTTGCAGTTTCTCTCTAAAGTACAAAAGTATCAGCTGTCCCAAATCAAACATGCCAGATCCTTAACTTCCTTGACAATCATCTTTCAGGGGTCACCATAAAAACTAGATTATCAGCCAATCCCATCTATATTGGTGATGGGTTCAGCCACATCACCCATGACAGAGAAGTGGGCTGCCATACAATTGTCAACTCTTTCATCACCCACACAGAGGGAGAGAGGAAGCCTGTGATGGTTTGTGTCATTGGACAACCCTCTCTAGAGGTTTGGGACACTTGGTAATCAACTGTAACCAAATATATTATATTTAGTGTAATTGACATATTTTCTACAGAGCTTGCAGATGTTGTAGCTGTTTGCTCTAACTCAAAGTCAGATTATGAGGTCACCAGTGAGGTCAAATTGTTGGACCTGCCCTCTCAGTCACAAGCTCTCAAAATGCACACCAGTTGTGAGCCAAACAATTCTGTTTATTACCCTGTGAGCAGGTTTCTTATACCATTTACAGACAAATGCAGTTCCCACTGGAAATTCCCATCAGCCACCCCCTTCTCACAAATATGTTACAAGATTTTTTAGCTATTATGTCTTTCCCAGCATACTACCCATAACACACATTTTCTCAAAGAATTGCATATGAAAAAGGTAAACATGAAACCAAATATGAAACCTTAAGAAATATATTAAACAAAATATGAGACTAAGAGACTAGTTAATACTAAAAAAATACAGTACATAGAAATGGTTTAACCCTTCAATATCACAGCTATGGGCCCAATGGAGAGGGTGGGTAATTGTTAGTATGCCATCCCTCTTTATTCTTGACCTAAGTCCAAATCACCTTATCTTTTATAGAGTAGAGTCTTAGCCAACCCACTGCCTCTCGTTAAGTCAGTAACCTTTCAATTTATGTTTCCCTAATTAGAATCAGTCAACATTGGCACTTCTTAAAATCAGACGTCAATAAGACTCAACTAACACAAAGCTAGTGGGTACCAGACTTGCAAACTATAATACAGTGTGCCCTTTGTTAATCCTTACAAGTAAGAGAATGCCAACCGAGAAGATCAAGAGCACTCACTCGTAGGTTCTGGACATGACTTCCTTTCTGTATGTTTGTTTTTCTCTCATCTGATGGGTTAGTCTAAAAAGACTCCATAGCTCAAAGCCTCAATGCAATGTCTAAACTCCGTCATTGGGATACGCAACACATAAAAGTGGCAGAAGATCGTAAAGGACCGTGCTTGTGTTGCGGTGTCACATAGATGACACAACTAATTAGGCACGGAAATACACTGCTCACTTTAATAAGAACAAGGAGAACAAGTCAAGGGTACAAGAGCTAGATTCTATATTTACAGGATTATACTACTGGATCCATGGTTTGAAGAGTTCACATTATTTCACATTTTTAACCTTACTGATCAAAGCTGTATTGAAGTCCATTTATTGAATAATTTTTTTTTACTTCTTGATTATTCTTCTAGGCACAAAGCAGAAAAAAAGCCACTTGACATGATAAAGATCCCACTCCGCCAGTAACCAAAAAAATATATATTGCACCAATGCCAAGAGAACATCTTTGCTTACTATAAAAGATGCATAATAGCATAGTGAAGAATAAATATTATGAAATTCCATAATAATGCTCGCAGCCATTAATAAGCATAAGGAAGCTACGCACATCTTCATTCATTTGCATTTCTCCCCATGCTAAATAAATATACCATACATTTATATCTCTTTGCACACAGCTTAATTTGTTTCTTGTGGATTTCTATTTTCTTCAGGCTCGGCAATTATTATTGACATCACGTAACATTCACTAGTACGCACCATTTTTAAGCTACGTTCTAAAATGCAGGCAGGTTCGTCAATGACTGCTACGGTTAAAAATAGAAAAAAAATCTCAATGTTTAGAATATACGTTTTTTTGTACTAGAAATTCTATAGAATTTCTGTAAATTAAGACTAATGCACCATATAAACATTAAGAGACAACATTTTTAATAATCTTTTATATCAGTTTTCTCATCAACACAACGTATAGAAGAAAAATTCTTTGATGGTAAAGACATTACTCCTTTACTTAATATATTGTTTTCTATTCTTTTTTCCAATTCTTTTTTTTTTTTTACTTTTTATTTACTTTAGAATTTTTTATCTAAAATTTTTACCTAATTGCTTCTCATTAATTTGGCTAAATCATTTTGCCAAAAAAAAAAATTCTAAACTTAAAAAAAATGAAAAATGCTGACTGCAAAGGAGTGAACTCCTAATCTTTAATACTGTATCTTCATAAAAAATGATTATTAATTTATAAAAATATTTGAGTTTTTATTTTAAATCCCTGAAAATTCTCACTTTGTAAAAATAGGAAAATTTATCAACAACCAACCTGTTAGAAAGGAAATAAGTATGGTGGTCAAGGTTTTATGAAGATTTTCAGAAAGTAAGGTCAGTGATGACATTGAACAGACCATGTTTTGAACAGAGCCAAGAAGAATGATCCCAGACTTGGCCATAACATGGTTCACTAGAAAGACTTGTGGGTCCTGCTAAAGGCTAGTTGACAGACATCTAAATTAATTAGCCAGAATAAGCATTTATTCATCAAGATCAATAGATTTTCCATTTCCAAACACCACATGTGGTCCCATATAAAGTTTTCAAAGGTGAAATTTGGAATTTTTTGGCCATAACGTTCAAGAATAAAGATGATAGTCCAATGTCCTTGAAGATGAAAAGAACAGCTCTGATGACCTTGGGCATTTTGTTTATGACGGGATATATGTCAAAAACGATACTGACCTCATTTCTTTTAATACATGACCAAAGAAGAGGCTTTCACATAAAGGAAATAAATATATGGCTTCTGCAAAGATGCAACTCATGTGAGACAAGACGAGTGCAAGCTGTCACCTCTCGAAGCACAAATTAATCATTGCTGTTCATTTGCTTCAATTCAGATGTTCCTTACAATGAAAGCCTTTTTCTTTTTTTTCTAGGAAATTCTAGTGATATGAATTTAATGGTGATTGAAGGGAGGCTTGGAGGAGACATTTGGCTTTGCTTTGGTAGAAGATACATTCCTGGTGTAGACTATTTAAGATGCAAAGCAAATACCCCCAGCGATAGGGGCTGCGAATGAGCAAGACAAACAGAGCAATCAAAGCAGAGCTGGGGAACAACTGGCGCCGAGCAGGGACTCAGGCACTCTCAACCACAACTTGCTGATGGTAATCCCATTCCTATTCATTACCTGAGAAAATGGATCAAGCTTAGCATTGGGTTATCTAGCCTTGTACTCAATTCTTTTTGCTTCAAGATTATATTGTAGAGAGGTGTAATAATGACTGGTGTAACTTCCCAGAACAGCAAATATGAATATATCTTAGTGTTTACAATTGTTATATATTAAATTAGAAAAAAATATATGTATATATATATGTGTGTGTATGTAAATATATATGTGTATGTGTGTGTATATATTATATATATGTATACATATGCATGTATGTGTGTATGTAAATATATATATATATGTACGTGTGATATATGTATGTGTATGCATATATACGTATGTATATATATGTATGACGTGTATATATACATATATATGTGTGTGTAGGTGTGTGACATGTATATATGTGTGTACATATAGATGTGTGTGCATGTATATACGTGTGTGACGTATATATATAATATATGTATATATATATACACATATGTGTGTGTTTGTGTGACGTATTTGTATATGTATGTACATATAAATATATAGAAATGTAGATACACACGTCACATATATATGCTGTATTTTTTCTTTTTTAATATATATATGTAGACACAAAACATATAATTTAAAGTATCTATTTATATATTGATGTATGTGTGTATATGTGTTTATCTATATGTATTTATATATATATATATACACATATAGATAAATACATATGTACACACATACATCAATATGTAAATAGATACTTTAAATTATATGTTTTGATGTTATGTAATGGAATTGGCTATTATATAATAACTGACAAAAAAAATAATTACATTTTGTAGAAAGAAAAAACATTACGTGCCAATATTTATAATATACATATATATATATATATATATATATATAAACAAACAAGCACATTGTAGCGTCACAAGCCAGACTGCCTTTAAGAGCGAGGCAGGCAGCAATGACACCTGTAAACTGGAGCACAGACGTCGCCGCGGACCTCCATAGATTGCACCTCATGCATTTTACATCCTATCATCTCTGCCATTCTTACAGCACAGGCGATGCTCATAAGTAAATTAGATTTTCCTGAAAGTCAAATTCACCGAGCTACAAAATGTACGCTACCGCTCCAAAATCTGGATCCTGTCATTATAATTGCAGACATATACTCTGGGATAATACACGGGGACATAGTTCAGCATCAGAGCAAATGTTCTCTTTTATAATTCTAGGCAGGAAGATCATTTTTTCAATGCAAACTTTCTTTCCGTCTATTCTTGGAAATCCTACCTGATACAGATGTGCCTCTCTGGCCGGGGTTCATTTTTTGATCATTTCAGCTCCACACAGTAGAAATTCAGTTGTTCTCAGCACCAAATGAGCAGAGCACAGCTCGAATTCAGAAGACTCAACCTCCACATCAAGACTTAGACACACCTCTCCCCATGTCATCTGCTACTCTCCAGCTCCCAGGAATAAATGAGAAGGACCTGAGCTGAATGAAATAGGGATAAATTCTGTTACATTGTCTCACATCAGCCCAATAACATACGCTTGCAGTTTTTTTTTTTTACTTAAAATCCTGTCTGGACGTCCAAAATTAAGTTAAATGAGCATTCAACACTTTTTGGGTAGTGAATTGATTGTCTAAGCGATGTTATATTGATCAGAAAATGTATATTATATCATAATCAGCTCATATTACACACAATATCCTAATAGTATGTGACAAGTGAGAAACACAGCAAGATTCCTCTTTATGACAGAAAGACATATGATGGACAGATAGATAATAGATAGATAATAGATAACAGATAGATAGATAGATAGATAGATAGATAGATAGATAGATAGAGAGGGGAAAAAAGTATTTAGTCAGCCACCAATTGTGAAAGTTCTCCCACTTAAAAAATGAGAGAGGCCTGTAATTGACATCATAGGTAGACCACAACTATGAGAGTCAAAATGAGAAAACAAATCCAGAAAATCACCATACCTGATTTGGCAAGATTTATATTGCAAATTATGGTGGAAAATAAGTAATTGGTCACCTAAAAACATGCAAGATTTCTGGCTCTCACAGACCTGTAACTTTTTTAAGAGGCTCCTCTGTCCTCCACTTATTACCTGTAGTAATGACACCTGTTTGAACTTGTTATCAGTATAAAAGACACCTGTCCACAACCTCAAACTGTCACACTCCAAACTCCACTATGGTGAAGACCAAAGAGCTGTTGAAGGACACCAGAAACAAAATTGTAGTCCTGCACCAGGTTGGGAAGACTTAATCTGCAATAGGCAAGCAGCTTGATGAAATCAACTGTGGGAGCAATAATAAGAAAATGGAAGACATACAATACCACTGATAATCTCCCTCAATCTGGGTCTCCCCGCAAGATCTCACCCTGTGGGGTCAAAATGATCACAAGAACGGTAAGCAAAAATCCCAGAACCACATGGGGAGACCTAGTGAATGAACTTCATAGAGCTGGGACCACTGTAACAAAGGCTGCAATCAGTAACACACTACGCAGCCAGGGACTCAGACCCTGCAGTGCCAGACGTCTCCCCCTGCTTAATACCGTATATATCCGGGCCTGTCTGAAGTTTGCTAGAGAGCATTTGGATTATCCAAAAAAGTATTGGGAGAATGACATATGGTCTGATGAAACCAAAGTAGAACTGTTTGGTAGAAACAAAACTTGTCAAGTTTGGAGGAGACAGAATGCTGAGTTGCATGCAAAGAACACCATACCTACTGTGAAGCATGGGGGTGGCAACATCATGCTTTAGGACTGATTCTCTGCAAAGGGACTAGGACGACTGATCCACATACATGAAAGAATGGATGGGGCCATGTATGGTGAGATTTTGAGTGCAAACCTCCTTTCATCAGCCAGGGCATTGAAGATTAAACGTGGATGGGTCTTTCAACATGATAATGCACACCGCAAAGCACACCGCCAGGGAAACGAAGGAGTGACTTTGTAAGAAGCAAATGAAGGTCCTGGTGTGGCCTAACCAATCTCCAGATCTTAACCCCATAGAAAACCTTTGGAGGAATTTGAAAGTCTGTGTTGCCCAGCGACAAGCTCAAAACATCACTGCTCTAGAAAAGATCTGCATGGAGGAATGGGCCAATATACCACCAACATTGTGTGACAATCTTCTGAAGACTTACAGAAAATGTTTGAGCTCTGTCATTGCCAACAAAGGACATATAACAAAATACTGACTTGAACTTTTGTTAATGACCAAATACTTATTTTCCACCATAATTTGCTAAATAAATCTTGCCAAATCAGACAAGGTGATTTTCTGGATTTGTTTTCTCATTTTGACTCTCACAGTCTTCTCTCATCTTTTTAAGTGGGAGAACTTGCACAATTGGTTGCTGACTATTCTTAATGTACTGTCACACTTAGCGATGTACCAGCGATCCCGACCAGCGATATGACGCGGTCAGGATCACTGGTACATCGCTAAGTGGTCGCTAGTGAGCTGCCACACAGGCAGATCTCACCAGCGACATCACTGGGGACGGGGGTAGCTACTTACCTGTCACACTAGGCAATCCTGCGTCCTCCCGCCCGGCTCCACGCTCGTCGCTCATCTCTCCACAGGAAGCGCCGCAGGAAGCTGACGACGAGAAACGGTCGTGAACGTTCTCGCGCGATCATCGATAACCAGCGGGGGAGTGGTCGTAGGTAAGTATCAGACACAGCGATATAGCTAGCAATATCGCTATAACGTCACAAGTTATAGCGATATTGCTAGCGATATCGCTTAGTGTGACAGTACCTTTACCCACTGTAGATAGATATAGATAGATAATAGTTAGATAGATAGATACAGTTGTGGCCAAAAGTATTGACACCCCTGCAATTCTGTCAGATAATACTCCGTTTCTTCCTGAAAATGATTGCAAACACAAATTCTTTGGTATTATTATTTTCATTTAATTTGTCTTAAATGAAAAAAACACAAAAAGAATTGTCCTAAAGCCAAATTGGATATAATTCCACACCAAACATAAAAAAGAGGGTGGACAAAAGTATTGGCACTGTTCGAAAAATCATGTGATGCTTCTCTAATTTGGGTAATTAACAGCACCTGTAACTTACCTGTGGCAGCTGACAGGTGTTGGCAATAACTAAATCACACTTGCAGCCAGTTGACATTGATTAAAGTGGACTCAACCTCTGTCCTGTATCCTTGTGTGTACCACATTGAGCATGGAGAAAAGAAAGAAGACCAAAGAACTGTCTGAGGACTTGACAAACCAAATTGTGAGGAAGAATGAGCAATCTCAAGGCTACAAGTCCATCTCCAAAGACCTGAATGTTCCTGTGTCTATCGTGCGCAGTGTCATCAAGAAGTTTAAAGCCCATGGCACTGTGGCTAACCTCCCTAGATGTGGACGGAAAAGAAAAATTGACAAGAGATTTCAACGCAAGATTGTGCGGATGTTGGATAAAGAACCTCGACTAACATCCAAACAAGTTCAAGCTGCCCTGCAGTCCGAGGGTACAACAGTGTCAACCTGTACTATCCGTCGGCGTCTGAATGAAAAGGGACTGTATGGTAGGAGACCCAGGAAGACCCCACTTCTTACCTCGAGACATAAAAAAGCCAGGCTGGAGTTTGCCAAAACTTACCTGAAAAAGCCTAAAACGTTTTGGAAGAATGTTCTCTGGTCAGATGAGACAAAAGTAGAGCTTTTTGGCCAAAGGCATCAACATAGAGTTTACAGGAGAAAAAAAGAGGCATTCAAAGAAAAGAACACGGTCCCTACAGTCAAACATGGCCAAGGTTCCCTGATGTTTTGGGGTTGCTTTGCTGCCTCTGGCACTGGACTGCTTGACCGTGTGCATGGCTTATGAAGTCTGAAGACTACCAACAAATTTTGCAGCATAATGTAGGGCCCAGTGTGAGAAAGCTGGGTCTCCCTCAGAGGTCATGTGTCTTCCAGCAGGACAATGACCCAAAACACACTTCAAAAAGCACTAGAAAATGGTTTGAGAGAAAGCACTGGAGACTTCTAAGGTGGCCAGCAATGAGTCCAGACCTGAATCCCATAGAACACCTGTGGAAAGATCTAAAAATGGCAGTTTGGAGAAGGCACTCTTCAAATATCAGGGACCTGGAGCAGTTTGCCAAAGAAGAATGGTCTAAAATTCCTGCAGAGCATTGTAAGAAACTCATTGATGTTACCGGAAGCGGTTGGTCGCAGTTATTTTGGCTAAAGGTTGTGTAACCAAGTATTAGGCTGAGGGTGCCAATACTTTTGTCTGGCCCATTTTTGGCGTTTTGTGTGAAATGATCAATGGTTTGCTTTTTGCTTCATTCTCTTTTGTGTTTTTTCATTTAAGACAAATTAAATGAAGATAATAATACCAAAGAATTTGTGTTTGCAATCATTTTCAGGAAGAAACTGAGTATTATCTGACAGAATTGCAGGGGTGTCAATACTTTTGGCCACTACTGTAGATAGATAGAAAATGATGGAGCAGCACATCTATCAAATGGGTGCAAAGCCTCCCAGCAATTAAGCCATATACTTGCCAGACATCTAAAGAGAAAAAAAATGGGAAGCAGCACTCCAAAAATTTCAAAAGTAAAGGTGGACTTTATTAGGTCGACATGGCGTGGCGACGTTTCAGCTTTCAAAAGCCTTTCTCAATCAGTGGTTGAGAAAGGCTTTTTAAAGCTGAAATGTCACCACGTTGGCTCAGTGTGGGGAAGAGGCATCATAGGGTGGGACCTGAGCCCCCATCGATTGCTTAAAAGACCTCTTAGAAGTGCACCGCTCAGGAGACAGGACTATGACTTTCTACTCGCTGGATTCACTCTGTTCTGTGTGTATGCTCTCCTTTCTCCTGAGCAGCGGTCTTATAGGAGGCCTTTATTTAGCTGCTGGTGAGTCCTCAGAACTGGGTGACCCTTCGATCTGTTCAGAACGGGTGTAAAACATAAAAAATATCCCAAAATGTTAGATACTCTTTAAAGCGGATATCTCAGGTTTAAAATTCATTCCCTAGCCCCCATTACACTCATAAGCAGGTGCACTTTTTTCTGCCATGCCAAGAGCAGAGCAAAGTACTCTGTAGTGTGCAGGAGCCAGGTAAGGCAAAAAAGCACTGATGGCTTTTAGGTAAAGCCTGCGCATGAGTGGCGCCCCTGAGGCTCAGTCGCCACAGAGGTACTGCACCTTCTCCTAAGCTGTGGTGCTCCACCATCCAGGTAAGTTGGAGGCTCCTGACCACGCTCCAACACTCACACCCCACACAATAGAGTAGTTCAGCAAAACCACATTGCGGCTCCTTGCTTAGAGAGAGGCAGAGCACCTTTGGTGGTTCCCTGCTTGGAACACTAGACGCGCTGGGAGGTGGGTGGAGTTCAGAATATATATATGAGCGGGATGGTTTAGGATTACAGGTCAGTCTGACAGGAGGTTAGTGAGAGAGGAAGCCACTCGGGAGGAGTGGGGATCCCTGGAAGAGGGATGGAGGAAGGAGTGCTGCAGCTGCCTCAGTGATCTGAGCCAGCTGGCACGGGAAAGGAAAGAAGGAGAAAGACATTGAACTGAAGCCTGAGCTTCCACAGAAGGGAAAATACATGTATGGAACATAGGAGTAAAAGGGAACATAGAGGATGTGGTTAGAGAAAGAACCCTGCCTAGAAGTTCTAAGCGCAAGGCCGGGGCCCGGTCCTCGAGGTTGTATGGACACTAATGGTTCTGCAGCAGACACCGGTGGAGTAGTGGGCTGTAAATGCACTACTCCCATCTAAGACTTGAGGGCACAACAGCAACACGGATAGAGAGCCAGGACTTAGGAGTAGAGAGTCCCCGAAGCAGGCTACAGCTGTCTGCCATGCAAGTAGAGTTCTTGGGAACATCTGTCAGGAGGAACTCCAGTGTAACACAGTACTAGGAGATCTTCACACATAAAAGCGCTATAGAGGAGACTTCCGGAAAAGGCGCATAAGTTGGCGGAGTGTGGAAGTGAGCATTCCATCTTGCCTGGAGGTTGGCTGGGCCCCTGACCCGGAGGACACGGCACAGAAGCGGGCACTACAGCCCGTGAGTAAAGCTTTGGAACTACATGCCCTGGTGTTCTCCATTCCTTCCTGCGTCCATTCGCCTGGCACTGCTACATCCCCTGTGCCGGACACTACACCATCTAAGTGTCTCCACATCTACCCTGCCCTGGGACAACAGCCCTGCCTGTGGAGGGCTATACCATCCTTGCTGCACTACACCATCTGTCCCAGAGGATCTGTCTGCAGCATCGGCTTAACACCTCCTTTGCTGAACACCACAGGTGGCGTCACGAACTATTCATTTAACTACATTTCACCATTCACTTCTTTCTATTACTTGGGCACCCAGGGCCACGGTCTGGGTCACCGCCACTGTGACACATCCCACTGATACCGGCCTGGTACCGAGTACCCCGCAGCCCTGGGAGGGCAACCCACATGAGCACTACCAAACTTTATTCTGCCCTCGGCAGGTCATAGAGAAGTGCGGTGGCTCAGGAGTGCAATGAGGGGCACCATGTGGAAGACTTTGGATGCATTATTCACATGAAGCATGGAAGGGCGAAGGTGATAGTAAGAAGAGAGGTGGTCCTTATTGGAATTTACTGCATCATCTGTGTGTTTAAGAAAAACTTTTTTTGTGCCTTGTTTAGGAGATTGGGGACATACTGGTGCTAGCTGTCCTTTATATGAGGAAAACCTGGTGACAGGTTCCCTTTAAGCCAGTCCCTTGTCTTGATAGTGATCCATTGGTAAGAGCGAGCACAGTCTAACATCACTTCACCTGTCTGCACTTGAACCCAAACTGGTGCAACACACCAGCACGCTCCAAGTGTCAGTGTGGTTGTGCACACAATGTGGCTTTTGGCGCATTCTGACGCCTAGATCCTATCTGCGATTGCCACTTGGTGCACCTGGAAAGTAGCGAGCGAGCAGCTTCAGTGAGGAGGTGAATAAGGTTTTGTGAAGTGGTGTCTGTTCACTTCAATGCCCTTCCTCCTCATTGAGTCCGCAGCCAAAAATAGGCAGCATCCAGGCATCAGAATGCACCTGCTGTCACATTGTCTGCGCGTTCACACTGTCACTTGGAGCGCTACTGTTCTCCTCTAGTGTCAGGGCACAAGCACAGAAATGTAAACTTATTTTAGACAGCACTTACGCTCACCAAATTACCTCTGACAATTATAACAAGGGAATGGCTTTAATATACTAATAGGAGGGTGTAACGGTGCACCAAGGCATAAAATATTAAGTTAAAACTGTTTATCCTTGGGCGATATCTCCTATATAAATGTGTATGCAGAATAATTGGCATTTTGGGGTGAAAGACTCCTTTTACATATCTCTCTCAGCAAAAAGGTGTCCTGTGTACACATGTGCTTCTGGGAACTAGGCTTTTCTATCTGCACAGGACGATCATGTTAATGATCGTTCTGTGCACATGAAAATGAGGTCACATCCTGCCTAAACAGGCTATTAAGCGACTGCTGATTGGCTTCATAAACCAGATCAGTGGTCGTTTAAAGGATGCAAGTGTCCAATGTAAATGTCTCTTAGATCTAAGCACCTGACTCAATGGTGACTTCTCACATCCACCGCTCATATCTGCAGTCTTCCATCTTTTCCGGTCTTCTGCAGCACATCCCGAAACCGTGCTCTTAAAAATAACAATGTCATTATAATATACCTGAACAAAAATAACCACCCATACTGTAACCTAAATAAACCATGTTCCAAATTATTATGCAAATTGTTTTTAAGTGTCATAGCGGGTTTTTTTTAATGAAACCCATTGATGGTATTGTGTCTCAGGGTTCTTTGGATCACTGAATTAAATCTCAGATACCTGTGATAATTAGTTTGCCATGTGAGCCCAATAAAAGGAAAACTGGATATTCCACACTTTTGAGCAGGCCACAGTTTTCAAGTAACATGGGAAAGAAAAAGGATCTCTCTGCTGCCGAAAAGCATCAAATAGTGCAATGCATTGGTCAAGGGATGAAACATTAGATACTTCCCGAAAATTTGATCATAGTACTGTTAAGAGATTTGTGGCTGATTCTGAGCACGGACGTGTTCGTGCAGATAAAGGCAGAATGAGGAAGGTTTCTGCCAGGCAAGTTCATCGGATTAAGAGAGCAGCTGCTAAACAGCCATTACAAACCAGCAAACAGATATTTGAAGCTGCTGGTGCCTCTGGAGCCCCTCGAACCTCAAGGTGTAGGATCCTTCAAAGGCTTGCTGTAGTGCATAAACCTACTATTTGGCCACCCGTAAACAGTGCTCACAAGCAGAAACGGTTGCAGTGGGCCCAGACATACATGAAGACTAATTTTCAAACAGTGCTGTTTACTGATGAGTGTCGAGCAACCCTGGATGGTCCAGATGGATGGAGTAGTGGATGGTTGGTGGATGGCCACCATGTCCCATCAAGGCTGCAAAGTCAACAAGGAGGTGGAGTAGTCATGTTTTTGGCCAGAATCATGGGGAAACAACTGGTAGGGCCCATTAAGGTTCCTGAAGGTGTGAAAATGACCTTGGCAAAGTATATAGAGTTTCTTACTGTCAACTTTCTTTCATGGTATAAAAAGCAAAAACGTGCCTTCAGGAGCAAAATCATATTCATGCATGACAATGCACCATCCCATGCTGCAAAGAATACCTCTGAGTCATTGGCTGCTATGGGCATAAAAGGAGATAAACTCATGATGTGGCCATCATCTTCCTCTGACCTCAACCCTATAGAGAACCTTTGGGGTATCATCAAGCAAAAGATCTATGAGGGTGGGAGGCAGTCCACACCAAAACAGCAGCTCTGGGAGGATATTCTGACTTCATGCAAAGAAATACAAGCAGAAACTCTCCAAAAACTCACAAGTTCAATGGATGCAAGAATTGTGAAGGTGATATCAAAGAAGGGTTCCGATGTTAACATGTAACTTCGTCTGTTAGGATGTTTTGGAGTTAAATAGCTTTTTTGTTCGGTGAATGTGACCTCCTAATGCTGCAAATTCCACAAATGAGCATTTTCAGTTCTTTAAAACATATCAAATGTTTAGAAATTCTACGGTCTAAGAAGTAAGGTTTCTCCTTGCGGAGAGTGACATGCCGGCTGTGGCTTGCCAAGGTAAGGAGGATTATTCGCCGTGCAATGCTCCTCTGGGAAAATAATATGCAAATTGCCTCTTCTGAAAGAAAGAGGACTTTTACTCTACAGCGCCACCTATTGGTAGTAGCGATCCTACAAGTCACAATCAACCCTTTAACGAGTCTTGTAGTGTGACTTAGGATACAAGCCAGAGAGGGGTTTCTGATTTGGCTTGTATCCTAAGTCACACTACAAGACTCGTTAAAGGGTTGATTGTGACTTGTAGGATCGCTACTACCAATAGGTGGCGCTGTAGAATAAAAGTCCTCTTTCTTTCAGAAGAGGCAATTTGCATAGAAATTCTACTGCGCCTAATAATTTGGAGCAGTGCATTTTGAGTTTTTATTCATTTTGGAGATTATACTGTTATCATTGGGAGGTTTCTTCAATAAAATTTGATGTATACTCTAACATGTGAGTGTGACAGCATGATGTATTTCTATGCAGCTGTCACTCTCAGGTCATGAGAGCCAACAGTCAATCCGAGGATTCCAATGCATTCCTCGCTCAAGATATATGACCATTTGTCTTCCCTCTTATGATGAGTTATTGAACTACAAAGGGCCCATATATTTTTCTTGCACAAGGGCCTCTTCAGCCTGTGTCCTCCTCGACTGCTTATGGGAAAGGAGTGCCACCTTTGGCCATAGATAGATAGATCCTCAACTTGACAAACACAGACCCACAGAAAGCACCAGCTGCTTTAAATTAGACATTTCAAGACCTGGACTGGAGGTAAGTGAGCAGAGGATCCCACCCAGCTCTTTCAGCTGCATGTAAAACCTGGACCCATAATCAAGGCACATTAAAACACCTCTCCCCACTATATGTACTGGAGATTTTTTCTCTGGGTCTTACATCACCAAGGTCTGGCACAATGGGGACACATACCTTTCATCCTCTACTTGTCCAGCTGCCACCTTACGATGGATGGATGGATTGATAGCTAGATGGTGGAGTGTTGCCATTTTTTCTGGATAGATACATAAACATTATGCATTTACTAATGATGAGTGAATCGATTCTAAACCAATCAAATTAATTTAGAGTTTCCCAAAATTCCCGAATTCTAGAGAAAACAAATTTTGAGAAATTTGATTTTTGTGTATCCATCAAAATGGCAGTCAGATGACCACTATTTACTGGATTCATATGGGCAGTAGAGATATGGTTGCTGCCAAAGCTTTCCACTGCTCCTTTGCTGACTTCATCCGCTCTGCTTCACCCTGGCACTGATCTCCTCTTCCCTGGCGCAGTCCCATGTGACCATATGGAGTGGCACAAATGAAGAAAAATTATTATTTCAGAATGCTCACTGAGCCTGAGCTAGCACCAGAAGTACCAGCAAAGCAAAGAAGAGACCAGTGCTGGTTGAAGCCAGCAGAGGAGCGGTGGAAAGCTGTAGCAGCTAAGTGAGTATGAAATGTCTGTTAGCCCCTTTGCCGGCTCCAGAATGCTGTAATCATGTTTGATCGCAGTGTTCCTGGGGTTAAAGTGCCGGGAGCGGTCTGTGACTACTCCTGGCACTTAGTTCCTGGTGTCAGCTGTGAGAATCTGCTGACACCCGGCTGCGATCAGCCACGCACCCACCATGAGCACAGCTGATCCCCTATGATGTACTTTTCCGTCCATGGGCATTAAGTCCCAGTGTACATGAATGGAATAGTACGTCCAATGTCAGAAAGGGGTTAATCAAGTGGAATCAGAAAATGAATATGCAGTACTATATTATGCCACTGTATAAATGCCACTTGAAAACAAAACAAAAGTATCTTATGGTATCCCAGAAAAAAGATGCAATTTAATGTAAAGTCAGTGAGAAGGATAACACACACTAGCAAGGATCAGCAAAGGTAAATATATAGGTGGTGATCCAAAAAGTCCTGGCCCTGGAGAGGGGTGTCTGGGCATAAAGCCTGAGGACTGTGAAAGGTAAGAAGTGCTGAAAAGGTAGAAAACAGCACGATGATGGGAAGAAAGAGGAGATAACCTGGTTGGTGGTAGGATTTCCACCGTCACTGATTGTGGAAACTTAACACTAGACCTCAAGCAGCTTGGATTGTGGTCTCTCCACTCTTCCTTCAGACTTTGGGACCTTGAATTCCAAGGTCTAGTGTGAAGCTTCCACAATCAGTGATGGTTTTGGGAGCCATGTTATTTGCTGGTGTAGGTCCACTGTGTTTTATCAAGAACAAAGTCAGCGCAGCCGTCTACCAGGAAATATTAGAGCACTTCATGCTTCCCTCTGCCGACAAGGTTTTTGAAGATGGATATTTCATTCTCCAGCAGGACTTGTCACCTGTCCACATGGCCAAAAGTACCAATACCTGGTGTACAAACAACAGTATCACTGTGCTAGATTGGCCAGCAAACTCGCCTGACCTTAACCCCATAGAGAATCTATAAGGTTATTGTCAAGAGGAACATGAGAGACACCAGACCCAACAATGCAGACAAGCTGAAGGCTGCTATCAAAGTAACCTGGGCTTCCTTAAAACCTCAACAGTGCCACCGGCTGATCGCCTCCATGCCACGCCACATTGATGCAAAAGGAGCCCCGACTAAGTATATTTACAGAACACATGTTAGGCGTCAGATTCCTGACGCTGCACAGCAGGAATCCAGAGCCAGACATCCGGTGGTCCCCCATTCCGCTCCGACCGCTCAGACTCCTGCTCAGCAATCACGGCGAGCCAAGCATGCTGCTCAGACTCGTTCTGTGAGCCTGGATGTTGCTGCCACCTCTGGTGCAGCAATGGTAGCGCAACCTGCTCTGCAGGGAACCGCTCCTGAGGCTAAGTCCTCGTGCCGTGCTACTGGGCATGCCCGCAACTTGTCCTCTCAATGGAGAGCAGGGGTCACATGTCCAGGTCCTGCGTCGGATCTGATTGGTTCTTCCCAGGTTACTGGAAGGTCCCGGAAGCGCATGGCTATAAAAAGCCCGCATGGCGGCTCGGCCATGCGCTAGTGTAGACCTATTATGCTATGTGTGAATGGTGATGGATGCATGTTCTGGTGACTGACTTATTGGAAACCCCTACCCTCTGATATTACGAGTGGTGACCAAGTGTGTATAGTCAGCTCCAGGTAGTGGCTAGCTATTTGCCACTGTGCTACCGCACCTAGCACTAGCGCCCATCGGTGTCCGCCCTGTCGGCACCGTCGTGTAGCGGCGATAGTTACCGCCGCGCCTGCGCTTAGCAGTTCTGCCACGCTGCGCTTAGCAGTCCTCTGGCGTTTGCGGTTGCGATGCCACCCGCTGGTTACCTTGTGCGCTTAACAAGGTCAGCATTTTTGTATTTATTTTTTTAAGGTTTACTTAAAAATATTTATTTGCGCTAGTAATACCCACAATATTGTCTCTCTTCAAAAACAAACATACAATATAAAAATATATATATATGTGTAAATAAATTCCCTTTATAATCTCAAAAACCACATCAATAGTGCAACTAAATAACGCAAAATGAACAATAAATTAAGGAGGAAGCAGATAAACTAATAAACTGATAAAAAACCAAACCGCTCCCCCACATAGCAGTGTGTAAAATTAGGCACACATAAATGCACCTGAAATTGGCAGATGATAAAAATTAGTCTCAATTCAAATAGCGCACATACCTATTGTGCTCCCCTGCTGGACTTCCTTATAATCCAATAGTGAAGCGGCGTGGATAGAAAAAATAATAATCACGAAAGGATTTGGGTAAATGTTGCAAGAGGGTCACCTTTAGTGATGTGCAAAGTACTAGCGGGGGATGCTCCGGCCGGTAGCAATCCCCCTGTTCACCGCTGATACTCCACCCGTTGACAGAAGGGCGAGAAGCGGATATATTTTATTATATTTTATAAGAATTTTTCATTTTTTTAAGGTTCTCTGTGTTTGAACAGAGCCGGCCTTAGCCGCTCGGGTGATGTTAACCCGAGCGCACTACTTCACCCATTGGAGTATCTGCCATTGTCCAGCAGCGGTCTTATCATCTACCGCACGGTGGACCCCAGGCGGCGAACGCACCTTCTATTATTTTTATTAGGTGCGTTCCGCCGTCCATAACAACACACATTTCAGTAGGCCTACATTTTGGATTTTAAAATAATTTTCTCAAGTTGGTGTCATAAAGTATTCTAATTTTTCTGAGATAATGACTTTTGGGTTTTCATTGGCTGTAAGCCATAATCATCAACATTACCAGAAATAAACACGTGAAATAGATCACTCTGTTTGTAATGACGCTATATAATATATGAGTTTCACTTTTTGTATTGAAGAACTGAAGTAAATGAACTTTTTTATGATATTCTAATTTTTTTAGATGCAGTTTCCTATTTTTTGGGTGTACTATTATTATTATTTATTATGATAGCGCCATTTATTCCATGGCGCTTTACATGTGAGGAGGGGTATACATAATACATACAAGTACAGTAATCTTAAACAATACAAGTCACGACTGGTACAGGAGGAGAGAGGACCCTGCCCGCGAGGGCTCACAATCTACATTGGGATGGGTGAGGATACAGTAGGTGAGGATAGAGCTGGTCGTGCAGCAGTTTGGTGGATCGGTGGTTACTGCAAGTTGTAGGCTTGTTGGAAGAGGTAGGTCTTCAAGTTCTTTTTGAAGGTTTCCATGGTAGACGAGAGTCTGATATGTTGTGGTAGAGAGTTCCAGAGTAGAGGGGATGCGCGGGAGAAATCTTGTATGCGATTGTGGGAAGAAGAGATAAGAGGGGAGTACAGAAGGAGATCTTGTGAGGATCGGAGGTTTCGTGCAGGTAAGTACCGGGAAACTAGGTCACAGATGTACGGAGGACTCAGGTTGTGGATGGCTTTGTATGTCATGGTTAGGGTTTTGAACTGGAGTCTTTGGGTAATGGGGAGCCAGTGCAGGGATTGACAGAGGGGAGAGGCTGGGGAATAGCGGGGGGGGACAAGTGGATTAGTCAGGCAGCAGAGTTAAGAATAGATTGGAGGGGTGCGAGAGTGTTAGAGGGGAGGCCACAGAGCAGGAGGTTGCAGTAGTCAAGGTGGGAGATGATGAGGGCATGGACTAGGTTTTTTGCAGATTCTTGGTTGAGGAAGGTACGGATCCGTGAAATATTTTTGAGTTGAAGTCGGCAGGAAGCGGAAAGGGCTTGGATATGTGGTTTGAAGGAGAGATCAGTGTCAAGGATAACCCCGAGGCAGCTAGCTTGTGGGACTGGAGAGAGTGGGCAGCCGATTACTTTAATGGATAGGTCTGTTGGGGGGGTCACGTGCGATGGGCGAAAGATGATTAATTCTGTTTTGTCCATATTAAGTTTTAGAAATCTAGCAGAGAAGAAGGATGAAATAGCAGACAGACATTGAGGGATTCTGTTTATCTGGTCCAGAGATGTAGATCTGTGTGTCATCAGCATAGAGATGATACTGAAAGCCATGAGATTCTATGAGCTGTCCGAGGCCGAAGGTGTAAACGGAGAAGAGCAGGGGCCCTAGGACTGAACCTTGCGGGACTCCGATGGATAGGGGGCGCGGTGAGGAGGTGGTGTGCGAATGGGAGACGCTGAATGTCCGGTCTGCTAGGTATGACGCAATCCAAGATAGGGCCAATTCTGGCCAAGTACTATTGATTTATTAAATGTGACGGGGTTCTTTTAGTGATCCTCTATCTCAAGTCCAGCTGGTATGATTTGCACTAAAATATAATTAGTAATTCTTTCTAATTTTCATCTGATTTTAGATGAACAGTATCTTTAGGCAATAACCGTACTAATCTTAAACAAATACATTGCCCCGTTCCTTCATGAATTCTACCGTGTTCTGGCCACATCATTTTTCTCACTTTCACACTATGTCAGATTCACAATAAATAACCTTCATTTTCCTTTTTCCTTCGTCATTTTATTAATCTGGAGTTGGAAGAATCGATTCTCCAGCTTTGAGATACAGTACTGGCAAAAAACACACACCAGATTAGAATAATTGTTTAGACTACTCTCTCAAAAAAAGCACCAGAGTAGAATTATTTTTTAGACATACTGCTGGCAAAAAAAAAACGGCTCAGCATAGAATTAGTTTTTAGACACACTACTCATACAGACATGGCTGCAGAGTACACAGAGCCTTAAAGCTCCGTACACCTCGTACACACGCGGCTCCTCTCCGTACACCTCGTACACGCACGGCTCCGCTCCGTACACCTCGTACACACTGCTCCGCTCCGTACAGCTCGTACACACGGCTCCGCTCCGTACACCTCGTACACACGGCTCCGCTCCGTACACCTCGTACACACACAGCTCCGCTCCGTACACCTCGTACACACGCGGCTCCTCTCCGTACACCTCGTACACACGCGGCTCCGCTCCGTACACCTCGTACACACGCGGCTCCTCTCCTTACACCTCGTACACACGCGGCTCCTCTCCGTACACCTCGTACACGCGCGGCTCCGCTCCGTACACCTCGTACACACGGCTCCGTACACCTCGTACACACACAGCTCCGCTCCGTACACCTCGTACACCCACGGCTCCGCTCCGTACACCTCGTACACCCACGGCTCCGCTCCGTACACCTCGTACACCCACGGCTCCGCTCCGTACACCTCGTACACACGGCTTCGCTCTGTACACCTCGTACACACACGTTTCCGCTTTGTACACCTCGTACACACACGGCTCCGCTCCGTACACCTCGTACACACGGCTCCGCTCCGTACACCTCGTACACACATGTCTCCGCTTCGTACACCTCGTACACACACGGCTCTGCTCCGTACACCTCATACACACACAGCTCTGCTACATCCACACTGTAAATCCTGACCCCACACATACTTACCTCAACCAGCACCATGACAACAGCAAAGCAGAGTCTTGCAGACGGTAGAGGCAAGGCTGAGCGCACAGGACCTGTGATGAGGTCACAGGAGGGGCGGAGTCAGGGGTGACATGATCGGGGGGTCTGGACAAAGGCTCCTGATCATGTGACCCCCTGACTCCTCCCCTCCTGTGACCTCATCACAGGTCCTGCGAACAGAGCGAGCAGGCAAGCGAGTGCGACGCTGTGAGTGGCTGCGGGGGGGAGGGGGTCTCATGCTAAGGTGAGGATGGGGTGCGTGGGGGCGGGCGTGGCGGCTTAGCTCCCTGCAGTGCGGGAGGAACTTGAAACTATCACCGCCATGCCCGCAGAGGGCCAGCGGCAGGAGCAACAGTGGCCGCAGCAGCTGGCAAGCGGCCACCCGCGGCCCACGTGACAGCGGCCCAGCGGGAAAATGCCCGGTTGGTTATATTGCCAATCCGGGCCTGTTCCAGATGCCTCCACACAGCCGGAGAACTAAATAAGCCTAAAGCAAGAAAGGGGAAATCTAAATTGCCCCAGAGCAGACCGCAAAGGAATAGATAGCCCCCAAACATATATTCTCGGTGACCCAATCATAACACTGAATATAATATGGTTTAAAAAAAAATCACATTTAGCAGGCAGGCGCCGGTGGCATCACCTGCACTGTAGCATGATCGCATCTATAATATCCATTTAATTATTTTATTTAGTGTTATAAATGTCTTCAGAAAAGATAAAAAATATTTCTCAGAATGGCAACAGCGGCACCTGCTCAGTACCATCTATTAAATCAGGAATTTTGCCTTAATCTTTTTACTGTTTCAACCATCAGTTATGCTGACAAGGGAATCTGTCGGCAGGATTCACACCCCAAACTAAAGAATAGCTTTGTATATATCCTGAGGGATGTTAGTATGCATTGGGGTGCTGGTCTGCAACTATCTAATAAACATATATTTAAATGACTATTTTTCACCATTTGATAGTACTATGGAATTTGTTAGGTTACAGTTCGTGATGCCAAACATAGCTGTAGGCTCCCATTCTTCCAACGGAGGCCAGAAAAGAGTTCATTTAGGATTTTCTCAGGATGGAATGCACCAACATTCTTTTTTTCCTGCATAGGAAAACACAGCATCTATACTTACTGTATGGCTTTATAGAGTTATAGACAGTTATACTTCCAAAATATACAGTAAATGTGCACAGATCTTTATTCTTTCAAAATAAATAGATATACGGCCTTCAGCTTTAGAAACCCACAGTTTCAAGCACCATGATGCTCAGGCTGCTGCTTTACGATGAGCAGATATTATTAGGTACATGTTTTGCCCTTTGGGCTCACTCACAATGGACTACTGGGAGATTCAGACAAGTCACAGATAAGAATTGATTGGAATTTGATTGTTTCCTCAGCGTGCAAGAAGAATACATAATCCAATGGATGATAATAGAATGTTGGATTTTAGCCTTGTTTGTCGGAGCATGGAGTAAATCTAGCGGAAAGTGAAAAAGAAAGTGGAGAGATGTTTGAGAAAAGAGCTTTATAATTGCAGGAGGAAGGGGAGATCGCACAGTCTTTGTGCCACAATAAGACTGGTTCTAAAGATATTTCCACGTAGTCAATTTGAACTGTCAAACGTGGCCAGTCTCATTTTGAACATGTTAATCGTCAGCGCTAGTATACTGTGTTCTGAGATTATTATACTGCTGACCATATATACCAACATAAATCTATGTGTGTGTGTGTATATATAACGTGTGTGTATAATGTGTGTATGTATAGCTAATATATATATATATATATATATACACACAGTGAGGAAAAAAGTATTTAGTCAGCCACAAATTGTGCAAGTTCTCCCACTTAAAAAGAAGGGAGAGGCCTATAATTGACATCATAGGTAGATCCCAACTATGAGAGACAAAATGAGAAAACTAATCCAGAAAATCGCCTTGTCTGATTTGGCAAGTTATATTTTGCAAATGATGGTGCAAAATAAGTATTCGTAATAAGTTTGTCTCAATATTTTGTTAAATACCCTTTGTTGCCAATGACAGATGTCAAATGTTTTCTGTAAATGTGGCACCCCAGGAGTTCAGTTGCCACAGTGGCCTTGCCTCCCTCCAGGGGGGAGTGATGTTATGCCTGGAAGCAAAGAAGGAATCTCCTTACTAGGTAGTTCCAGCATACAGCACACTTCCTGCTCCAGGCCAGCAGAGGGAGCTCTAAGTCCGACTTCAGAGGAGCTGCACTCTCTGGTCAGGAGGAGGAAGTTAGTGGGAGTTAGTGCCTGAACAGGTTTGAGACAGGATGTATGGAGAGAAGCTGGGGGACAGGAGCTATAGCTGAGCTCACCCCCAAACTTGAGCACCAGAGACCAGGCCCCGGAGCCTGAGGCTGTGTGGGTACTAAAGCCCCAGCAGCAGAATCCTGAGGACAGAAGACCGCAGATCCTCTGTCCCCAACTGATATTCGATGACACAGCAGCATGTGTGAGCCGGAGATGCCAGATAGGAGCGATCCCTGAAGCAGGCTACTGTTGCCTGTCATGTGAGTGGAGTTCTACCTAAGTAACAGACAGAGAAACTTGAATAAAGTTTACAGCAGTAAGTACCTCAGAGAATAGCACTAGAAAGGAAGCCTCACAACCCATCTGAATAAGGAGATCCCCAAATTGCTTAAAGGCTGACCAACTCCAGAACCATCTGTAACCTGAGCCCCGAACTGTACCTGCACAGCTCAGTAAAAGATAAAGGAAACTGCACTCTCTTGTGTCTTCTGAATCTTTCCTGCATCATCTGCCCTGCACCACATTCACCTCGAGTATAATCTTTACTATCCTAACTGCCCTGGGACATAGCTCTGCCTGTGGAGAGCTGAACCAACTCTGCTGCATCAATAACTGTCCCAGTGGACTGAATCTGCAGCGTCAGCTGTCATCTTTATTGCCGAGTACCACAGGTGGCATCACAAACACTTTATTACAAACACTTTATTTTTCCCTTTTCACTATTCTCCTTTTATTGGATGCCCAGGGCCACGGACTGGGTCATTGCTGCCGTGACACTGCCCCTTAAAAAAGCTGCCCGGTACCGATTATCCCCACTGCCCTGGCAGGTGCTCCATAAGTCTTCACAAGGTTGGCACACACACTGTTGGTGGTATGTTGGCCCATTCCTCCATGCAGATCTCCTCTATAGCAGTGATGTTTTGGCCTGTCGGTTGGCAACATGGACTTTCAAATCCCTCCAAAGGTTTTCTATGAGGTTGAGATCTGGAGATTGGTTAGGCCACTTCTGGGCCTTCATATGCTTCTTACGAAGCCACTCCTTTGTTGCTCTGGTGGTGTGCTTGGGATCATTATGCTGAAAGACCCATCCATGTCTCTTTTTCAATGCCCTTGCTGATGGAAGGAGGTTTTCACTCAAAATCTCACAATCATTCTTTCATGTACACGGATCATTCATCCTAGTCCCTTTGCAGAGAAACAGCCCCAAAGCATGATGCTGCCTCCCATGCTTCACAGTAGATATGGTGTTCTTTGGATGTAACTCAGCATTCTGTCTCCTCCAAACACAATAAGATTTGTTTCTACCAAACAGTTCTACTTTGGTTTCATCAGACCATATGACATTCTCCCAGTACTCTTCTGGATAATCCAAATGCTCTCTAGCAAGCTTCAGATGGGCCCGGAAATGTACTGGCTTAAGCAGGGAGACACGTCTGGCACTGCAATATCTGAGTCCCTAGCGGCATAGTGTGTTACTGATGGTAACCCTTGTTATCGTGGTCTCCGCTCTATGCAGGTAATTTGTGGCGCCCTGCGTCTTTATAACCAAAAAAGGGTTAAATATGTACTTTTTTATGTGTTTTGTAAGCAATGGGAGTTATTCTTTCTCTGCTAGAGACCACAACACACACACACAATTTACCTCACTCCCTTACTTGTCTGAAGCTTAGAGCTTTGCAGACACACCCTAACTGGGAGGGGGAGGAGTCGAGAGTTGTTGTTTTCAGTGAAGAAGAAGAACGCTCTTGGAAGCAATTACACATGTGCTTCATTCAGGAGCAAAGCTAAGAAGCATCAGGGAATCATTCCCTAGGCCATCCATGCTTTCAGAGCAGGGTGGTAAGCTGAGAGACTGTGTGTATTTATACAACCAACAACAGAGTGTTTTTCCCCGGGAATACTGCAGCAACTAGGATCAGCGAAGGATTGTGCAAGAAGGAACTTGAGCTGCTTCACACAGGATCCAAGCTGCAAGTTGCCAGAGGAGAAATACACAGTGAGTAGTGCTATACTGGAAGTTTCTAAACTCCGGGAAGCCTTGGTCCCAGAAGGGATTAGAATAGCAGGAAGCTTACACTGAGTCACAGCAGAGGGAAGGATAACTCTCATTTTGCAAAGCAGACTATAACCTGATGAGAGTTGTAACATCTCCTCTGAACTGCACCTGAACTACAGTAAATGATAGAGTGACTTTCCTTGTCTCCTGCCTTATTACTCTGTGCCTTCTACTTCCATCACAATCTCTGGGGGTCAGCCCTGGTTGGAGAGGGTTAAACATCTGCACTGCCATCACCATCTACTCCCCCAGGGATCATCTGCAGTGCAGGCTATACTACAGTCGAACACTCCAGCTGGTGTCACGAATCACTACATAAACTTTATGTCACGGTCACGTGCGTCTGGACGCAGCGAGTACCGCAAGGCGAACCCATATGACACATGTGACCGTGACAGTATCACCAACCACTACATTTTTTTCTGGTGAGCCCTGGCCATGTGGAGACCTGTGAGAAATTGCTGCCGGGCCTCACTGAGGTGCAGCATGGTGTGTTAGAGCCGCTGCAGCAGTAGTTATCATGGTCTGGAGCCTTCCCTTTGGCTTCACCAGAAAATCAAATGGTGGCTGCGGTCTGGCAAAAAGCCCCCTAGAGTCGCTGCTCGGGAGCGGGACTTGTTCATACAGGCGGACGCACCAAGACAGGTAGGTGAAGGGGTACGTCCCTGTAGTGAGCAGACTGGTGTTATAGTCCGCGGGGCTCACAACAAATCTTCAATAACACAGAAGAAGCCGCCCCCTCCTGGTCACTTGGAGGAAGGCGACCAGCGAGTGTATTTCTCCTCCATATCCCTGCGGCACTGGCAAAAAGCCCCCTAGAGTCACTGCTGGGGAGCGGGACTTGTTCATACAGGTGGACGCACCCAGACAGGTGGGAGGAGTTGGTGATCCCCATGGTGCTGTCTGGGGTTCCCCAAGGTGAAGGGGTACGTCCCTGTAGTGAGCAGACTGATGTTATAGTCCGCAGGGCTCATGCCAAATCTTCAATACCACCGAAGAAGCCTCCCCCTCCTGGTCGTGTGGAGGAAGGCGACCAGCGAGTGTATATTTCCTCCATATTCCTGTCCTCTTCTCCTCCAGGTGTGAGCAGCAGGTGTGCTGCGGGGGAGTAGGGACAAATCTCAACCCTCGCCATTAACCAACCCTGGGAGGCACAGACATCATGGTGAAAGGGTTGGAGGGTGATGTCCCTTGGTGAATAGCGGGGGTGTGAGTGTGGTGACACAGGGGGACGCCTCTGTTGTTGATCCAAGAGTGAGTTCACCGAATAATGAGAAACGAATGCGTGGCAATAAACGTTCAGGTCCGGACCTGTGTGTGAACGAGCATGTATGGGTGGCCACCAAAAAACATCCTGTGGAAGTGTGTTGTGGAGTCTTACCAGCTCATAACAAACATACACATACATAACTCGTTCCCCCAGGTCGGCGCTGTGGAAATGAGTGGTTCCTCCAAAACATACATTGCCAGTACCAGCGGTGCGTTTGTCATAAACCTGAAGTGTCAGGTAGTGGTTGGGGTGAACTCTGGATCTAGGCATCTCCGCTGTAGCTGGTGCCCTGATGAGGAGTGGTCTTGAGGGTCCTGAGGCCCCTCATTAAGGGGAGGGTATTGAAGAAACGGAGAGTGGTGGTCATGGGGGATTCCCTGTTGAGAGGAACAGAGGCCGCTATCTGCAGACCGGATATAACTTCAAGAGAAATGTGCTGTCTTCCAGGTGCAAAAATTAAAGATGTGTCTGACAGGATATCAGGACTCTTCAGACCTACAGATGACTACCCATTCCTGCTACTACATGTGGGGACAAATGACACCGCAAGAAACGACCTGGAAACCATCTGCAGAGACTTTGAAGACTTAGGCAAGAAAGTGAAAGAACTGGGAGCGCAGGTGGTCTTCTCTTCCATCCTCCCAGTGGATGGCCATGGAACAAGGAGGTGGAATAAGATTCTGCAGGTGAACAACTGGCTACATCGATGGTGCCGTCAGCAACGATTTGGATTTCTGGATCACGGAGTGAACTACTTATACGATGGACTACTTGCTAGAGATGGGGTGCACCTTACGAAGACTGGAAAGCATGTATTTGGAAGTCGCCTTGCTACACTTGTAAGGAGAGCTTTAAACTAGAACAACATGGGAAGGGAAGCAAAAGACCAGAAAAAGCCATACACCTGACAAATGCTATTGAGAACTCTGCTATTAGAAGTGGAAAGGAAGAACAAAGACGAAAGAATCTAATTAATAAAAATATTGGAGAAAGAGTAACCAATCACAAACTAAAATGTTTCTATACTAATGCACAAAGCATGGGCAACAAACAAGGAGAATTGGAACTACTAACACAGGAAAATAAATATGATGTCATTGGAATCACTGAAACTTGGTGGGACAATACACATGATTGGAATACAAGACTAGAAGGATACAACTTATTCGCAAGAAACAGACTTGATAAACGAGGAGGAGGTGTCGCATTGTATGTTAGAAACGCGTATATCTGCACAGAGATTGAAGCTTCAGAGACTGGGAGTTCTGTGGAAACTGTTTGGGTAAGAATACAAGGACAGAACAATGGAAAGGACACCATTGTAGGCATTTACTACAGGCCGCCTGTGCAAGCTGAAGATATGGATGAACTCTTTATGCATCAAATGGCCAAGTTCTCCAAAAAATATGACATAGTTGTCATGGGAGATTTCAACTATCCAGACATTTGTTGGGAATCTCTCTCAGGCAAAACTAACAGGTCAAGGAAATTCTTATCCTCTCTTGCTGACAACTTTATCTTCCAAAAGGTAAGGGAGAAAACAAGGGGAACTGCTACCTTGGATCTAATCCTTATAAACAGGGAGGAAATGGTTGATGAGGTAAAAGTGGCTGGGACCCTAGGAGGTAGCGACCATGCTATTTTAGAATTTTGGATAACTAGAGGCGGAAGACTTGTGAAGACTCAGACGTCAAGGTTAGATTTCAGAAAGGCAGATTTTAAGGGATTCAGAAAGAGAATTGGAGGGATCCAATGGCTGGATATCCTAAAAGACAAAAATGTCCAGGAGGGATGGGAAATCTTGAAAAATGAAATTCTCAAAGCACAGTTGTTAACAATTCCGAAAAGAGGGAAGAATAGGAAGCATTTAAGGAAACCAGGATGGATGAACACAGAACTTAAGCACATGCTAAAAAGGAAGAAAAAAATGTTTATAAAATGGAAAGAGGGAGGCATATCTAAAGAAGAATATAATGCTGTCTGCAGAACCTGCAGGGCACAAGTCAGATTATCTAAAGCTGAAAATGAATTGAGGCTTGCAAGAGATGTCAAAATCAATAATAAAGGATTTTGGGGATATGTCAAAAGTAAAAGAAAAGTCAAAGATGCTATAGGATTTTTACAGGATGAAAATGATGAAATGGTAAGACAGGATGTTGAGAAGGCTGAACTTTTAAATTCCTATTTTGCATCTGTTTTCTCTCAGAAAGGAAATGTAACATCAACTGTTATTCACTGTCCTATTAAGGGAATAGAAGAATCCAGGATATCTATAAACAGAAAGCTAGTGAGGAAACACTTAGCTAACCTAAATGAATTCAAGTCTCCAGGTCCAGATGAATTACACCCCAGAGTACTGAAGGAGATAGCAGAAGAAATTTTTGAACCCCTCTCCATAATCTTTGAAAATTCTTGGAGAACAGGAGAAGTGCCAGAAGACTGGAGAAGAGCAAATGTTGTTCCTATCTTCAAAAAGGGGAAGAAGGTGGACCCAGGGAACTATAGGCCGGTGAGTCTGACTTCTATACCAGGAAAGATCTTTGAACAAATTATTAAACAACATGTATGTCAATACCTGGATAAGAATGAAGTTATTAAACAGAGTCAGCATGGGTTTGTAACTAATAAGTCATGTCAGACTAACTTAATTTCCTTCTATGACGGTATCACTGATTGGGTGGATCAAGGAAATGCTGTAGATATAGTATATCTTGACTTCAGCAAAGCATTTGACAAAGTCTCTCATACAATCCTTATTGAAAAAATGACTAAGTATGGAATGGACAAGGCAACTGTTAGGTGGATTCATAACTGGCTTAGTGATCGGACCCAAAGAGTGGTCGTAAATGGCTGCACATCCAGTTGGAAGAATGTCTCAAGTGGGGTACCACAGGGCTCTGTCCTGGGCCCTGTATTGTTCAACATCTTTATCAACGATTTAGATGAAGGAATTGAGGGTAAACTGATTAAATTTGCTGATGACACAAAGCTAGGAGAGATAGCTAATACTAGAGAAGAGAGAGAGAGGATTCAAAAAGATTTAAATAAACTGGAGAAGTGGGCGGCAACTAACAGAATGGTTTTTAACAGGGAGAAATGCAAAGTACTACATCTGGGCAATAAAAATGAAAAAAGCATATATAGAATGGGAGGAATAGGGCTAAGTGACAGCACATGTGAAAAAGACTTGGGTATACTAATAGATCACAGACTGAATATGAGTCAACAGTGTGATGCAGCAGCAAAAAAGGCAAATGCAATTCTAGGATGTATTAACAGAAGCATACAGTCTAGATCACGTGAAGTCATTATTTCCCTCTACTCCTCTTTGGTCAGACCTCATCTGGAATATTGTGTCCAGTTTTGGGCACCACATTTTAAAAAAGACATCAACAAACTGGAGCAAGTTCAGAAAAGAGCGACCAGAATGGTGACCGGTCTGCAAACCCTGTCTTATGAGGAAAGGTTGCAGGATTTGGGAATGTTTAGTTTGCAAAAGAGAAGACTGAGAGGAGACTTAATAGCTGTCTACAAATATCTAAAAGGCTGTCACATTGTAGAAGGATCAACTTTATTCTCATTTGCACAAGGAAAGACTAGAAGCAATGGGATGAAACTGAATGGGAGGAGACACAGATTAGATATTAGAAAAAACTTTTTGACAGTTAGAGTGATCAATGAGTGGAACAGGCTGCCACGAGAAGTGGTGTGTTCTCCTTCAATGGAAGTCTTCAAACAGAGGCTGGACAGACATCTGACTGGGATGATTTAGCGAATCCTGCTTTGAGCAGGGGGTTGGACCAGATGGCCCAGGAGGTCCCTTCCAACTCTACGATTCTATGATTTCTATGATTTCTATGATTTTTCATGATCCAGATTTGATCTGACAGTTTTAAATGCACAAGTGAACTTTTTTTCCTTTGGCTGTGTGCCAAAGTGTGGTGTTTGCCCCCAGTGGCCATTAGGATTATTTCACTGTGGTGTCGTTTGTTCTAAGTTGCCCCGTTCGTGGTGAGCGGTATTGCACTTTAGTTCTTTGGTTTAATGATCACGTAATTACAATTCAGGTGTGAGGCTCTATAAAAGAGTGTCAGGTATGTTTGATCACTGTTGGTGATAGAACTTCAGTTAGTCATTCACAAGTAAGCCTGGTTGAAAGATGGAGCTGATCAAGAGTCCTGGGCAGCCCAGCCAGAGGGGACGAGTGGCAGCTATGGAGTCTGCAGGGAGTGCTGGCATGGATTGGTGGAGTCCAACGATGGGGTCTGCAAGAAGGGCTGGCATGGCGTGGTGGAGTTGCAGTTTATGGTGTCAGCAGGAAGTGCTTGCATGGCTTGGTGGAGTGGCGACTATGGTGAGAGTTGTACTCAGCATGCTGGACTTGGTTGCTGAAAGCTGGACTCAAGCATGCTGGACTTACTGGCAGAAAAGTTGGACTCAAGCATGCTGGAATTTTTGGCAGAAGCTGGACTCATCTTTGTTTACTGGGCAACTGCAACTGGTGGTGGACTCTGCTCCAAGGCTGCACTATGGTGATGGATCCGGTTATGGTGATGGATCCGGTTGAAGGAGAAGATGCATGCAGGTGGTGGGCTCTGTTGCGGGGAGCATAAGCAACAGAGCAAAGCTAAGTGGTGTCCCCCCTGTATTGTCATTTTTCCTTGTGTGTGTTTAGTGCAGTGGTGGGATTAGTTTCCGCACCGACCAATTCCCTAGTGAGGGTTTAGGTGCAGGGCGAGTCAGGGTTTTGAGGTTCCTGTGCATCACCCGGTGCGGAACCGGCATAGGGAACGTTAGAAGTGTAGAGACACTGACTCAGGGGAGTGCAGGAGGTCTCCTCTTCCCCGTTTCCCTATCGCAGGGCCCTCCATTGTTATTGTTACCCAGGTTTCCCTTTATTATTTAAATTTGCCTTACTGGAGGTGGGGTTTCCAGACTTTTGTATATATAAGCGTAATATCTAAACTCGCCAGTTGGAGGCGGTGTATCCAGCTGCACGTCTTATTATTTAAATTCGCCCCACTGGAGGCGGTGTATTCAGGGTCACGTGTGTCATATGGGTTCGCCTTGCGGTACTTGCTGTGTCCAGACACACGTGACTGTGACACTTTATCCCTAATCAATACTCCCCTTTTACATGACCGCCTGGGGCCATGGACCGGGTCACTGCCACTGTGACACATTCCTTTAAGATGACTGGCCAGGTACCGAGTATCCCACGGCCTCTGGGGCACATCACATTCACTAGTTCCCCCCATCTACTCACCCAGGGATCATCTGCAGTGCCGGCTATACTACAGTCGAACACTCCAACTGGTGTCACGAATCACTACATAAACTTTATCCCTAATCAATACTCCCCTTTTACATGACCGCCTGAGTCCACGGACCAGGTCACTGCCACTGTGACACATTCCTTTAAGACGACCGCCAGGTACCAAGTATCCCACAGCCTCTGGGGCACGTCACATTCACTAGGTCCCCCCATGTGGTTCTGCAATTTTTACTCACCATTCTTGTGATCATTTTCACCCGACGGGGTGAGATCTTGCATGGAGCCCCAGATCGAGGTAGATTATCAGTGGTCATGTATGTCTTCCATTTTGTCATTATTGCTCCCACAGTTGATTTTATCACACCAAGCTGCTTGCTTATTGCAGATTCAGTCTTTCCAGCCAGGTACAGGGCTACAATTTTGTTTCTGGTGTCCTTTGACAGCTCTTTGGTCTTCACCATAGAGGAGTTTGGAGTGTGACTGTTTGAGGTTGGGGACAGGTGTCTTTTTTACTGATAACTAGAGTTGAGCGACTTTTGGTTTTTTAGGGTCGCGTTTCGTTTCGTGAAACCCGACTTTTCCAAAAGTCGGGTCGAGCAAGATCGTCCGATTATAGGGAAAAGTCGGGGTCGTCCCGAAACACGAAAACCAATGTAAGTCAATGGGGAATAAAAGTCGGCAGTGAGAGGAGGACAGGAAACACACCTACAGTGCCCATTTGAATGCCAAAAGCATCAATTCTTCTTACTTAAGCTTGTCAACCTTAATTAACTTCATAATACAAGTTACGCACTGAAAAATGGGGGTTATTTGGCTACAGTTGTGGGGGGGAGGGCTCCAGGTTTTCATGTGCCCTTGGGCGAAAGAGCGCCCCTTTAACACATACCACAACTCATCATGCTCCGATACGGCAGAGAAATAGCGGAATAGTACAATGAAAAATACTTCACTTTTTACATCTCATGACGAGGCCCATCTATTTCTCCATACAGAATCATTGGTCCCATATAATGTTTGAAACAGTATATGATGAGCTCCACATAATGCTACAGTATATGTTGGTCCCCATGGATGAAGCTCCACTGTCTTATGGGCCCAAATAATGCTCCAAACATAATGGGCCCCATTTCTAATGCTCTAGTGTATAATGGGCCCTGTAAATGCTGCTCCAGTGTCTGATGTCCACCTTTGGAATGTTCCAGTGTATGGTAGGCCCCATCTATCATTCTCCAGAGTATAGTGCTCCCCAAAAATTGCTGTCCCAACATTGAAAACAATCAAATAAGTCTCCTCGCTAGGGAATCCCTGTACTTATCTGGACTCCTCGTCGTCCCCATCTTCCATCTCACTGCACAGTATTTCAACTTTGCAAGTGCTGTGATCCTGAGCAAGCAGGGGGGTCCCACTCGTTGGCGACGGCACTGGCACAGGGCCCCTGATAGTACGGTGGTGTGTCTGATGGCGGGTGGGCCGAACCTGCACTTTCATCTGCAGCTTCCTCTTTGTCACCGTGTAAGATGCAACTGTATATGGGAAGGGTAACCTGAGTTTCATCAGGGTCAGATTCAGGCCGTGTAGTGTGCGAGTAGAATGTAGTGGTCTGGGTCAATGTACCAGCAGATTCATCAAGCAGTGGCTGGGCATCAGTGCACTTGTGTCGCCCCCAGGAGTACGGTCGCCACAGTGGCATTACCTTCCTCCTAGGGAGTGTGATGTCATGCTTGGGAGCAACGAACGATCTCTCTAGCAGGTTAACTGATTGGGCGGCGTTATTCCCACGAGTCATGACCCTCCAAACAGCATTCATGAAGGCAAAGTGTTTGTTTTACGTGGGCAGTATGGTTGCAAAGCTGAACCTTAAAGGAATGTCCAGAAGGGCACCACCAGGAGTGGAGCCTATGGTTAAATTCGACTCCACCTGGGAAACCTCAACCATGCCAGCTACAGAACAGATGCACACATTGCAAGCTTAATTCCGTTAACGAACGAGACTCCGTCATGCCCCGCGGTCCGAGTCCGGCTTACTAGAGGGACACGTGAGGCTCTGGCACATGAGATTGGCCAATAACTGGTGTGTCATGCCCTTACATGTCCATGGCTGCATGTGCGCTACACTGAAAAGGCCAGCGTTTGTCGCTTACAGGTGCAGATAACCCGCTGAACAACGTTAGTGATGGGGATCACTGATTACAATTATTAACCGCGAACAATGATTTCCCAGTAAGTGCAGGTCAACCGCAGTTCCGGAATTAGGCCTAACCGTCATTCCTGAAAAAATGAAAAACTTACGTGTGCAAACCACAGGTGCTGTAGCTTGCTTAACAGCTCGCCAGCCGTTCTCATGCCCAGTATGGATTACACGTGATTGCACAAAGATGAGAAAGGGTACCGTATCCCCAGATAACATGTATGGATAGCGTACACATTCAAAGTATATGTCTATACATCAGGAGGCAGGCTCAAACGGTGTCAGGCCCAGTATGGATTGCACGTGATTGCACAAAGGTTAGAAAGGGTACCGTATCCCCGGATAACATGTATGGATAGCGTACACATTCAAAATATATGTCTATACATCAGGAGGCAGGCTCAGACGGTGTTAGGCCCAGTATGGATTGCACATGATTGCAGAAAGGTTAGAAAGGGTACCGTATCCCCAGAAAACATGTATGGATAGCGTACACATTCAAAATATATGTCTATACATCAGGAGGCAGGCTCAGACGGTGTTAGGCCCAGTATGGATTGCACGTGATTGCACAAAGGTTAGAAAGGGAACCGTATCCCCGGATAACATGTATGGATAGCATAGCGTACACATTCAAAATATATGTCTATACATCAGGAGGCAGGCTCAGACGGTGTTAGGCCCAGTATGGATTGCACGTGATTGCACAAAGGTTAGAAAGGGTACCGTATCCCCGGATAACATGTATGGATAGCGTACACATTCAAAATATATGTCTATACATCAGGAGGCAGGCTCAGACGGTGTTAGGCCCAGTATGGATTGCACATGATTGCACAAAGATTAGAAAGGGTACTGTATCCCCAGATAACATGTATGGATAGCGTACACATTCAAAATATATGTCTATACATCAGGAGGCAGGCTCAGACGGTGTTAGGCCCAGTATGGATTGCACGTGATTGCACAAAGGTTAGAAAGGGTACCGTATCCCCGGATAACATGTATGGATAGCGTACACATTCAAAATATATGTCTATACATCAGGAGGCAGGCTCAGACGGTGTTAGGCCCAGTATGGATTGCACATGATTGCACAAAGGTTAGAAAGGGTACCGTATCCCCAGATAACATGTATGGATAGCGTACACATTCAAAATATATGTCTGTACATCAGGAGGCAGGCTCAGACGGTGTTAGGCCCAGTATGGATTGCATGTGATTGCACAAAGGTTAGAAAGGGTACCGTATCCCCGGATAACATGTATGGATAGCGTACACATTCAAAATATATGTCTATACATCAGGAGGCAGGCTCAGACGGTGTTAGGCCCAGTATGGATTGCACGTGATTGCACAAAGGTTAGAAAGGGTACCGTATCCCCGGATAACATGTATGGATAGCGTACACATTCAAAATATATGTCTATACATCAGGAGGCAGGCTCAAACGGTGTCAGGCACAGTATGGATTTAACGGCCCAGACTACACAGCGGAGGAGCAGGGAGAGGTAAAGATTGCAAATGCTGGGGCCCTGCCCAAGCAAGGGGGGCCCACTCGTGGGCGTCGGTACTGGCACTGGGCCCCTCATAGTACGGCGGTGTGTCTGACAGCGGGTGTGCACCACCACAATCAGAGACACTTGATTGCACTATGAGGGACCCTGTGCCAGTGTCCGCGCCCAAGAGTCGGCCTACCCACCTGTCCAGGGCAACGGCACTCGCACGGTGTCGTGCACTAGGTGGTGACCCCGGCCATGGGGGGGGGAGGCAGCACAGTTAGAGAGTTTTAGAAAGTGGCATATGTTGATGTTGGACATTCAGCTGATGCAAAAGGTGAAATAGGTCAAGTCCCAGGAAGAGGTGGACCAAAGCAAGCCATTTTTCTGTCACCCTATGTGTCATCAGGGGAAGGTGGGACAAAATCCTTGGAAACCCATGCGTGGTTCATTTTAATGAAGGTTAGATCATCCACATTTTGGGTTGACAGACGGGTCCTTTTTTCTGTCAGGATTGATCCAGCTGCACTGAAGACTCTTTCCGATAGCACACTTGCAGCTGGGCAAGCGAACTCCTGTAAGGCATATTGTGCCAATTCAGGCCAGGTGTCCAGTTTAGCGGCCCAATAGTCAAAGGGGAATGACCTGTGTGGGAGAACATCGATATGGGAGGAAAAGTAGTTTGTAACCATAGTTGACAACTGCTGTCTCCTGTCACTTTCCATCGATGCAGTATTACCAGTTGTGTGAGCGGTACTTGAAAAATCAGTCCACAACATTGTCATGAAACCCCTGTCTCCAACGCCACTTCTGCTGTGTGCACCACGAACACCTCTGGCAAGCTGCCCCCGGCCCGTACGGCTCGTGTGAGAACCATCACCGCTGCTGTGTGCTGGGAATGCCTCAAGCAACCGATTTACCAGAGTTGCTTGTTTATTAGCCAATATTAGGTCAAGGTTCTCCTGTGGCATGATGTTTTGTAATTTGCCTTTATAGCGTGGATCCAGGATGCTGGCCAACCAGTAGTCGTCATCGTTCATCATTTTGGCAATGCGGGGGTCCCTTTTTAGGATCAGCAAGGCATAATCTGACATGTGGGCCAATGTTCCCGGTGTCAATGATGCACTGCGAGTGCAGGTTGGATGAGCACTTTCTGGCAAATCCACATCCCTCCAGTCACGCCCAAACCCTGTACCAGACCTTGTCACGCCAACATTTTCACTTGCCCCACGAGATGCATCCTCCTCCCCTAAGTAATCATCCCCATCATCCTCCTCCTCCTCCTCCACCTCGTCCAGGAGAGGTCCCTGAGCAGACAATGGCTGAATGTCATCAAGGATTCCCTCCTCCTCTTCCTCCTCATCAACATTGGCTACAGAAGCCTGCTCCTTAAGGTGCGTCAAAGTTTGCATGAGCAGACGCATAAGTGGGATGCTCATGTTTAGGATGGCGTCGTCTGCGCTTACCAGCCGTGTGCATTCCTCAAAACACTGAAGGACTTTACAGAGGTCTTTCAGCTTCGACCACTGCACACCTGTCAACTCCATGTCTGCTCTCAAAGTGCCTGGCCGTGTATCCTCCCACAAATGCATTATGGCCTGCCTCTGCTCGCACAGCCGATCCACCATGTGCAGGGTGGAGTTCCACCTTGTTGCAATGTCGATAATGAGGCGGTGGTTGGGAAGGTGGAGCAATCGCTGCAGCTTCTGCATACAAACGGAGTGTACAGGCGACCGGCAGATGTGCGCGCACAGTCTTCGCACCTTTTGGAGCAGGGCTGTTAAATCCGGATAATTTTTGAGGAAGCACTGCACCACCAGGTTCAAGGTGTGAGCCAAGCAAGGTATGTGGCTGAGTTTTGAAAGGGCTATGGCTGCCACAAAATTATGGCCGTTATCACTAACTACCTTGCCTGCTTCAAGATGTACACTGCCCAGCCATGACTCAGTTTGTCGCTTCAAGTACTCAGCCAGCACCTCGGCGGTGTGTCTGTCGCCCAAACACATCATCTGCAACACAGCCTGCTGACGCTTTCCACTAGCTGCTCGATAGGGGGACACCTCGTGTGCAACAGTGGCAGCTGCAGATGGAGTGCTCGTACGACTGCGCTCTGTGGAGAGCTTTCGCTTCTGGAGGAGGAGGAGGAGGGTCGAACGCCTACAGCCAACTGTTTCCTATACCGTGGGCTAGGCAGCACTGTCCCACCACCGCTGTCCCCTGTGGACCCTGCATCCACCACATTAACCCAGTGCGCAGTGATGGACACGTAACGGCCCTGGCCATGCCGACTGGACCATGCATCAGTTGTGAGGTGCACCTTTCCGCTCACTGACTGCTTGAGTGCATGGACAATGCGGTCTTTCACATGATGGTGGAGGGCTGGGATGGCTTTGTGAGAGAAGAAGTGGCCACTGGGTAGGTCATAGCGTGGTACTGCATAGGCCATGAGTTTGCGGAAAGCTGCGCTTTCCACCAACCGAAAGGGCATCATCTCAAACGAGATTAGTTTGGCAATGTGGGCGTTCAAACCCAGTGTACGCGCATGAGAGACTGAGTACTTTCTTGACCTACTCATAGTGTCTGGGAGGGTGAGTTGGACTTGAGAGCTGCATATGGTGGAAGTAGCGGTGGACAGGGCGGACTGAGAGAGGGTTGATGATGGTGATGGAGTTGGTGTTCTTTCTGATGGCCTAGAATCAGTCTTTCGTTGATATAACAGTGGGATTCCCTGACTGCTGTGGCCTTGCAACGACACCTCAACATTTGCTGCTGTGCTAACCGGTGGGCTTACAGTGGGGGAAACAATGTAGCGTTGCTGACTACCTTCGTTGTGATCAGTTGCACATGTGGCACTTGAGGTTTGGTGTTGTGTCCACGCTTGCAAGTGCATGCTGGTTAAATGTCTAAGCATGCAACTGGTATTCAAATTTTTCAGATTTTTCCCTCGGCTAACGGTCTTTGCGCACTTCTTACAGATAAACTTGGCCTGATCATGAGGATTTTGTTCAAAAAAGTGCCACACTGCACTCTTCCTACTTTGGCAGACATTTTGCGGCCTAGCACGCTGTGATGTTTTGACCCTCTGGACAAGCTGTCCAGCAACTCTTTTGATTTTTGGAACCTGTCTTTGGAGTGCTCCGGGCCTGCCAGATAACAGCTGTTGCGATGTCGATGTCTGCTGTGGATGCTCCTCATCTGAGCTATTGTAAGCAGCACCCTCTTCCCCCAATGGATGCCAATCTGGGTCAACAACTGGGTCATCCATCACCTCCTCTTCAATGTCATGTGCACCTTCCTCTGTGTCACCGTGTATGGTGGTATAGTGTGCGGGAAGGGGCACCTGAGTCTCATCAGGGTCAGAATCTGGCTCTGTACACTGCGAGGACAATGTAGTGCTCTGAGTAAATGTACCAGCAGAATCATCCATCAGCGGCTGTGCATCAGTGCACTCCATGTCAGATTCATCTTGGCCTGGGTAATTCACCATTTGACTTGATAATCCAGGCATGGTATGTGAAAACAGCTCCATGGAGTAATCAGTAGTATGGCCTGCGTCATCCTTCAATCTTGGTTGTGGTGAAGGACACAAGGGAAGGTGTGGTTCATGAACATGAGCCTCCAATGACAACTCAGTGCTTTTACTTTTTACAACTGACGAAGAGGAGGCGATAGAGCTGGGGGCTGAGTCAGCAATGTAAGACAAAACTTTTTCCTGATGCTCTGGCTTTTAAAGCGGTTTGCCAACTCCTAGAAAACTAAGCCTTCGAAGCCTTATGGAGCCAGACGATGACGCAGGCTCAACACCTCCTGCATTCGGTCCTATTTTGCTCTTGCCACTACCATCAGATCCACCACCAACACCATCATTACCAGCTGCCAACCCCCGCCCAATTCCACGGCCTCTTCCACCAGCCTTCCTCATTTTTGGTAGAAATGTAGATAAAATCCAACAAACTATATTGTAATGTAAAACAAGGTACAAGGTGTCGATAGGACAGGGGAGATTTTGAATTTCTGCTCACACTAGTGGACACTGGACACTTTTGGATTGTGTGAGGCCCACTGAATATCTGAGCGCTATGTCACAGGCTCGATGGCACAGCTGTGACCAAAGTGACTAGAGGATAAGGGAGATTTTTAATTTCTGCAGACACTGGACACTTTTGGATTGTGTGAGGCCCACTGAATATCTGAGCGCTATGTCACAGGCTCGATGGCACAGCTGTGACCAAAGTGACTAGAGGATAAGGGAGATTTTGAATTTCTGCAGACACTGGACACTTTTGGATTGTGTGAGGCCCACTGAATATCTGAGCGCTATGTCACAGGCTCGATGGCACAGCTGTGACCAAAGTGACTAGAGGATAAGGGAGATTTTGAATTTCTGCAGACACTGGACACTTTTGGATTGTGTGAGGCCCACTGAATATCTGAGCGCTATGTCACAGGCTCGATGGCACAGCTGTGACCAAAGTGACTAGAGGATAAGGGAGATTTTGAATTTCTGCAGACACTTGTGGACACTGGACACTTTTGGATTGTGTGAGGCCCACTGAATATCTGAGCGCTATGTCACAGGCTCGATGGCACAGCTGTGACCAAAGTGACTAGAGGATAAGGGAGATTTTTAATTTCTGCAGACACTTGTGGACACTGGACACTTTTGGATTGTGTGAGGCCCACTGAATATCTGAGCGCTATGTCACAGGCTCGATGGCACAGCTGTGACCAAAGTGACTAGAGGATAAGTGAGATTTTGAATTTCTGCAGACACTGGACACTTTTGGATTGTGTGAGGCCCACTGAATATCTGAGCGCTATGTCACAGGCTCGATGGCACAGCTGTGACCAAAGTGACTAGAGGATAAGGGAGATTTTGAATTTCTGCAGACACTTGTGGACACTGGACACTTTTGGATTGTGTGAGGCCCACTGAATATCTGAGCGCTATGTCACAGGCTCGATGGCACAGCTGTGACCAAAGTGACTAGAGGATAAGTGAGATTTTGAATTTCTGCAGACACTGGACAGTTTTGGATTGTGTGAGGCCCACTGAATATCTGAGCGCTATGTCACAGGCTCGATGGCACAGCTGTGACCAAAGTGACTAGAGGATAAGGGAGATTTTGAATTTCTGCAGACACTTGTGGACACTGGACACTTTTGGATTGTGTGAGGCCCACTGAATATCACAGCGCTATGTCACAGGCAGAAATTGGATAGTGTATCACAAACTACAAGGTGTATGTAGAATTGGGCAGAGTAGGAATCTCCATTGGGATTGCTTTTAAAAAAGCAGTTTGCAGCTCAGTACCTCAGCAGGACAAAAAAAAAAATTGGGATTGCTTTTAAAAAAGCAGTTTGCAGAGCTGTGGGTAAACAGCAATGCAGCTGTCAGGAAGCCTTAGAAGGCAGCCCAACAACCAACACCACTGATACACCAAAATATAGCCTCCCCTTGCACTGCACACACAGTGACTGATGTGTTGTACAGGCACAATCGCTAGCAGCAGAAGCATTTTTTTTTTCTTCTTCCCTGCCTAACGCTCTCCCTACAGAATCAGCAGCAACCTCTCCCTATGCTAAGATCGGCAGAAGTAAGATGGCGGTCGGCGTGCACGCCCTTTTATACCCCCTGTGACGCCCACCAAAGCAAGCCAATCACTTGCATGCCCTTCTGAAATATGGTGGTGACCCGTGCCTATGTCATCACGTTGCCCACAGTGTCCGTGGATCCTGATTGGCTGTAAAAGAGCGCAAAACAAACTTTTGAAACGCGACTTTGGCGCGTAAGTCGCCGACCTCGTGGCCGACCTCATCCTAGGGTCGGGTTTCGTTTCATGAAACCCGACTTTGCCAAAAGTCGGCGACTTTTGAAATTTTTCGACCCGTTTCGCTCAACTCTACTGATAACAAGTTCAAACAGGTGCCATTACTACAGTTAATGAGTAGAGGACAGAGGAGCCTCTTAAAGAAGAAGTTACAGGTCTGTGAGAGCCAGAAATCTTGCATGTTTTTAGGTGACCAAATACTTATTTTCCATCATAATTTGTAAAATAAATCTTGCCAAATTAGACAAGGTGATTTTCTGGATTTGTTTTATCATTTTAACTCTCACAGTTGAGGCCTACCTTTGATGTCAATTACAGGCCTCTCTCATTTTTTAAGTTGGAAAACTTGCACAATTGGTGGCTGACTAAATACTTTTTTCCCCACTGTATATACAGCTGTGGCCAAAAGTATTGAAACCCCTGTAATTCTGTCAGATAATACTCAGTTTCTTCCTGAAAATGATTGCAAACACAAATTCTTTGGTATTATTATCTTCATTTAATTTGTCTTAAATGAAAAAACACAAAAAGAATTGTCCTAAAGCCAAATTTGATATAATTCCACACCAAACATAAAAAAGAGGGTGGACAAAAGTATTGGCACTGTTCGAAAAATCATGTGATGCTTCTCTAATTTGTGTAATTAACAGCACCTGTAACTTACCTGTGGCACCTAACAGGTGTTGGCAATAACTAAATCACACTTGCAGCCAGTTAACATGGATTAAAGTTGACTCAACCTCTGTCCTGTGTCCTTGTGTGTACCACATTGAGCATGGAGAAAAGAAAGAAGACCAAAGAACTGTCTGAGGACTTGAGAAACCAAATTGTGAGGAAGCATGAGCAATCTCAAGGCTACAAGTCTATCTCCAAAGACCTGAATGTTCCTGTGTCTACCGTGCACAGTGTCATCAAGAAGTTTAAAGCCCATGGCACTGTGGCTAACCTCCCTAGATGTGGGCGGAAAAGAATAATTGACAAGAGATTTCAACGCAAGATTGTGCGGATGTTGGATAAAGAACCTCGACTAGCATCCAAACAAGTTCAAGCTGACCTGCAGTCCAAGGGTACAACAGTGTCAACCCGTACTGTCCGTCGGTGTCTGAATGAAAAGGGACTGTATGGTAGGAGACCCAGGAAGACCCCACTTCTTATCCCGAGACATAAAAAAGCCAGGCTGGAATTTGCCAAAACTTATCTGAAAAAGCCTAAAACGTTTTGGAAGAATGTTCTCTGGTCAGATGAGACAAAAGTAGAGCTTTTTGGGCAAAGGCATCAACATAGAGTTTACAGGAGAAAAAAAGAGGCATTCAAAGAAAAGAACACGGTCCCTACTGTCAAACATGGCGGAGGTTCCCTGATGTTTTGGGGTTGCTTTGCTGCCTCTGGCACTGCTTGCTTGACCGTGTGCATGGCATTATGAAGTCTGAAGTCTACCAACAAATTTTGCAGCATAATGTAGGGCCCAGTGTGAGAAAGCTGGGTCTCCCTCAGAGGTCATGTGTCTTCCAGCAGGACAATGACCCAAAACACACTTCAAAAAGCACTAGAAAATGGTTTGAGAGAAAGCACTGGAGACTTATAAGGTGGCCAGCAATGAGTCCAGACCTGAATCCCATACAACACCTGTGGAGAGATCTAAAAATGGCAGTTTGGAGAAGGCACCCTTCAAATATCAGGGACCTGGAGCAGTTTGCCAAAGAAGAATTGTCTAAAATTCAATCTGAGCATTGTAAGAAACTCATTGATGGTTACCGGAAGCGGTTGGTCGCAGTTATTTTGGCTAAAGGTTGTGCAAACAAGTATTAGGCTGAGGGTGCCAATACTTTTGTCTGACACATTTTTGGAGTTTTGTGTGAAATGATCAATGTTTTGCTTTTTGCTTCATTCTCTTTTTGTGTTTTTTCATTTAAGACAAATTAAATGAAGATAATAATACCAAAGAATTTGTGTTTGCAATCATTTTCAGGAAGAAACTGAGTATTATCTGACAGAATTGCAGGGGTGTCAATACTTTTGGCCACAACACATGGGGAAAGCTTTTGCTGAATGAACGCCTGCTGCCTAGCAGACCCCTCTGCGATCCATGCAGGAACAACATTCTCCTGCCTCTGCCAGCATTAGGGTTCCAATAATTAGTAGAGGCAACAGCAGTAAAACATACAGTAGACATGATGAATAAGATGCTTTATCTGTCAACTGGCGCATTTCAGCAAACACAGGTTCAGTCATACCTACATTGTATTCTTTCTTAGTCCCCCTTCAAATGTCCATGTTTTAGGTACGTGTGACAACCATTTTCTTCATGGATGCCACACATATACATTACAATCTATGATGCTGCACACCACACAGAGACATGTCCATTTTTTACCAGCAACATGGATGACAAGGGCCAATACAAGTCTACAGGTCTTTGTAAAACACATACAGCACACCCAGGGCTGCCACTAGGAATTTTGGGGCCCCATACTGTCAACATTTTCAGGGCCCTCTTTAGACTCCGCCCAGGCTCCACCCCAGCCCCGACTCCACCCCTAAACTGTCCACAGTCCCACCTCTCTCGCTTCAAAAATCTCCACTTCTCACAAATCACACTTTAACAGTTCCCATCACCAGATCACACATATAGCCAGCAGCTTTTATTTTGGCCAAAAGATTTTTTAAGCCGCCATCACAACACTGTAGACACTTTTGACTGAGTTCTACTCTACGCTAACCTATTAAAAATGTGTTAAAATATGCAATACAATTTAGGTAGATTTTTGTTTATTTTTTAATTTTTAAAATGACCAATAATATCACATACAAGGGACAAATACCACCGCACCATGTCCAGACCACATATTACCACCACATAGTGACCTATAATACCACATACAGGGACAAATACCACCACACCATGACTAGACCACATATTACTATCATAGTGACCGAATAATATCACATACAAGGAACAAATACCACCGCACCATGACCATTACCACCACAAAGTGACCAAATAATAGCACATGCAAGGGACAAATACCGCAACACCATGTCCAAACCACATAGTGACTGAATACTACAATGCTGATCAGTATTAAAAAAAGATAATATTATCACCATAAGTGCACAGGAGATCTGTACTTAGTATGCAGTGTCTTTGTGCAGGTAATACAGTGATCAATGACAATTTTCACAGGACCTCTGTATATAGTATACAGTGTATAGTGTCAGTGTATAGGTAACACACTAACTCACCAGTGATGTCTCTAGGTGAAGTCCTTCATCCTTGCTTTTCATCTTTCATCCAGCACAGATCGCCATCACGTCTTCCAGCCAGGGCTCATCTCTGCAGGTGTCATGATCTCAGTGCGGGTTTGACTCACACACGTGGGGTTAATGTCTGGAACCAGTGCTGATGACTGGCATTTCTGGGGTTAAAGGTTGTGATCCCAGTGCAGGCTTACCTGCACACCTGGGGCTATGATTGTGGCCTCTCCCTGGTTCTGGGAAAGGCTTCTTATAGCCTCAGGATGCTGCCATCCCCGTCAGTTATACTTTCGCCCTTGGCATAGTGTGGTGACCCCTGAGTGTGTTTGTGCTGTATTCTTGGTTATCTGATAATCTGTGTATGACTCGGTCTGTTCTCTGGATACTGTTTGTTGGATTCTGCTTGGTACGTTCTATCCTGTTTGGTTTTGATCTCTGCTTGGCCCCGACTCTCCATTCTGTCTCATCCATGGTACTTTACTGTTATCTCTGTGTATGACCCAGTTTGTCTGACTTTGAGAATTCCTGTATTAGTGTTCTGCCTATCTCTGACAGCAGGATGCTAAGCCCCGCCCCCTTGTGGTCACATAACCGTAGGTCTTTCACTGCTTACTGACTTTAGCTTCTCCTGGTCCTGTTTGCTTGAACTATCCGGCTGTGTTTGACCCTGGGCCCCTCTGTAGTGTGGGTGAGTCCTTGCTCAGCGGTGGCTGCACGCCGACCTTAACAGGACCGTGACAGCAGGAAATAACACAGTTATCTAGAGCTCTGCTTGCAAAACACATTACTTATTTTTTTCCCAACTTCTACATTACATCACATGAAGAAAAAAAGGCAACATAGTATCACTACACAATAACAGGACCTTCCCCCATTTAAAACAGTATACTGAAAAAAATAAATACATCACTGCAGTAATAATATCCCTTAATTAGCCCCTATGGTAATAATATTCCCCATCCTGGCCCCCGTGTGTCTCATTCCTCGCTTCAGCCACATGTTCTCCCATCCCGCCCTCATGAGTATCCATTGTGCCCCATATGATCTCCCCATCTGTCTCCATTGTATCCATCCTGCCCCATGATCCTGAACCATGTGTCTCTTATCCTGCCCCCTCCTGTATCTCACATTCTGCCCCCTCCTGTGTCTCACTGTCACATTCTGCCCAGTGTCAGTTCTGCCCCTCCTGTGTCTCACTGTCACATTCTGCCCCCTTGTCTTGCATTCTGCCCCATCATGTCTTGCATTCTGCCCCCATCATGTCTTGCATTCTGCCCCATCATGTCTGCATTCTGCCCCATGTCTGCATTCTGCCCCATCATGTCTTGCATTCTGCCCCATCATGTCTGCTTTCTGCCCCATCATGTCTTGCATTCTGCCCCATGTTCTGCATTCTGCCCCATGTCTACATTCTGCCCCATGTCTGCATTCTGCCCCCTTTTCACAGTCTGCCCCATGTTCTGCATTCTGCCCCATGTCTGCATTCTGCCCCCATCATGTCTTGCCTTCTGCCCCATGTCTGCATTCTGCCCCTGTGTCTGCCTTCTGCCCCGTGTCTGCCTTCTGCCCCCATGTCTGCCTTCTGCCCCATGTCTGCATTCTGCCCCCATGTCCTGAATTCTGCCCCCATGTCTCCATCTGCCCCAGTCTGCTGGCGGGCCTGCATGTCAATAGCGGTCAACTGCCGCGCCGCTAAGGGCTCAGTTTAGCCTGCTGGTAGGGGCCCGGTGAGCAGAAGAGACAGGGCTCTATGTGGGCCCCCTCAGGCGACCGGGCCCCATATGCCAGTCAGGGCAGTAATTCCCTGATGGCGGCCCTGAGCACACTAATGGCATCCATGTTTCATCCGTGTGCTTTATGTATTTAACATTGCAAGGTATAGGAGAAACTTTGGAATTGACTGTTCTTAAGCCATACTGAAAAAAATGGATGGCACACGGATGGAACACTGATGACACACTGATGATACACTAATGGCTCACTAATGACTTACTAATGGCACACTGATGACACCAGTATCGTTTTTTCCAGTATTATATGGACATGTGAAGTAGGCCTTAGGCATATACCCTGAGCTTTGATTTCATTGACTTTTGGTAAAACAAATTGGTCCAGTGTCAAGAACTGGCCCAGTTTGCTAAGGGCATACCATCATTTCTAGCCATTAGTATCATGCCAGAGAAGGTATTCAGCACAGACGGTGTATTTATCACATCAAAGGGGACCAGATTATCTGAAACAAGCATAAAATCTCCTACATTTATCAAAACAAAACAGGCATATATCAATGCAGACATTTATGCACTGATGACTAATGTCAATGATTAAATATTATACCATCTGTCTGTCTTCTACACTGTTCTGCTACAGCCAATGCTGATGGATCTTGCTCAGATAGGCATCTACTCCCTGTCCATCATTACATCTATACCGTAGTACTGCTTTTGTGCTGATGCCGCAGTTGTTATTGCTAACCCTAAACTGCCATACATCTCCTTACCTGCTCCATCTGAACTCTACTGTGCCCTTCCAGCCATAGTCTCTGGACAGCCACACCAGTCACACAATTACTGGCTGCCCACTATGCTTCCTAGTACTAGTCAGTACTACTGATACTGAGAAATGGACTCTCTTGAAGGTACACAAACATGAAACAGCTCCCAAAATAATTTAAGCTAATATTTGATTAAGTGAAAAAAAGCCATAGCTTCTTCACTTTAAACACAGTTCTATTGTTTTGTTTTTTTAAAAAATGAGGTCATTTTTGGATGGTTTGAGAGTAAACTAGTAGAGGACTCCAAAAAAGGATATTTTTTTGCAATCCTAGTTAAGAAACAATACCTTCTTAAGGTTCAATACATGATACCTGTTTTATCTTCAGAAAAAGGGGATAATTTTTGGACAGCTTGTAAAAAAGCCTTTATTATTGTCAAATTATTATGTAATTAGCAAACCAGTTGTGAACCCCAAAAATGGATAATTTTTCAATCCTATTTGAGAACCAATAACTTCTTCACGTTCATACAGTACACCTGCTTTGTCTCCCTACTTAAAATGATATTTTTTGTATGACTTTATAAAATGTTTTTGTAACTGCCTAATCATTTTGTAATTAGCAAACCAGTCGTCAACCTCAGAAAAGTGATAATTTTGTAAACCTAGTTGAGAAGCAATAACTACTTTGTGTTCAAACAGTACACCTGTTTTGTCTCCTTCTAAGTTTTTTTTAATCTGTAATAACTATGGAATTATTTTTCATTCCAGATGCTGGAGTAATAGCAGCACGTAAAGACACAGTCAAAGTAATAAAGGTCAATATTAAAAACTGGGCAAAAATCACATGATGACTATAGCACAATATTAACTGTTCCTTTTTATTGTAGTTAAGATGAAAATATAAAAAACATATTTAACTAGTACAGCACATTTATTGGTTCTTGCATAAATGCAAAAGTATGAACTTGGCCATACAGTAACACTTTTGATTTTGTTTTTCCACAACCATTTTCCTATATACCTGCTTTTATGCATTGCTATACTTACTGTCCAATCCAGTTACGCAGCACAGTAAGTTTTTCCATTCAGCCATGAGTTCAAGACTTCTAAGGCCAAATCTCCTTAATACCAATAATAATAATAATAATAATAATATCAATAAAAAATTTACTAGTACTACTACTATAATAAAAATAATAATACATTTTATTTCTATAGCGCCGACATATTCCACAGCACTTTACATTTCAGAGGGGACTTGTACAGACGGTAGACATTACAGCATAACAATAATCATAGATCATAACAGATACCAAGAGGAATGAGGGCCCTGCTCTCAAGCTTACAATCTATGAGGAAAAAAGGTAGATACGAAAGGTGGGTAGTAACAATTGCCCTGATTGTTTGGACCAGCCATAATGTTAAGTGTGTAACAGTACAGACACAGAGGGATAATAGATGCATAAAGCATGTGGGAACATGATGCGGAGAACATGGTTAGGGTAAAACTTTTGACTGTGCCACATAGGGATAGTTAGATTAATGTGTTGAGGCGGTAGGCCAGTCTGAATAAATGCGTTTTCAGGGCACACTTAAAATTGTAGGGACTGGGGACTAATCGTATTGACCTGGGAAGTGCATTCCAAAGAATTGGCGCAGCACGTGAAAAGTTTTGGAGACGGGAGTGGAAGGTTCTGATTATTGAGGATGCTAACCTCAGGTCATCAGCAGAACGGAGGGCACGGAAAGGGTGGTAGACTGAAACAAGGGAGGAGATGTAGGGTGGTGCTGAGACATGGAGAGCTTTGTGGGTGAGGGTAATAAGTTTGTACTGGATTCTGGAGTGGATGGGTAGCCAGTGTAATGACTGGCTCAAGGTAGAAGCATTGGTGTAACGATTGGTGAGGAATATGATCCTGGCTGCAGCATTCAAGACAGATTGGAGGGGGGAGACAGGGGTAAGAGGGAAACCAATTAAAAGAGAGTTACAATAGTCTAGATGAGAATGAATAAGAGAAACAGTAAGAGTTTTTGCGGAATCAAAAGTAAGAAAACGTCAAATTCTAGAAATGTTTTTGAGGTGCAGATAACAAGAGCAAGCCAGTGATCGGATGTGGGGGGCGAATGAAAGTTCGGAGTCAAGTATGACCCCAAGACAGCGGGCAAGTTGCTGGGGAGTAATAGTGAAACCACACACAGAAATGGCAATGTCAGGTATAGGTACATTAGTAGAGGGAGGAAACACAAGGAGTTCAGTCTTTGACAGGTTCAGTTTCTGATATAGTGAGGACATGATGTTAGACACAGCATTTAAACAATTGCTGGTGTTTTCTAAAAAGGCAGGTGTGATGTCAGGAGAAGAAGTGTATAATTGGGTGTCATCAGCATAGAGATGGCACTGGAAACCAAATCTACTGATTGTTTGACCAATAGGGGCAGTGTGCAAAGAGAAGAGGAGGGGGCCTAGGACTGATCCTTGAGAAACCCCAACAATAAGGGGAAGATGAGAGGAGGAGGAACCAGCAAAAGATACAGTAAAGGAGCAGTCAGAGAGATAGGAGGAAAACCAGGAGAGAACGGTGTCCTTGATGCTGATGGAGCGGAGCATAGTGAGGAGGAGCTGATGATCCACAGTGTCAAATGCTGCAGAGAGATCCAAGAGAATTAGCATGGAGTAGTGACCATTAGATTTAGCTGTTAGTAAATCATTAGAGACTTTAGTGAGCACAGTTTCAGTAGAGTGTAAAGAGCGGAAACCGGATTGGAGAGGGTTGAGAAGAGCGTTATCAGAGAGATAGCGGATCAGACAGGAGTGGACCAGGCATTCCAGGAGTTTAAAGATGAAGGGAAGATTAGAAACAGGTCTATAGTCAGCTGCACAATTTTGGTCGAGGGATGGTTTTTTAAGTAGTGGATGTATGATGGCGTGCTTAAATGAGGAGGGAAAGATACCAGAAGAGAGAGAGAGGTTAAATATTTTAGTTAGGTGAGTGGTGACAGCAGGGGAAAGGGACTGGAGGAGATGTGACGGAAATGGATCACTGGTGCAAGTGGTTGGGCGAGAAGATGCAAGGAGCCTGCTTACTACTTCTTCTGTGACTGGTTCAAAATCAGAGAGTGAACTAGATGCAGTGGGGTAGGGAGGACAGTGCATGGTATGAGGTGATTGGGAGATAATTTCCTGTCGGATATGGTCAATTTTTTCTTTGAAGTAATTGGCCAGATCGTCAGCTCGAAGCTCTGTGGTAGGGGCCTGCACTCTTGGGTTGAGCAGGGAATGAAAAGTGTCAAAGAGATGTTTAGGGTTATTGGATAGTGAGGTGATGAGGTTGTTGAAATAGGTTTGTTTGGAGAGGTGAAGGGCAGTGTTGTATGTTCTAAATATAAACTTATAATGGATGAAATCTTCGTGTAGATTGGATTTTCTCCACAGACGTTCGGCGCACCTGGAGCACTGCTGCAGGAAACGTGTTTGCAGGGTGTGCCAGGGTTGTCACCATCTGTGTAGTGTTGTTCTATGCATAGGAGTTGCAAATTCATCCAGGGCACTTTGAAGTGTTTCATTGTAATGCTTCAGTGCAGGATCAGGACATGAGAGGGAGGAGAGAGGGGCCAATGAAGACTGCAAGTTCTTCATAAGTTTCTGGGTGTTAATGGCCTGTATGTTTTTATAAATATGGACAGTGGGGGTGACCTGAGCGACCTGGCAGTTCTTAATAGAGAATGATAGAAGGTTATGGTCAGAGCAGAAGAGGGGAGTTTGTGAAATCATCCACTGCATAAAGCCGAGAGAAGACCAAGTCGAGGGAGTTTCCGTCTTCATGCGCTGGAGAATTAGTAAGCTGTGAAAGGCCAAACGAGGAGGTTAGAGATAAAAGGTGAGTAGCAGATGGGGAGAGGGGAAGAGCAATGGGGATGTTGAAATCGCCCACGATGAGGGTAGGGATGTCACAGGAGAGAAAATGTGGAAGCCAAGTGGCAAAATGATCTAGGAACTGATGGCAGGGGCCGGGAGGACGATACACCACCGCCGCTCGCATTGTAAAAGTAATAATAATACATGCATTCTATTGTAGTGTAGTACATATTGCAAAGTTCCTACGTAATTAAAAAAAAATAATATATTCCCGTTATATGAAAAATATACTAAAATGTTTCCTTCATTTACATAGTTATTGACAAGGGGCCTGTATCAGAGCACAGAGTAATCCATTTCATCTTTGTTAAGAACTAGCCTATACCAGCATTATTTACTGTATCTGGATAAACTTCCTAATGTATCCTTTAGCCTTTCCAGTGTAATGGAAGGCACAATATATGTGCAAACGGCGCAGTTCCACATTGGTCCAGTAGGTAAGAGTTCACACTGCCACTTTAAAAGCAGAGAGACAGGGACTGTTTTTGTCACAGGGCACCTTTGCCTTATATTTCCATGCTCTATTCATTCATTTTATCTCATTGAAGTATAGAAAAAAATATACGGAACCTGTGTCAACTGACAGGACAATTTTATAATGAAACTGAACCTCACTGTGTGATTTGTGTCATTCGCGTCCCACTTGCTTAACATCACACATAACATCACAGTCACCAACTCACAAGCAACATCCTAGCTGCCCTGGGACACAGCTCTGCCCGTGGAGAGCTACACCATCTTGGCTGCTGTACCACCATTCCAGAGGATCTGTATCGCAGCGTCGGCTACCCTAGCCGAATACTACGGGTGGCGTCACCATTCCCCTTTCCCTATAATTATCCAACCATCTTTCCCCCTCATTGAACTTCCATCTTCATTGGACACCCAGGGCCACGGACCGGTTCACTATCACCACCGTGACACACTTCCCCTTTAAAAGAGCCTGACCGGCCCTGCAGGGCGCTCCACTCACTTCTATCGATTCCTGCTAGCGTTTCCTTCTTGATCCCATATCAACAAGTGATTGAGTAGCATTTATTGACATGATGAGAGGAACAAGCACCATGAAGCAGCACAGTGTCTGAATGGGAACAGAGAGACAGCGGAGGAGCTGAATTTTGTTTCTTTTCTTTCTAGATTTCACTTGGAGGCTTTAAAAAATGTGACAGCATCTTTAAAGTAATGCACAAAACTAATCATATACACACATAGCTGAAGAATGCTGATGAGGTCATATTCTCTTCCACATAGAAAGCCAACCTTGACTAGAGGTTTGAGGAACATGAGTATGGAAAGATCAGGAAAATTGGATGCCTTTTTGGAGCCAACTTCCAAGACTACAGACATGTTTATTTATTGTATAGTGTAACATCCCAATTCTATATTCTCTAAGTGATATGGATCCCAGTGGAGAAAAAAGAGGCCCTTCCATTAATTACTTTGTGCACATCTGTAATGTGGGTAACCAAACAATAAGAGATTAGCTGACTACTAGGGATGAGCGTACATGCTCAGTGATGCTCAGATATCACTCGAGTATCTGAGTGCTCGGCACTCGGCGAGCATTAGCCAGTGTTCGATTTCAAGCTCGAATCCCCACCCCGTATGATTGGCGCCTGTTACACAACCACTGCAAGTCACTGTAATGCCCCATTTATCTTGGGAGTGGCATTACTGTAATTGGCTGTCAGTGTGACATCGTCTGAGTTTATAAATGGACAGGCGCGCTAAACCGGGCCCTCGGCGCTGCGGCAGTTGATCGCTATTGACATGCGGGCCCACCCCCGCACGTCAATAGTTAACAGCCGCCAGCCAATCGGAGGCTGGCAGCCTACGTCCGCCACAGCATGCACCTCGCCGACGTCTGACGTCATTGTCAGACGCCGGCTAGCGCGCGCTTCTGCTTGGAGGGACGGAGCTTCGCCGCTGGAGCGCAGCCATGTAAAAAGAACTTGCATTTTTTTTCCTTTTTATTTATTGATAGCGGCAATGCAGGGGGCCCGGGGCAGAAGGCAGAATGCTGGACACGATGGGGCAGAATGCTGGACACGATGGGGCAGAATGCTGGACATAATGGGGTAGAATGCTGGACATGATGGGGGCAGAATGTTGGATACGATGGGGGCAGAATGCTGGACACGATGGGGAAGAATGCTGGGCACGATGGGGCAGAATGCTGGACACGATGGGGCAGAATGCTGGACACAATGGGGGCAGAATGCTGGGCACAATGGGGCAGAATGCTGGTAACGATGAGGCAGAATGCTGGTGACAATGGGGAAGAATGCTGGATATGATGGGGCAGAATGTGACAGTGAGACACAGGAGGGGGCAGAATGAACATGGGGCAGAATGTGACAGTGAGGCACAGGAAGGGGCAGAATGAGATACGGGGCATGATTGGAGACAACGGGCAGAATGGAGATGCGGGGCATGATTGGAGACACAGGGGGCAGGATCAAAGACATGGGGGCATGACTGGAGACACTGGGGGCAGGATTGGAGATAGATGGGACAGGGTTGGAGACAGATAGTGCAGGATCATGGGGCAGGATGGATACGATGGAGACAGATGGGGCAGGATGGGAAGATCATATGGGGCAGAATGGATACTCATGAGGGTGGGATGGGAGAACGTATGGCTGAAGCCAGGAATGAGACACACGGGGGCTAGGATGGGGGATATTATTACCAGAGGGTATAATAAAGGGATATTATTACTGCAGTGATGTATTTATTTTATTTTTTGAGTATACTGTTTTAAATGGGGGCGGTCCTGTTACTGTGTAGAGTGACTCTATGTCGCCTTTTTTTCCTCATGTGATGTAATGTAGAAGTTGGCAAAATAAGTAATTTGTTCTGCAAGCAGAGCACTAGATAGCTGTGTTATTTCCTGCAGAGACTAGCCCTGGCTGGAAGAAGTGATGGTGATCTGTGTTGGATGAAAGATGAAAAACAAAGATGAAGGACTTCACCTAGAGACGTCACTGGTGAGTTAGTGTGTTACCTATACACTGACACTATACACTGTGTATAATGTCATTGATCACTGTATTACCTGTACACAGACACTGCATACTAAGTGCAGATCTCCTGTGAATAATGGCACTTAGGCTAGTTTCACACTAGCGTTTTTTGCCAGCAGCGCATGCCGCCGCTAAGCCCTGCCCCCTGCCCGCCCCTCCGGTCATCACCGCCTAGTATCACACACGGCTGCATGCGATCTGCACACCCTATCTTTAGCATAGGGTGTGCTGACCGTGCGCTAGTAGAATTTAACGTGCACTGCGCCCTTTTGACGGTGCTCCGAGCGCGCCAAATTGCAACATGGTGTGTTCGGCACACACCGGCGCACCGTCAAAAGGGCGCAGCGCACGCTAAATTCTACTAGTGCACGGCCAGCGCACGGTCTGCGCACCCTATGCTAAAGATAGGGTGTGCAGATCGCATGCAGCCGTGTACGATACTAGGTGGAGATGACCAGAGGGGGCAGGGCTTAGCGGCGGCATGAGCTGCTGGCAAAAAACGCTAGTGTGAAACTAGCCTTATGGTGATAGTATCGTGTTTTTTTTTTTACTGATCAGTATTGTAGTATTCAGTTACCATGTGGTGGCAATATGTGGTCTGGTCATGGTGTGGTGGTATTTGTTCCTTGTATGTGGTATTATAGGTCAGTATGTGATGGTAATATGTGGTCTGGACATGGTGTGGCGGTATTTGTTCATTGTATGTGATATTATTGGTCATTTTAAAAATTGAAAAATAAAAATATCCTGTAGAATGTAAAGGTACTGTCACACTAAGCGATATCGCTAGGAATATCGCTATAACTTGTGACGTTATAGTGATATTGCTAGCGATATCGCTGTGTCTGATACTTACCTACTACCCGCTCCCCCGCTGGTTATCGTTGATCGCGCGAGAACAGGCTGGACTGTTTCTCGTCGTCAGCTTCCTGCGGCGCTTCCTGCTGTGACGACGAGCGATGTGTGGAGCCGGGCGGGAGGACGCAGGATCGCCTGGTGTGACAGGTAAGTAGCGACCCCCGTCCCCAGCGATGTCGCTAGTGAGATCTGCCTGTGTGGAAGCTCACTAGCGACCACTTAGCGATGTACCAGCGATCCTGACCGCGTCATATCGCTGGTCGGAATCGCTGGTACGTCGCTAAGTGTGACAGTACCTTAAGCCCGAAAGGGCAGGGTCCTCTCTCCCCTCTGTATCAGTCTGTCATTGTTGGTTTGTTTACTGTAAGTGATATCTGTAATTTGTATGTAACCCCTTCTCATGTACAGCACCATGGAATCAATGGTGCTATATGAATAAATAATAATAATATACCTAAATTGTATCACATATTTTAACAAATATTTAATAGGTTACAGTAGATTAGGGCACGGCCAAAAGAGTCTACCGTGTTATGGTGGTGGCTTAAAAAATCTTTTGGCCAAAACAAAAGCTGTCGGCTATATGTGTGATCTGGTGTTGGGAACTGTTAATGTGTGATTGGTGAGAAGTGGAGTTTTTCCAAGAGAGAGCGGTGGGACTTTGGACAGTTTGAGGGGTGGAGTCTTAAGGGGGCCCCCGAAAATTTTACCAGTATGGGGCCCCAAAATTCCTATTGGCAGCCCTGCATCATCCATCTCTGGTGTGTTATCTCAGAGCTCGTAGTCCACGTCAGCTAGAAGCTGGAAGCTGTGCAGCACTGCCTCAGAAAAACGGCAAAAGTCTCTGTTGAAGCTAATTTAACCACACACTGCGCCAGTTACTTAAAGGAATAACAGACTGGACAAATCTATGGCTTTTGCTGCTGAATCTCTAGTCAGACATGGTTGTGAGTGATAATGGACATAACCTGGTGGCAGCTGTGAAATTTGGCAAGCTCACAAACGTACCATGCTTGGCAACTTGGTAGTTCAGTGGTTTCTGAAAACATGTACAGATTTTCCATAGCTTCTGGTCAAGGTACATTGCATCAATGCCCATTTCCGCAAGTTGGCTACAGCTGCTGCCACTCTGGCAGTGCTGCAGCAGTGCATGCAAGTGTCAGCTTACTGACTGGTGTGATACATGCCCACACTCTGAAATTCCACACTGTACAAGCTGGCAAGGCTTTCGAAGCAGCAGAGGCCAGTTGTTGTTTAACAGCTCCAATAAACTCATCAGTATACTGGTCGGCCTCTGCATCTAACAACTGAAGTGGGCATGGATGTCTGACATTTGTTCTCCAAGACTGGGGACTCCAAAAATATGGTGAGCGACGATGACACCATAGTAAATGCAACAATACTGCTTCTGTGCCTAGTGAAACAGTCACTGCTCATAATTTAACATGAAGCCATGCATGTGGACCAGGTGGAGATAGAAGAAGACATGAGAAAGGGAGATACTACCCAGTCCAGCCTAATCTCAACTGCTCAGTGCAGATTGGCTAACAATGAGAAGGTGGAGGCAGAGGAAGATGAGTAGTAACAGGACCTGTTGACTAGTGGAACAGAGGCTACTACCTACATAACCTTTGTCCTGTCTCTCCTATGTGGATGGGCTGAGGCAGGGAATGAGGAGGAAGAAACAAAGGAGAAGGAGGAGAAGATAGAGAGTAGTTATCATGGTGGAGACAGGAAAATGTTGGCTATAGGGAGCTTGGCACATATGGCTGATTTTATGTACCGTTGCCTTTCCCTTGAGCCTCGCTTTACATTCAGCTTGGCAAGCAAGAGTACTGGCTGTTTACCCTGCAATACTCACGCTACAAAGAGAAGTTTGCATCTCTTCTTCCTGTGGTGGAGAGGTCTTCTAAAATGGTGCTATACCAGAAGGCCATTGTAGAAAATATGTTGAAAACATTCACATCAGATAATGCTTTAATAAGCTACTTTGCCCAAACAAGGAGGAGAGGTGAGGGAGACACACAGCAGAAGAAGAGGTACACTGTCAAAGGCCTGGGCCAATGTCATGACACCATTCTAGCATCCAGGCCCTGATGACCAGCTATTTTTGACAAGGAAGGAAAAGTTCTTAAAGGTGGTCAAGCAATACCTGGCCAACCAAAGCTGCATAATCCCTAATTCCTCTTCAGCTTTCAACTATTGGGTCTCAACGCTGGACACCTGGCATGAACTGTCCCTCTATGCCTTGCAGGTGTTGTGCTGCCCTGCCACTAGCATCTTGTCTGAGCAAGTTTTTAGTGCCACCAGGAGGAGTCATAACAGACAGATGCTTCTGCCTGTCAACAGAGAATGCTGACAGTCTCACTCTCATAAAAATAAATGAAGCCTGGATTTTCCCCAACTTTTTCACACCATCAGATAACAGATGCACATAAAGTGCTTTTAATATTCAATGAGGTTCTCTAGTTGCTTCATTCAAGGGTGTATGGATGACCCTCCTTGTAATTTTTTCATGGCCTTGCCCAACCATGGAGGAGAGGGAGGCACGCATTATGTACAGCAAAGTAAGGGGTACACTGTCAAAGACCTTGGCAAATTTCATGATAACCTCCCAGCATCCAGGGCCTGATGATTGGTTACTTTGACAAGGAGGGAAAAAATTTTAATGATGGTTAAGCTACACCTGGCCAATAAAACCAACAAACTCCCTAATAACTTTGCAACCTTCAGCTATTGGGTCTCAAAGCTGGACACATGACATGAGCTGTCCCTCTATGCCTTAGAGGTGTTGTGCTGCCCTGTCGCTAGCATCTTGTCTGATCTGGCTTTTAGTGCCGCTGAAGTAGCCCAAACAAAGAGGTACTTTCGCCTGTCAACAGAAAGTGCTGACAGACTTACTCTGATAAAAATGAACAAAGTTTAGATTAGACTCAACTTCTCCATACTGCCAGATTACAGCAGCACATAAAGTGTTTTTAATATTCAGTATTTGAATGAGGCCCGACAGTTGTTGCCTTCAAGGGTCTATGAATGACAGAATGACCCTACTTATAATTTTTCCCTGGCTTTGCTTTTTGTGCAAAGCCTTTATGAGTGTAGGAGCACATCAACTACACTTTCAAAATATTTTAATAATGCCATCCAGTTGTTTTCTTCAAGGGTGTATGGATGATTGTATTAACCTCTTTTATGAGTGTAGCAGCATACTTTTTTAATATTTTAATGAGTCCTTCCAGTTGTTGCCTTCAACAGTCTATGGTTGAGCCTTCTTATAATTTTTTCCTGGCTTTGCACTGTCCGCAGATCCTTTATAAGTGTAGGAGTTCCACAACTACATTTTGTTCTCAATATTTGAATGAGGCACTACAGTTGGTGCCTTGAAGGGTGCATGGATGACGCTGTTTGTAATTTTTGGCAGGCTTTGCACTGTGCAGAACATTTATGAGTGTAGTAGTACCACAACTATACATTGTTCACAATATTTGATTGAGGCATTATAGTTGGTGCCTGCCATGGTATATTGATGATCCTGCTTGCAATTTTTGGCAGGCTTTGCATTGTGCAAAACTTTTATGAGTATAGGAGTATTACAAATACACTATGTTCAGAATGTTTGAATTTGTTACTACAGTTGGTATCTTCAAGAGTGTATGAATGACCCTCCTTATAATTTTTGGCAGGCTTTTCACTGTGCAAAACATTTATAAGTATAGGAGTACCACAACTATACTTTGTTCAGAATATTTTACTGGGGTACTATAGTTGGGGCCTTCAAGGGTGTATGTGCGACCCTGCTGGTAATTTTGGCAGGCTTTGCACTCAGTGCATACCTTTTAGTGCATAACTCTTATTAGTCTAAAGGCCGGGCTCACACTTGTGAGTGCAATGCGAGAAACTCGCACCAGTCTCTCGCCTCAATACTCCGCACTGACGCTGGCAGTTCGGACCAGAGCGTTCAGCTGCATAGAAATACATGCAGCTGCAAACTCTGGCTCTGAGTGCCGGACACAGTGCCGGGTATTGAGACGAGAGACTCGCGCAAGTTTCTCGCTATGCACTGGCAAGTGTGACCGCGGCCTAAAAGTGCCAGTACATGACAATTTGAACAGAATGTCTATGAGGCCCTCCTTCGTCTCTAATACAGTGTGTATCTGCATCCTTCTTTCATCACATTTTTGCCATTTTTTGCTTCCTTCACAAAATGCACAGAAATTTCCACATTTTTAATAACAATTTCAATTTTGGTTTACTTAAAAATTTATTAAATCCTTTTCAACTTTTGCCTTATATACAAGTCAATATACAGGAAAGAATGTTTCTTAAAATTTGTTTCCCTGTAAACTCCAATTTCTCTTCGATTTTGAATGTTTTATTGTGACTGCTTAAAATTGAGTAAAAGTGTGACACCATTGTTCAAATCGGCGATCTGGGAGCAAAGCTGCTTCCAGGGGTCATGTCCAATCTATGCTCATTTACAATCAGCACTTTTCCCATCTATTTCAACATTTTCACTGCTCCCCAGACCATCTTGTAGGGTCTGTCAGAAAAATGTTCAGATTTCCCATTGACTCCCTTTATACTCGTTACTCAAAATGAACATCCCGAGCATTAGGAATTGCTCGGTTAGAGTAACGAGCAACCAAGATTTCATTTCCTCTTTTTGTGTCACTTTTCTTATGTAGCTGCACTTTGTTGTTTACATGTATACTGTCTGTCAAAACTTTAGAAAGAGATTCATTTTCGCTGAAATGAACTTGCAATATTTTTTTATGCACCTGGAGAATGGCCAAAATTCTTGGATTCCAGGCAGCAGTCTTTATATAATGCACATACTACATGCTTGCTCAATATTTAGCACTGTAGACTTGCAGCTCTGGGGTCCTGGGTTTAAATTCCACTAAGGAAAACATCTGCAAAGAGTTTGTACAATCATGGGTTTATTGCAGGTTTGTTGGTTTCCCCCCACACTTAAAAAAGTTACTGAAAGGGAATTTAGATTGTGAGCCCCATTAGAAACAGTGATGATGATGTCTGTAAAGTGCTGTGGAATAATGGTGCTAAATAAGCAAGTAAAATAACTACATTCTTCTGCAAGCTCTTCGGAAAGAGTTTTCCAGCAGGAGACACATGAATTCTATAATGTGTAAAGTAATATCATCTTTCCAACTGAGTATACAACCTTCTGCAATTCCATACCCTCAGTACACCTTTAAGAACAATTTTTGCTTTTTGAGATATAATTCAACATTCTTCTGTCCAACAGTTATGAAGTGTCTTGTCCGATCACATCAGTTTGGACAAAACCATCCGTCTGACAAAAACAGTGAATCTCAATGAATATTATGTGCTGCTTTGCTCGAGTGGTAAACATTTATAAGAAAAACATAAAAAAGCACAAAAAAATAACTTTTTTGGACTTTGCTTCCCCAGTATAAAGCATATGAAAAAGTATATATTTTTGTCATGAATCAGAAGCAACTCTGAATACTTAAAACTTTATCCTTTATCCTATTGGGAGGAATTGGAATTTTCTCATGTTCCAGTCTTCAGATCTGCCAAAGAGTGTAATAATTCTCAGAAGAACACACTGAAGCAAAGACTTGTTGAGGGGTGTGACTAGCTGGGTGGATACAGGAAGTGTCTTTACTTATTATGGAGCTATGAATACTTATATTTGCTATAATGTCTGAGCCACAAACATTTATGCACAAGCATCTTGTGTAAGGTAAGGTTTTCCTTACCTTTGTCTTGGACACTAACATGTCCAAAACTAAAGGGCCTTTTACATATAGCGATATCGCTAGCGATATCGCTAAAGCGTCACTGATTTTGTGACGTAATAGCGATATCGCTACATGTGACACTTACCTTCGACCGGCCCCCACGCTGGATATCGCTGATCGCGCAAGATCGTCCTGGTCCATTTCTCGTTGTCGGCTTCCTACTGGCGCCGACGAGCGACTCATGGACCCGGGAAAAAGTCGTCATCAGAGCTGCCGTCTGACAGGTAAGAGCGACCGCCGACCACTGCTATGTCGCTGGTGAGATCTGCCAGTTTGGCAGCTCACTAGCGACCATTTAGCGATGCACCAGCGATCCTGACTGGGTCGTATCACTGTTGGGATCGCTGGTGCATCGCTAAATGTAACGGCACCCTATCACTTACTTTTATTATCAGTTTGCATTGCAGTCACAGCTACGCCCTTGACTGCCATGCACACCTATGGCCTTCATACATCTCCTTGCATATCCTGGGGAGACTACACAGTGACCCCTACCTGTGACATAGGTCACTGCTTCACCATTGCAATCCCAGCTACTCCTGCGACCGCAATGCATTCCCATAGCCTCAATACGCCTCCGTGTGTATCCTGGGGGAAACACACAGCGCCCCCTAGCTGTAACAGAGGTCACTGCCTCACAATCTGCATTCATGAAGGTTATAAATTAAAAGAACACTCCAAAAATTTTGGTAGAATGTTGGAAATCACTAGTCTGTATATTTCTCTCTTCTCACTAGCTGTAATCTAAATCCCAGAAATTTCTAAATTGGAGTTAGAGCTGCTTTTACATTTTGGAAGCAATACTGAATGACTTCTTAGACATGGAAAAGTGATCTTTTGGAGGAGAGACACAAATAAAATTCAGTAAGTAAGCCTTTTTACTATGCTCTCCTCCATTTGAAAACTTATTCCACTCAATCTAGAGAGGTTAATACAGGAAGTTTTAAGAACTTTGGCTGGTTCTATATTATGCATGCTATGTGCTTCATTTATTTTTAGACATGTGATTGCATGAGCAAATAACTGAATTCTGGATTATCATCACTTTGATACTAAGGTACTTTGAAACTTGGAGGATAAGGCTGATGACAGCTGCCTGATGCTGTCCGTTGAGTCTGGATGTGTACCCCTGCTTTTCAGAGCAACCCAAGTGAAACACCCCTGGTCATAGGAATGATAAGTGTTTAGATAGTCCTATATCTTTTTCCAAATGTATGTTTTCTGTTATAGGTGAAATATTTGCAGGTATAGAAAAATATAAGAAGCTTTAACTAACAACACTGCATGTATGTGGAAGATTGGTGACTGACCTGATTAGTAGAATCTGACACTCTGCATCTTAAATTGTGAGACTCTCTTTCCTCATAGGATGGTAAATGTCAAGCATCTAAAGCTGTTTTGAATTGGTGCATTTGTAGATATATTAGTAGTGTATTTTATGTTCCACTTTACCTCAAATACAGAACAGGAGTTCACGAATTGAGTCAGATCACGTACGAGTATCACAGTGATCAAAATAAAAAAAATAATAAATCAAGCCCCCCTTTGTCACCCCCTTAGTTAGATAAAAATTATAAACTAAACAAATGTATTTTTTGCATTCTTTGCAGTTAGGGTTAGTGTTGGGGCTAGGGTTAGGGTGAGGTTTGGGGTTAGAGCTAGGGATATGGTTGGGCTAGGCTTAGGGTTGAGGGTAGGGTTAGGGTTGGGGTTGGAGCTAGGGTTAGAGTTTGGCTAGGGTTATAGCTGGGGCTAGGGTTAAGGTTGGGACTAGGGTTAAAGTTGGAGCTAGTGTTAGGGTAGTGTTGGGGTTACAATTGTTTTGGGGCCACGGTTGTGGTGGGGTTGCGGTTGGGGTAACAATTATGGTTGGGGTTATGGATGTGTTGGGGTGACGGTTGTGGTGTTGTGGTTAGGGTGGTGTTAGAGTTATGGTGGCATTGGGGTAATGGTTATGGTTCTGGTTAGGGTTGAAGTTAGGGTTAGGATTGTGGTTAAGGTTGGCATTAGGGTTAGGGGTGTGTTGGGGTTAGGATTGGGGTTAGGGTTGTGCTAGGGTTGGAGTAAGAATTGGGGGGTTTCTACCGTTTAGGTACATCAGGTGGCTTTCACCCACATAAGTGCTAATAAATTTCTTGTGCAGTTTTTAGAATGGTGTCACTTTTGCGTATTTTCTGTCATATTGACCCCCAAAGTCACTTCAAATGTGAGGTGGTCCCTAAAAAAATTGTTTTGTCAATTTTGTTGGAAAAATGAGAAATCACTTGTTAACTTTTAACTCTTATAACTTCCTAACAAAAAAATTATGTTTGCAAAATTGTGCTGATGTAAAGTTGACATGTGGGAAATATAATTTACTAACTAGTTTGTGTGACATAGTTCTCTGATTTAAAGGCATTAAAATTAAAAGTTTGAAAATTGCAAAGCTTTCAAAATTTCCATTTTTTTCACGAATAGACGCAAGACATATAGAAGAAATTTTACCACTAACATGAAATACAATATGTCACGAAAAAACATCTCAGAATCAGTGGAATCAGTTAAAGCGTTCAAGAGCTATAACCTCAAAAGGTGACACTGGTCAGAATTGTAAATATTGCCTTGGGCATTAAGGTCAAAATTGGCTTGAACTTAGGAGTTAAATGAGTCATCAATACAGTTTAACATGATTATTATTACATTACGGTTGTAGGTAAAACTAAAAAAAACATTGAAAAATAATTATGGATTTGATTACTCACCCCTTGATTATTATGTGTTTTCTGTCAAATTTGATGGTGTACGAGTAAGTTAAAAAAACACAAAATGTTTGGCTTGATAACATTCCTTACCAATACACTATTCTGTTGTCTAGGTTACAATTCTTGGATATATAACACTCCAAAAAAGTATTTAAACATTTTGCGAAGTTACATTTCTTACATACACTATTCCGTGATGTGGGGTATATTTTTGTCATCAATAACACTTGAAAAAAACATTAAATTTTTGCTGTTTTAAATTTCTCATCCATACACTATTCCATCTTCTGGGATAAATGTTGTTGCTATATAACCTTCAAAATACTTGTTCAGAAATTTATAGTTATATATATTGTATTTTATTGCCCATCCATACAGTACTGTATTATGTGTTCTTGGGAATATTTCATTGGTATATAACTCTCAAAAAACTTGTTTAAAAATATATTGATACTAGCTGAAGAGCCCGGCGTTGCCTGGGCAGAGTAACCAACTGTGGTTAGTTATAACAAATTATAATGATTATATTGCACATAAAAACATTTCACATCATATATTCAACACTACAGATTTGCAACACAAATTAACTAAACGATTACCCAAGTGTTGATGGTATTTTATTTTCAACTCATTCAAGATTTTTGGTGGTATTTTATTTTCAACTCATTCAAGATTTTTGGTTTTTCCTTTCGGTGCAAAGATTTTTGGCAGTTCCAACTCTTGAACAGACCACGTAAAGTTGACCATGAGAAAAGCATGGAGATTGCAAATCGATCCCTACTACTTAAATCGATCCCTACTACTTTCAAGGACTGTCCCTAAGCATTGTTAATGGACATTGCAAATAGCAGTTGAACTGGAAACTGGAGGTGTTTAAAATCAAAAAACAAATCAGATGGAATGAGTGGAATTCTTGGAATGAAAATGTCATCTCCTTTGGCACATCCTGTTTCTGAGCTGTGTATCTAACCCTATCCTGTGTGATACTTTCTGCTGAGCTGTGTATCTAATCCTATCATGTGTTACTGACTGCTCAGCCATGTATCTAATCCTATCCTGTGATACTGACTGCTGAGCAGTGTATCTAATCCTATCCTGTGTGATACCATCTGCTGAGCCGTGTATCTAATCCTATCCTGTGTGATACTGACTGCTGAGCAGTGTATCTAATCCTGTCCTGTGTGATACCATCTGCTGAGCCGTGTATCTAACCCTATCCTGTGTGATACTGACAGCTGAGCTGTGTATCTAATCCTATCATGTGCATTACTGACTTCTCAGCCATGTATCTAATCCTATCCTGTGTGATACTGTCTGCTGAGCCATGTATCTATTCCTATCCTGTGTGATACTGACTGCTGAGCTGTGTATCTAATCCAATCCTGTGTGATACTTACTGCTGAGCCATGTGTCTAATCCTCTCCTGTGTGATACTGACTGCTGAGCTGTGTATCTAATCCTATCCTGTGTGATACTGACTGCTGAGCCGTGTATCTAATCCTATCCTGTGTGATACTGGGCTCCCCCTGCAGTCTGTGTCAGAGCGTGGTCTGTGTTGGCACATAACAAATTGTGTTACTTCCAGCTTTACAGAAGGACGATAACACCATAGAAATGATAAGAATAATAGGCCAAATTGTTTGGTGAATTGGAACATGCGGGGTTAAAATTTTGCCTCACAACATAGCCTATGATGCTCTCAGGGTCCAGACGTGTGACTGTGCAAAATTTTGTGGCTGTAGCTGCGACGGTGCAGATGCCAATCCTGGACATACACACATACATACATACATACATACACTTTTTCCCCATTATGTACCTAGGGGCAAAATTGTTTGGTGAATTGGAATGCGCGGGGTTAAAATTTCACCTCACAACATAGCCTATGACGCTCTCGGGGTCCAGATGTGTGACTGTGCGAAATTTTGTGGCTGTAGCTGCGATGGTGCAGATGGCAATCCCGGACATACACACATACATACAAACATACACACACACATTCAGCTTTATATATTAGATTATATTGCTCACGCATAGACTATTCCATGGTCTGGAGTACATTTTGTTGGTATATAACCATCAAAATTGCATAGACTTTATGAGTCTAGGAGTGCCAAGACATGACAATTTGAACAGGATGTGTATGAGCGCCTAATTTTTGTTGAATACAGGGTGTATCTGAGGCTCTCTGAGTCCCTAATTTTTGGCAGTTCTGGCTTCCTTCACAAATTAAGCTGTAATTTCCTATTTTTTAATACAAAAAATCAATCTTGGTTTACTTAAATTACACCTTTTTGTTAAATACTTTTAAAATGTTGCCTTATATACAAGTCATTATACAGGAAAAAATGTTTCTTAACAATTTTTTTCCTGTAAAATACAATTTTTCGCCAGTTTGGAATGTTTTATGTTCACTCCTTAGAGTGTAGTAAAAGTGCGACACCTTTGTTCTCAGCAATGGTCTGGAAGTCAGAGACGCTTCCAGGGGTCTTCAGCACGTCCCCATGTTGTTGTATTTCAGCACTCGTCCCATCCATCTGAACATTTTCACTGCCCCCCTTTGTCGGGTCTGCCGGAAAAAAACTGGACTTCCCCATTGACTCCCATGATACTCGTTACTCGAAACGAGCATTCGAGTATTAGAATTGCTCGGTTCGAGCAATGAGCACCCGAGTATTTTAGTGCTGGCTCATCTCTAGATGTTAGCCCATCTGCACACTCTTAGTCAAATAAGTAAAAAAAAAATGGGGATAATATGACTCTTTCTCAATGAATGGGAAGTGGTGGAGGAAGAAAATGTTCACTAGGCATGGAGAAGATGGCATGAATGATGCAATACTAGCAATGGAATTCTTTGCCCCAACACGTCCGGCTATCATCCACACTCGGATCCTTCAGACGGAACCTGAAAGCCCACCTCTTCAGGAAAGCCTACAGCCTGCAATGACCCCGCTACCTCCTTCTCTCTCACCACTACCGGTGATATCACCTCAACCAACACCGGAACTGCTGCAACCCACCAAGCTACTGTCTCCTTCCCCACCATCCTGTAGCATGTAAGCCCGCAAGGGCAGGGTCCTCTCTCCCCTCTGTTTCAGCCTGTGAATGTTAGTTTGTTTACTGTAAGTGATATCTGTCATTTGTATGTAACCCCTTCTTATGTACAGCACCATGGAACCAATGGTAATATATAAATAAATAATAATAATAATAATAATAATAATGTGATGTGGCGTAACTATGGTTGATGTGGGTGGGGGGGTGCAGCTGCACCAGGGCCTTGGAGGTCTTAAAAAGTTCCTTTCGCCTTTATGAAAATACTATTTCTAATAAAACTATGTGATAGTTTGGGACTATATTTCATATTTTGCAATGGGGTCCACGAGGACGAGTTTCAAGTCATGCCACTGGCAATGTGGCTGGTTACTATTTTGGCTTTGCCCTATGAATATTGCTAAAATATAAAACAAACACTGATGTATATACTGTATGTCCAAAATAAACCATACAATACAAACCAAATGATCTTGTATCACAATGATAGTTAATGATTTATTGTTATTATTAATATTGCAGAATATTCGTCTCCTCTTTAGTCTCACGCAGCTCCAGATCTTTCATAAGGACAACCTTACATAATGCAACATTCCCTCTGGTTACAGATTTGTCATTTTTTCCTCTTTCCAGCTGCTTGATCTTGAGGGAAGCCATTAACACAGACATTATCTAGTCTCTTCATCAAACAAACAATGTTTCCCATGATGCTGAGTAGAGTATGACAAGATATCCGATGCTGTGCGTTCTTCCTGAATGAAACAAAATGACAAGTGATTTCAGATCTGATGATCAGCCTTTGACAGGCTCGCGGCAGACTAAAATATTACATATAGCAGGAAAAAATTATTTCCCGGAGGTTATGTATCAATATACTTGGATGTATAACATGGCCGTGCATTTAAACCCAATGCTATCTGCAACACTCGTTTTATCGTTGTCATGAGGGATTTAGTGCTAGAAATCGAGAAGTCAGCACTTTATATAACAGGCAGGTATGATTAAAAGATTCCAACTTGAATGGGAGAAAAAAAAAACATAAAAAGCCATATGGACTCACAGGAAATGAGAGGATCATTCCTACATTCTAATTACATTTTTGGTAAACAGAATTAATAAACCATGCATATTGTTTCTCTACAATCATCATTAACATAGTAACTAACTAGTAGCTCCCAACAATATAAAGTGTTAAACTGGATACAGTGGGGGTTGTGGACACGTGTCTTTTATACTGATAACAAGTTAAAACAGGTGCCATTACTACAGGTAATGAGTGGAGGAAAGAGGAGACTCTTAAAGAAAAAGTTACAGGTCTGTGAGAGCCAGAAATCTTGCATGTTTTTAAGTGAACAAATACATATTTTCCAACATAATTTGCAAAAGAAATCTTGCCAAATCTGGGAAGGTGATTTTCTGGATTTGTTTTCTCATTTTGACTCTCATAGCTGTTGTCTACCTATGATATCATTTACAGGACAGTCCTCTCTCATCTTTCTAAGTGGGAGAACTTGCACAATTGGTGGCTGACTAAATACTTTTTTTTCCCCACTGTATGTCAACAGATTTCATAATTCAAATTGCATACAGTATTAAATAAATAATTTACATCTGATGAGTCTGATGTACTTGCTTTGAAATTCCACATCATAATGATTGTGACCTTTTTATGAGTGAATCTCAAAAGCTCCAATTTTTTTTTAGTCTACAGTAGACTTTGGCATTTTTCATTTGTACCTAATTTTTATTGCAGTTTGCACCTTTTTTAAAGTCTGCTTTGTATGTGTTCACCTGTGTTTTCTTATGTTCACCATTGTGGGCAAAATTTGGGATTTCCAGACATCTTGAAATTGAAATCAAAGGAGGTTCTATTCGCACCACTGTTTACCGAAAACCGTCTGCCACAAATTCTGTGTCGCATTATAGGAGTTTTCACCCTCCTTATACCAGACACTCGCTCCCGTATAGTCAATTTTTGAGGATAAAAAGAATAAATAACACTCAGGAAGGGTTTTTTTCAACAATCAAGGGATTCATTTGGCAGATGAATGGAAAGAGGATACCCGGAGGTAGTTCTGAAGGAGGCTTTTAAAAAAGCCACAGAGTAATCCCCTAATGTTGATAATCTATATCAGGGAAATAAAAAGGACAAAAGATTCATTTTTTGCTTTCGGTTTGGCCCTATAGACAACACTATTCGTTCTGTAATTAGAAAAAACTGGCATATTTTAGAACATGACAGGGATCTGTCAGATATTGTTGCCAGAGATCCATTGATCTCATGCAGGCATAGTACAAGCTTGAAGGATATACTGGTCAGAATCCGCATCCAAAAAGAAAGTCCTGATTGGCTGAGCCAAGGCATCCTGAAAGGAAACTTTAAATGTGGATATTGCCCGTTTTGCAGATTTCATATAACGGGTTGTCATTTACAAATAGGTTCGGTATCCCACAGAGTATCAGATTTTATTTCTTGCAAAACAGATCATGCAGTTTACGTCTTGTTTTCCCTTTGCAGATATTTATACATTGGCAAAACTATTCGCCCATTATGTGTTAGATTCAGGGAACATTATAAATGTATTGCCTCAGGTAAAGGAGTCCCCCGGCTTCTAAACCATTTTAGGGAATGTCATGAAGGTGACCCACGAGTGTTATCATTTGCAGGGTTAGAAAAAGTGGTACCACCGCCGCAAGCGGGAGATTTATGTAGATTCTTCCTCAGGAGAGAAGCTAGGTAGATCCTGCGGACAGGACCAGTACATTCCACCGGCTTTAATGATAAGATTGATATGTCTGTTTTTCTTTAATTCTTCGTCTTTGTTTGCTCAAGATTTTGTTTTTAGTACTTGAAAAAGGCAACAATATGGCCGAAACGTTGTACATGTTACTGTCAGAATAAATTTTGATCACTTTTTTTTACCCGGATTGGATGCTGCTCTTCCTTTTTTCTATTTGTTTTTAGTCTTGTCTTGTATTTTACTTTTCATGCTTGTAATTCTATGTGTTTTTATCATTATGTTGTTCAGGGTTTTGGGTGAGGTGCGTACCTTGGAGCAGGTATATACCTCCGTCATTTCCCTTGACCTGCTGACCTGTAGAAGTTCAATAGAGTGAAACGGCCATCGTCACTCACACACTCCTTCTCCATTTCTCCCTGTGAACATGCTGTGAACCGCTTGTTTAACCCTTTCACCCCCAAGGGTGGTTTGCACGTTCATGACCGGGCCAATTTTTACAATTCTGACCACTGTACCTTTATGAGGTCATAACTCTGGAACGCTTCCATGGATCCCGGTGATTCTGACATTGTTTTCTCGTGACATATTGTACTTCATGATAGTGGTAAAATTTCATTCAAATAACTTGCGTTTATTTGTGAGAAAAACGGAAATTTGGCAAAAATTTTGAAAATTTCGCAATTTTCCAACTTTGAATTTTTATGCCCTTAAATCACAGAGATACGGCACACAAAAAACTTGATAACTAACATTTCCCACATGTTTACTTTACATCAGCACAATTTTGGAACCAAAATTTTTTTTTGTTAGGAAGTTATAAGGGTTAAAAGTTGACCAGCGATTTCTCATTTTTACAACACCATTTTATTTTTAGGACCACATCACATTTGAAGCCACTTTGAGGGGTCTATATGATAGAAAATACCCAAAAGTGACACCATTCTAAAAACTGCACCCCTTAAGGTGCTCAAAACCACATTCAAGAAGTTTATTAACCCTTTAGGTGCGTCACAGGAATTTTTTTGAATATTTAAAAAAAAATGAACATCTAACTTTTTTTCATAAAAAAAATACTTCAGGTTCAATTATTTTATTTTACCAAGGGTAACAGGAGAAATTGGACTGCAAAAGTTATTGTGCAATTTGTCCTGAGTACGCTGATACCTGATATGTTGGGGGGAACGACTGTTTCGGCGCATGGCAGAGCTCAGAATGGAAGGAGCGCCGTTTGACTTTTTCAATGCAAAATTGGCTGGAATTCAGATTGGACGCCATGTCACGTTTGGAGAGTCCCTGATGTACCTAATCAGTGGAAACCCCCTACAAGTGACCCCATTTTGGAAACTAGACCCCCCAAGGAACTTATCTAGATATGTGGTGAGAACTTTGAACCCACAAGGGCTTTACAGAAGTTTATAACGTACAGCGGTACAATTAAAAAATCATGTTTTTTCCACAAAAATGATCTTTTCACCCCAATTTTTATTTTCCCAAGGGTAACAGGACCCTAAAAGTTATTGTGCAATTTGTCCTGAGTACGCTGATACCCCACATGTGGGGGTAAACCACTATTTGTGCGCATGGCAGAGCTCAGAAGGGAAGCAGCGCCATTTGACGTTTTTGGCTGGAATTGAGATCGGACATCATGTCGCGATTGGAAACCCCTGATGTACCAAAACAGTGGAAACCCCCCACAAATGACACCATTTTGGAAACTAGACCCCTAAGGAACTTATCTAGATGTGTGGTGAGAACTTTGAACCCCCAAGGGCTTCACAGATGTTTATAACATACAGCCGTACAATTAAAAAATCATATTTTTTCCAAAAAAAGGATCTTTTCTCCCTCAATTCTTATATTTCCAAGGGTAACAGGACCTTAAAAGCTATTGTGCAATTTGTCCTGAGTACGCTGATACCCCACATGTGGGGGTAAACCACTATTTGGGCGCATGGCAGAGCTCGGAAGGGAAGCAGTGCCATTTGACGTTTTTGGCTGGAATTGAGATTGGACACCATGTCGCGATTGGAAAACCCCTGATGTACCAAAACAGTGGAAACCCCCCACAAATGACACCATTTTGGAAACTAGACCCCCTAAGGAACTTATCTAGATGTGTGGTGAGAACTTTGAACCCCCATGGGCTTCACAGATGTTTATAACATAAAGCCATGCAATTAAAAAATCATATTTTTTCCACAAAAATGATCTTTTCACCCTCAATTCTTATTTTTCCAAGGGTAACAGGACCCTAAACGTTATTGTGCAATTTGTCCTGAGTACGCTGATACCCCACATGTGGGGGTAAACCACTATTTGGGCGCATGGCAGAGCTCGGAAGGGAAGCAGCGCCATTTGACGTTTTTGGCTGGAATTGAGATCGGACACCATGTCGCGATTGGAAAACCCCTGATGTACCTAAACAGTGGAACCCCCCACAAATGACACCATTTTGTAAACTAGACCCCCCAAGGAACTTATCTAGATGTGTGTTGAGCACTTTGAACTCCCCAGTGCTTCACAGAAGTTTATAACGCCCGGGCGTGAAAATAAAAAATTTGTATTTTTTCCACAAACATGATCTTTTAGCCACCATTTTTTTATTTTCCCAAGGGTACCAGGAGAAATTGGACCCCAAAAGTTGTTGTCCAATTTGTCCTGAGTATGTTGATACCCCATATGTGGGAGAAAACTACTGTATGGGCACATGTCGGGGCTCGGAAGGGAAGTAGTGACGTTTTGGAATGCAGACTTTGATGGAATGGTCTGCGGGTGTCATGTTGCCTTTGGAGAGCCACTAATGTACCTAAACAGTGGAAACCCCCACAAATGACCCCATTTTGGAAACGAGACCCCCTAAGGAACTTATCTAGATGTGTGGTGAGCACTTTGAACCCCCAAGGGCTTCACAGAAGTTTATAATGCCCGGGCATGAAAATAAAAAAATCTTATTTTTTCCACAAACATGATCAATTAGTCCCCAATTTTTTCATTTTCCCAAGGGTAACAGGAGAAATTGGACCCCAAAAGTTGTTGTCCAATTTGTCCTGAGTATGCTGACACCCCATATGTGGGAGAAAACTACTGTATAGACACACGTCAGGGCTCGGAAGGGAAGTAGTGACGTTTTGGAATGCAGACTTTGATGGAATGGTCTGCGGGTGTCATGTGCGTTTGGAGAGCCCCTGATGTACCTAAACTATTGAAACTCCGCACAACTGACCCCATTTTGGACACTAGACCCCCCACGGAACTTATCTAGATGTGTGGTGAGCACTTTGAACCCCCAAGTGCTTCACAGAAGTTTATAACACTCGGACGAGAAAATAAAAAAATCATTTTTTCCCACAAAAATGATATTTTTGCCCCCAATTTTTTATTTTCCTAAGGGTAACAGGAGAAATTGGACCCCAAAAATTGTTTTGCAATTTGTCCTGAGTAGGCTGATACCCTACATGTGGGGGTAAAACACTGTTTGAGCGCATGGAAGAGCTTGGAAGGGAAGGAGCACCATTTGACTTTTTCAACTCAGAATTGGCTGGAATTGAGATCAGACGCCATGTTGCATTTGGAGAGCCCCTGATGTGCCCAAATAGTGGAAACCCCCAATTCTAACTCCAACCAGAACCCCAACACACCCCTAACCCTAATATCAGCCCTAACCCTAACCCTAGCCCTAACCCTAGCCCTAACCCTAACCCTAGCCCTAACCCTAGCCCTAACCCTACCCTAACCCTAGCCCTAACCCTAGCCCTAACCCTAACCCTAATGGAAAAATGGAAATAAGTACATTTTTTTTATTTTATTATTTTTCCCTAACTAAGGGGGTGATAACGGGGGTTTGATTTACTATTTATGGCGGTTTTTATGTTTGGCAGCTGTCGCACGCTAAAAGACGCTTTTTATTGTAAAAATAGTTTTTGCATCACCACATATTGAGAGCTATAATTTTTCCGTATTTTGACCCACCGAGTCATGTGAGGTCTTATTTTTTGCGGGACGAGTTGACGTTTTTATTGGTTCCATTTTCGGGCACATGACATTTTTTGATCGCTTTTTATTCCGATTTTTGGGACGCAGAATGAACAAAAATCAGCGTTTCATGAATTTCTTTTGGGGGAGTGCGTTTACACCGTTCCGCGTGCGGTAAAATTGATAAAGCGGTTTTATTCTTCGGGTCAGTACGGTTACAGAGATACCACATTTAGGTCGTTTATTTATGTTTTGTCGGTTTTATGCAATGAAAACTATTTTATATAAAAAATAATTATTTTTGCATCGCTTTATTCTGCGAGCTATAACTTTTTTATTTTTTCGCTGATGATGCTGTATTGCGGCTCGTTTTTTGCAGGACAAGATGATGTTTTCAGCGGTACCATGGATATTTATATGCGTCTTTTTGATCGCACGTTATTACACTTTTTGTTTGGCGGTATGATAATAAATCATTATTTTTTGCTTCGTTTTTATTTTTTTTTTTTAAGGGGTTCGCTAAAGGGGTTAACTAATGGGACAGTTTTATAGGGTGGGTCGTTACGGACGCGGCGATACCTAATATGTGTACTTTTATTGTTTTTTTTTTTATTTATAAAAAATAGATTTATTGGGGGAATATTTTTTTTATTCTAATTTATTTGGCGATTTTTTTTAAATTATTTTAACACTTTTTTTTAATTTTTTTTTAACTTTATTAAATAGTCCCAGGTGGGACATCACTGTCCTGTGACAGATCGCTGATCTGTCACTGTGACAGATCAGCGATCTGTCACAGGCAGTGCAGAAGGCTTCCTCATGCCTGCGCTTTGCAGGCACTAAGGAAGCCAGCTTCCTGCAGGCCCCCGAAGGCCCCCGTCGCCATCTTGGATTCGGGGGCCTGCAGGAAAGGAGCCCCCCGCAACAGCGCTGCACATTGCGCTGCCGTGGGGGGCTTAGGGAAGCACGGAGGGAGCCCCCTCCCTGCCGATGCTTCCCTTTAACCCCCGATGCACCGCGATCATGTTTGATCGCGGTGTGCAAGGGGTTAACGTGTCGGGGCGGTCCGTGACCGCCCCTGACACATTGTGCCGGGTGTCAGCTGTGATAATCAGCTGACACCCGGCCGCGATTAGCGGCGCTTACCACGTGGGCGCCGCTGATCGCAGTAGACGTACTATCCCGTCCATGGGCATAGGGGCCCAGGTTCCATGGACGGGATAGTACGTCGGATGGCAAGAAGGGGTTAATAAAGCTTGGACTTTTACTGGTGAGTGCACCCTACTTTTTCTTCAGTGTATCCAGCATGCATACTCTTTTTTCTTACTTGGTGAGCACCTGAAGTTCCGGATGACATATGCAGGTCATGGTGTAGTGAATTATAATGCACCTTAATTGTTGGCATTTGGTTTCCCTGCGGTGCAGTCTGCTGTTTTTGTGCATTATTAAATAAATCTTTTACATCTGATTAGTCTGATGTACTATATTTTTCGGACCATAAGACACACTTTTTCCCCAAAAATTTTTTGGGAAACTGGGGGGTGTATTTTATGGTCCCAGTATACTCACTCCTGTTTGCTGGTGTGGGTGCCGCGGGGCTCTGTGGTGTGGTGTGGCGGTGGGCTGTGCTCCAGTGCAGGGGCAACGGCTCTCTGTGCTCCAAGGGGGGCTCCGCCAGCATTTCCTCAAAGCCCGGAGGTCCCCACACATCGGTTGCTGCCATGTTGTGGTGGCCTCCGGGAACATGGACACCGGGAAGATGGCCGCCGATCTGGGGACGGCGCATGCTCATGTTCAGATCTCGTCCCGAGATCTCAGGATGAGATCTTGTTGTCGAGATTTGAACCTCGCCTCCCAAGATCTGAACCTGAGCATGTGCCATCCCCGGACTGGCGGCCATCTTCCCGGTGACCATGTTCCCAGTGGCAACCGCAATGTGGCAGCAATGGATGTGCGGGCGCCTCCGGGCTTTGAGGAAATGCCGGCAGAGCCGCTGCTCCTGCATCGGAGCCGCCGCCCCTGCACCGGAGCACAGCCCACCGCCACGACCACACCACAGAGCCCACCTACCCCAGCACTGCCCAACTGCCCCAGCACAGCCCACCTGCCCCAGCACAGCCCAGCTGCACCAGCAAAGCCCACTGTTATGAATGGGTCACCAAGGAGGAACAACAAAAAGCTAAGTCCCAGAAAACCAGAGAGGTTGGTCACTATGCAGATTGCAGATCCCTGTTCTTAAACACACAATTAATAGTAGCAGTGGAGCATTCCTACGTTGTTCCTAGACGCCTCGTCACCGCCGGAGGACTACATAAACCTAAAGAAAGAAAAGGGAAAACTAACTGCCCCAGAGCAGACCCCAAAGGAAAAGACAGCCCCCACACATGTATTGACGGTGAAACAAGATGAAAACACATACACAGGCATGAAAATAGGCTGAGCAAATGATGGGGCCTGACTAACTAGAAAGGACAGGAAAGGAAAGCCACTGTCTGCAATCTGCCAAAAAACCCTACCAAAAATAATGTCCAACACGTCTGATAGCAAAATTAACCCTGAAGTTACTAGACTTCTCCCACTATATCAGCACTCTGAAATATTATGAAACAGAGCAAAAAGAGGCCAATCTAATAAGGGACAAAAAGGCAAATTGGCAAATACAGATAAATAGGAGTGGAAGTTCAGCATAGCCCCAGCAGGGGCAAGCTGATCACACAAGAAACTGAATTGACCAACAAGCGCAAGTGTGAATATTAGCAAAAAACAAACTTAACTTAAGAAGACTGGAAGAGAGCTGAGGTCCAAGACCTGAGAAGCAGACTGCATCACCAGCAGCAGGATAGGGCGTCGGCTGTCTTATATCCAGTCTGATACTCCAGAGATCCAATCGCTATCCTTCTCATCAGGTGGCAGATCACTACCACTTAAACCAACCTCACTACCTCCTGTCACCACCAGAGGGAGAACGGAAGGAGAACTCTCAACTGGAGGAGCAGAAAATGAGCTCATAACAGCCCACCTGTTGTGAATTCGCTTTCTGGCCTACTTCTGGTTACTGCTGAAGGTGGTGGAGCTGGTCAGGTTGACGGAGGGGTTGCGAGTTCTCTTTCTGGGCTCCCTCTGGTGGTTACTGGAGGTAATAGAGCTGATCTGATTAACAGAGGCTTGCCACATGATAATGAGGACGACGATTGGAGATCTGGGGTTTCAGACTGGATTTAAGACAGCCGACTCCCTCTATCCCTGCTGGTGATTTTTTCCTGCCTACTGAGGTCTTAGTTTCCAGCTCAGTCCCTGCATGCTCAGCTAAGTGTTCTTTTGCTATTCTGTTCACATTTGATCTGGTTTTGTCTATTTCAGTTTTGTGTGGGTCAGCCAGCTCCGGCTGGGGCTGTGCTGAATCACCATCCATATGTTACTGCTTGTGCCAGTTTGTTTTTGTCCCTTATTAGATTGGCCTCTTTTTGCTCTGCTTTCAGAATATACCAGAGTGCTGATATAGTGGGCGAAGTCGTGCGACTTCAGTATTTTTGCATCAGACGTGTTGGACCTTTTTGCAGGGTTTTTTGCGTGATTGCAGACAGTGTCTTTCCTTTCCTGTCCTGTCTAGTCAGTGTGGGCTGTTATGAATGGGTAGCCGAGGAGGAAATAAAAAACAAACAAGCTAAGTCTCAGAAAACCAAAGAGGTTGGTAACTATGCAGACTGTAGACCCCTGATCCTAACACGCAACTAGCAGCAGTCGTGGAGCGTTCCTACGGTGGTCCTAGATGCCTCGTCACAACCGGAGAACTAAATAAGACTAAAGCAGGAAAATAGGAAAACTAACTGCCCCAGAGCAGACCCCAAAGGAGAGACAGCCCCCCACATGTATTGATGGTTAAACAAGATGAAAACACAAAGACAGGAAAATAGGCTGAGCAAACGATGGGGCCAAACTAACTAGAAAGGAAAGGAAAGGAAAGATACTGTTGTGAGCTCATTTTCTCGTTCACCTTTGATGTCCGATGAACTCCCTCTGCTGGTGAAAGGAGATGGTGAAACTGATTTGGATGGGAGAAACCTGTCACCTGAACAGGTGGATTGCGATTGAACATCCGGAATCTCTGAGTGGATATAAGGCAGCCGACGCCCTGTAGGGTTGCAGGTCATTTCTCTGCTCTGAACTCTGGCCTCCAGTTCGGTAACTGTCTTCTAGAGCTGGGTTTTGCTCTGTTATTGTTCCATGAGATTTTGTCTGATTTGCTTAGTTTTGTGTTCTGCCGGCCCCGGCTGGGGCTTTGCTGAATTTCCATTTTTGTCTCTGATCGGTTAAATCTCTTTTGCTCTGTCTTCAGAGTGTGTCGGAAAGCTGATGTAGGGATTTTGAAGTCTGGTGACATCAGGGCCGTTTTTCCTGTCAGACGTGTTGGGATGTTTTTGGTAGTGTTTTTGCGGATTGCAGCCAGCGTCTTTTCTGTCCTTTCCTGTCTGGTTAGTTGGGCCCCATCGTTTGCTCTGCCTGTCTTTCTGTCTGTGTTTCTGTTTTCGTCTGTTTTCACGGACAATGCATGTTGGGGGCTGTCTATTGCTTTGGGGTCTGCTCTGGGGCAGTTTAGATTTCCCCTTTCTTTAGGCTTATTTAGTTCTCCGGCTGTGAAGAGGCGTCTAGGACCATAGGACCACCGTAGGAACGCTCCACGGCTACTGTTATTTGTTGTGAAGAGGATCAGGGGTCTGCAATCCACTAGCTACCAACCTCTCCGGTTTTCTGGACTTAGCTTGCATTTTTGTTTTTTCCTCCTCTGGTGACTCATTCATAACAGAATCACCAGCCATACCGCAGATTCTAGGGTACTCAATAGCAGGAAAGAATTGTAAAAAAAAAAAAAAGTGTTAGAATTTTTTTATATATTTTTCTTCTTTTTCTCTGGGGCCGTAGGAGGATTTTTTTTCTTTAATGGAGATTAAGCAATTGTCTGATCGTGTAGAGCAGCTCGCTGCTGAAGTGTGGAGAATTTCCGCCTATCTTGCTCATTCACATGCTGCTGAACCAAAGATCCCAACTCTTGATGTGTTTTTGGAGAACGGTCTAAATTTTTGAATTTTAAGAATAATTGTAAATTATTTCATGCCTTGAAGCCTAGCTCATCGGGGAGCTCTGCGCAGCAGGTTAAAATTGTCATCTCTTTGCTGCGCGGCGATCCCCAGGATTGGGCGTTTTCTTTGACATCTGATGATCCTATTCTAACTAATGTGGATGCATTTTTTCAAGCCTTGGGGTTGTTGTATGATGAACCTAATGCTATTGATCAAGCTGAAAAAGCCCTGTTGGCATTGAGCCAGGGTCAGGATTCTGCAGAGTTGTACTGTCAAAAATTCCAAAAGTGGGCGGTCCTTACTACCTGGAATGATGGTGACTTGGCAGCTCTCTTTCGGAAGGGTTTGTCAGAAATCGTAAAAGATACTATGGTGGGATTTCCTGTTCCCTCTGGTCTTGACGATTTTATGTCATTAGCCATTCAGGTTGATCGGCGTTTACGTGAACGTAAAATTACACGAGAAATGTTGCCACCTGTTGAACAAATGTCTGAACCTATGCAATGTGATAGAGTTTTGTCTAGGGCGCAACGTCAGGAGTTCAGAAGGCGTAATAAGCTGTGTTTTTTCTGTGGAGATGCCTCTCATAATATTTCTGTCTGCCCTAAACGAGAGAAACGTTTTGCACACACATTTGCTGTGGGTGGTGTACAACCTAAGTTTCTTCTGGCAATTACTCTGATCTGCTCCCTGTCCACATTTTCCGCTAAGGCTCTTGTGGATTCAGGAGCGGCTCTGAACCTGATGGACTTGGATTTTGCTAAACGTTGTGGGTTTCCTATGACACCTCTGCGGACGCCTATCCCTTTGAGGGGTATTGATGCTACTCCTTTGGCGAAGAATAAACCTCAGTTTTGGACCCAGGTGGTAATATTAGCGGGTCACCCCAGACCATCAAGAAAATTGCAGATTTTTGGTGTTGCATAATTTGCATGATACCATTGTTCTGGTGTTTCCCTGGTTGCAAATCCATAATCAAGTTTTGGATTGGAAATCTGTGTCTGTGGTAAGTTGGGGTTGTCAGTGTGCTCTTAGTGACACTCCTGTTTTCTCCACCTCTCCCCAGTCGCATGATGTTCCTGACTATTTGGCTGATTTTTATGATGTATTTAGTGAGAATAAGTCTGTGTCTTTGCCTCATCATAGGAGTTATGACTGTGCAATTGAGCTGAGCCCTGGGTGTAAATTTCCCAAGGGTCGACTTTTCAATTTATCTGTACCCGAGCATGAGGCTATGCGATCTTATATTAAGGAGTCGTTGGAGAAGGGTCATATTAGACCATCCTCTTCACCCTTGGGTGCTGGTTTTTTTTTCGTGGCCAAGAAAGATGGTTCATTAAGGCCTTGTATTGACTATCGTTCCCTCAACAAAATTACTGTTAAATATCAGTATCCGTTACCCATGATTTCTGATCTATTCTCCAGAGTTAAAGGTGCTTGCTGGTTTACCAAGGTTGACCTCAGGGGGGCGTATAATCTTATTCGCATTAAGTATGGGGATGAATGGAAGACGGCGTTTAATACTCCGGAGGGACATTTTGAGTACCTGGTGATGCCTTTTGGGCTCACTAAGGCCCCTTCTGTCTTCCAGTGCTTCATGAATGATATTTTCCAGGACTTTGTAGATAAATTTTTGATCATCTATCTGGATGATATTTTGATCTTTTCCAGGGATTGGGACTCTCATGTGGAACATGTTCGGATTGTGTTCCGGATTTTGAGGGAGAATTCCCTGTATGTTAAGGGGTCGAAATGCCTTTTTGGTGTACAGAGGATTTCATTTTTGGGATTTATTTTGTCTCCGTCAACTATTGAAATGGACCCGGCCAAGGTACAGGCCATTTATGATTGGGTTCAGCCCACTTCTTTGAAGGCCCTCCTGAAGTTTTTGGGTTTTGCTAATTTTTATCGTAAATTTATAGCTAATTTTTCTGGTATTGCCAAACCATTGACTGATTTGACTAAGAAGGGTGCTGATGAGCTGAATTGGTCTCCAGAGGCTGTTTCTTCCTTTCAGGAGCTGAAGCGGAGGTTCACTTCTGCTCTGGTTTTGCGGCAACCTGATGTCTCACTCCCGTTTCAGGTAGAGGTGGACGCTTCTGAGATTGGTGGAGGAGCTGTTTTGTCCCAAAAAGATCCGGTAACATCTAAAATGAATCCCTGTGCTTTCTTTTCCCGAAAGTTCTCCCCATCTGAACGCAAATATGATGTGGGGAATCGGGAACTGTTAGCCATGAAATGAGCATTTGAGGAGTGGAGACATTGGTTGGAGGGAGCTAGCCATCAAGTCGTAGTCCTCACTGACCACAAGAATTTGATTTACCTTGAGTCGGCCAAACGCTTGAATCCTAGACAGGCTAAGTGGGCCTTGTTTTTCACACGTTTTGATTTTGTGGTCTCTTTTCTTCCGGGCACTAAGAATGTCAAGGCAGACGCCCTCTCTAGGAGTTTCTTTGCTGATTCTCCTATTGTGACCAAGCCTGCTACCATCTTAGGTGAGGGGGTAGTTCTTTCTGCCATCTCGCCTGATTTGAGACGTGCTCTGGAAGAGTTTCAGGAGGACAAACCTGAGCGTTGTCCCATTGGAAAATTGCATGTTCCTGACCAGTGGAGGAAGAGAGCAATGTCTGAAGTTCATTGCTCCCCATTGGCTGGTCATCCAGGTATTTTTGGTACTAGAGATTTGGTGAGTCGGTCTTTTTGGTGGCCCGCCTTATCTCGTGATGTCAGGAATTTTGTGCAGTCCTGTGGGACTTGCTCCCGGTCTAAACCTTGTTCTCGCTCTAGTGGATTGTTAATGCCTTTTCCGGTGCCCAGGAGGCCATGGACCCATATTTCAATGAATTTTATTTCTGATCTGCCTGTCTCTCAGAGAATGACTGTTATCTGGGTGATTTGTGATAGATTCTCTAAGATGGTCCATCTTGAACCAGTCCCTAAGTTGCCATCTTCCTCAGAGTTGGTGCCCTTGTTTTTGCAACAGGTGTTTCACTTGCATGGGATTCCTGAGAACATTGTATCTGACAGAGGAGTTCAGTTTGTCTCTAGATTTTGGAGGACTTTTTGTTCCAAGCTGGGAATTCAGTTGTCCTTCTCCTTTGCGTTTCACCCTCAGACCAATGGGCAGACGGACAGAACAAACCGGACTTTGGAGTCTTATTTGAGATGTTTTATCTCTGCTGATCTGGATGATTGGGTCTCATTTTTGCCCTTGGCCGAATTTGCTTTAAATAATAGAGCCTTCCAACCGGCATAGGACCATTGGTCCCCGGTTTAAGGTGGGTGATATGGTTTGGTTGTCATCATAGAATATCTCTATGAAGGTGGCTTCTCCAAAGTTTAAACCTAGATTTATTGGACCTTACAAGATTTTGGAGATTCTTAATCCGGTCTCTTTTCGATTGGCTCTTCCTGTTACATTTAAGATCCATAACGTGTTTCATAAGTCTCTGTTGAAGAGGTTTGTTGAGCCAGTAGTTCCTGTGGTGGCACCTCCTGACCCTGTATTGGTTGAAGGTAATGTGGAATATGAGGTTGAGAAGATACTGGATTCTCCTCTGGCTAGACGGAGACTCCAGTATTTGGTTAAGTGGAAGGGTTATGGCCAGGAGGATAATTCTTGGGTCTCTGCATCTGATATTCATGCCGAAAGATTGGTTCGTGCTTTTCATCGGGCCCATCCTGATTGGTCTGGTGGTGTGGATGAGCGTTCGGTGACCCCTCCTCAATGGGGAGGTACTGCTGTGAGCTCATTATCACCTGGGTCCAAAACTGAGGTTTATTCTCCGCCAAAGGAGTGGCATCAATACCCCTCAAAGGAATAGGCATCTGCAGAGGTGTCATGGACAAACCAAAATGTTTAGCAAAGTCCAAATCCATCAGATTCAGAGCTGCTCCTGAATCCACAAAAGCCTTAGTGGAAAATGTGGACAAGGAGCAGATCAGAGTAATTTCCAAAAGGATTTTAGGTTGTATACTGCCCACAGCAAATGTGTGTGCAAAACATTTCTCTCGTTTAGGGCAGACAGAAATAGTATGAGAGGCGTCTCCACAGAAAAAACACAGCTTATTGCGCCTTCTAAACTCCCAACGTTGCACCCTAGACAAAACCCCATCACATTGCATAGGTTCAGACATTTGTTCAAAAGGTGGCAGCGCCTCCCGTGTATTTTTACGTTCACATAAACGCCGATCAACTTGAATGGCTAATGCCACAGAGCCATCCAGACCAGAGGGAACAGGAAATCCCACCATAACATCTTTTACGGTCTCTGATAAACCTTTCCGAAAGAGGGCTGCCAATGCACTATCATTCCATGTAGTAAGGACCGCCCACTTTTGGAATTTTTGACAATATAACTCTGCAGGATCCTGACCCTGGTTTAATGCCAACAGGGTTCTCTCAGCTTGATCAACGGAATTAGGTTCATCATACAACAACCCTAAGGCCTGAAAAAATGCATCCACATTAGTCAGAATAGGATTTTCAGGTGTCAGAGAAAACGCCCAATCCTGGGGATTGCCGCGCAGCAAGGAGATGACAATTTTAACCTGCTGCGCAGAGCTTGCCGATGAGTTAGGCTTCAAAGCAAGAAATAATTTACAATTATTCTTAAAATTCAGACCGATTCCCAGAAAACACATCAGGAGTAGGGATCTTGGGTTCAACAGCATGTGACTGAGCGAGATAGGCGGAAATTCCCTGCACTTAAGCAGCGAGCTGCTCCACACGATCAGACAATTTCTTAATCTCCATTAAGAAAAACAAAATCCTCCTACAGCCCCAGAGAAAAAGAGGAAAAAATGCATATATAAAAAAAATGCTGACATTTTTTTTTCTCTTTTTCCTGCTTTTGAGTACCCTAGAATCTGCGGTAGGGCTGGTGATTCTGTTATGAACTGGTAGTCGAGGAGGAAATAAAAAACAAACAAGCTAAGTCTCAGAAAACCAAAGAGGTTGGTAACTAGAGTTGAGCGAAACGGGGCGAAAAATTTCAAAAGTCGCCGACTTTTGGCAAAGTCGGGTTTCATGAAACGAAACCCGACCCTAGGATGAGGTCGGCCACGAGGTCGGCGACTTACGCGCCAAAGTCGCGTTTCAAAAGTTTGTTTTGCGCTCTTTTTCAGCCAATCAGGATCCACGGACACTGTGGGCAACGTGATGACATAGGCACGGGTCACCACCATCTTTCAGAAGGGCATGCAAGTGATTGGCTTGCTTTGGGGGGCGTCACAGGGGGTATAAAAGGGCGTGCATGCCGACCGCCATGTTACTCATGCTGATCTCAGAATAGGGAGAGCTGCTGCTGCTGCTGATTTTGTAGGGAGAGCGTTAGGCAGGGAAGAAGACACCAAAAACTACTTCTGCTGCTAGCGATTTTGCCTGTACAACACACCAGTCACTGTGTGTGCAATGCAAGGGGAGGCTATATAGTGGTGTATCAGTGGTGTTGGTTGTTGCGCTGCCTTCTAAGGCTTCCTGACATTCCTTCATTGCTGTTTACCCACTGCTCCGCAAACTGCTTTTTTAAAAGCAATCCCAATTTTTTTTTTTTGTCCTGCTGAGGTACTGAGCGTGCATTTTTTCACACCATACAGCGGTGTACGCTCCTCACACAGTACCGTGTAACGGCTGTTATCACAGCCACAGTGAAGCTATCAGTTTGTCACTCTGTGAGAATAAAACGAGGACATGTTCCGTTCTTACAGACCTGCACTCTAGGGAGATTCCTATTCTGCCCAATTCTACATACACCTTGTAGTTTGTGATACACTAGCCAATTTCTGCCTGTGACATAGCGCTGTGATATTCAGTGGGCCTCACACAATCCATAAGTGTCCAGTGTCCACAAGTGTCTGCAGAAATTCAAAATCTCCCTTATCCTCTCGTCACTTTTGTCACAGCTGTGCCATCGAGCCTGTCACATAGCGCTCAGATATCAGTGGGCCTCACACAATCCAAAAGTGTCCATTGTCCACAAGTGTCTGCAGAAATTCAAAATCTCCCTTATCCTCTCGTCACTTTTGTCACAGCTGTGCCATCGAGCCTGTCACATAGCGCTCAGATATTCATTGGGCCTCACACAATCCAAAAGTGTCCAGTGTCCACAAGTGTCTGCTGAAATTCAAAATCTCACTTATCCTCTAGTCACTTTTGTCACAGCTGTGCCATCGAGCCTGTGACATAGCGCTCAGATATCAGTGGGCCTCACACAATCCAAAAGTGTCCAGTGTCCACAAGTGTCTGCAGAAATTCAAAATCTCCCTTATCCTCTCGTCACTTTTGTCACAGCTGTGCCATCGAGCCTGTCACATAGCGCTCAGATATTCATTGGGCCTCACACAATCCAAAAGTGTCCAGTGTCCACAAGTGTCTGCTGAAATTCAAAATCTCCCTTATCCTCTAGTCACTTTTGTCACAGCTGTGCCATCGAGCCTGTGACATAGCGCTCAAATATCAGTGGGCCTCACACAATCCAAAAGTGTCCAGTGTCCACAAGTGTCTGCTGAAATTCAAAATCTCCCTTATCCTCTAGTCACTTTGGTCACAGCTGTGCCATCGAGCCTGTCACATAGCGCTCAGATATCAGTGGGCCTCACACAATCCAAAAGTGTCCAGTGTCCACAAGTGTCTGCAGAAATTCAAAATCTCCCTTATCCTCTCGTCACTTTTGTCACAGCTGTGCCATCGAGCCTGTGACATAGCGCTCAGATATTCATTGGGCCTCACACAATCCAAAAGTGTCCAGTGTCCACAAGTGTCTGCAGAAATTCAAAATCTCCCTTATCCTCTCGTCACTTTTGTCACAGCTGTGCCATCGAGCCTGTCACATAGCGCTCAGATATTCATTGGGCCTCACACAATCCAAAAGTGTCCAGTGTCCACAAGTGTCTGCAGAAATTCAAAATCTCCCTTATCCTTTCGTCACTTTTGTCACAGCTGTGCCATCGAACCTTTCACATAGCGCTCAGATATTCATTGGGCCTCACACAATCCAAAAGTGTCCAGTGTCCACAAGTGTCTGCTGAAATTCAAAATCTCACTTATCCTCTAGTCACTTTTGTCACAGCTGTGCCATCGAGCCTGTGACATAGCGCTCAGATATCAGTGGGCCTCACACAATCCAAAAGTGTCCAGTGTCCACAAGTGTCTGCAGAAATTCAAAATCTCCCTTATCCTCTCATCACTTTTGTCACAGCTGTGCCATCGAGCCTGTCACATAGCGCTCAGATATTCATTGGGCCTCACACAATCCAAAAGTGTCCAGTGTCCACAAGTGTCTGCTGAAATTCAAAATCTCAATTATCCTCTAGTCACTTTTGTCACAGCTGTGCCATCGAGCCTGTCACATAGCGCTCAGATATTCATTGGGCCTCACACAATCCAAAAGTGTCCAGTGTCCACAAGTGTCTGCAGAAATTCAAAATCTCCCTTATCCTCTCGTCACTTTTGTCACAGCTGTGCCATCGAGCCTGTCACATAGCGCTCAGATATTCATTGGGCCTCACACAATCCTAAAGTGTCCAGTGTCCACAAGTGTCTGCTGAAATTCAAAATCTCAATTATCCTCTAGTCACTTTTGTCACAGCTGTGCCATCGAGCCTGTCACATAGCGCTCAGATATTCATTGGGCCTCACACAATCCAAAAGTGTCCAGTGTCCACAAGTGTCTGCTGAAATTCAAAATCTCAATTATCCTCTAGTCACTTTGGTCACAGCTGTGCCATCGAGCCTGTCACATAGCGCTCAGATATTCATTGGGCCTCACACAATCCAAAAGTGTCCAGTGTCCACAAGTGTCTGCTGAAATTCAAAATCTCCCTTATCCTCTAGTCACTTTGGTCACAGCTGTGCCATCGAGCCTGTGACAGAGCGCTCAGATATTCAGTGGGCCTCACACAATCCAAAAGTGTCCAGTGTCCACAAGTGTGTGCAGAAATTCAAAATCTCCCTTATCCTCTAGTCACTTTGGTCACAGCTGTGCCATCGAGCCTGTGACAGAGCGCTCAGATATTCAGTGGGCCTCACACAATCCAAAAGTGTCCAGTGTCCACAAGTGTCTGCAGAAATTCAAAATCTCCCCTGTCCTATAGACACCTTGTACCTTGTTTTACATTACTATATAGTTTGTTGGATTTTGTCTACATTTCTACCAAAAATGAGGAAGGCTGGTGGAAGAGGCCGTGGAATTGGGCGGGGGTTGGCAGCTGGTAATGATGGTGTTGGTGGTGGATCTGATGGTAGTGGCAAGAGCAAAATAGGACCGAATGCAGGAGGTGTTGAGCCTGCGTCATCGTCTGGCTACATAAGGCCTCGAACGCTTAGTTTTCTAGGAGTTGGCAAACCGCTTTTAAAGCCAGAGCATCAGGAAAAAGTTTTGTCTTACATTGCTGACTCAGCCTCCAGCTCTATCGCCTCCTCTTCTTCAGTTGTAAAAAGTAAAAGCAATGAGTCGTCATTGGAGGCTCATGTTCATGAACCACACCTTTCCTTGTGTCCATCACCACAACCAAGATTGAAGGATGACGCAGGCCATACTACTGATTACTCCATGGAGCTGTTTTCACATACCATGCCTGGATTATCAAGTGAAATGGTGAATTACCCAGGCCAAGATGAATCTGACATGGAGTGCACTGATGCACAGCCGCTGATGGATGATTCTGCTGGTAAATTCACTCAGAGCACTACATTGTCCTCGCAGTGTACAGAGCCAGATTCTGACCCTGATGAGACTCAGGTGCCCCTTCCCGCACACTATACCACCATACACGGTGACACAGAGGAAGGTGCACATGACATAGAAGAGGAGGTGATGGATGACCCAGTTGTTGACCCAGATTGGCATCCATTGGGGGAAGAGGGTGCTGCTTCCAATAGCTCAGATGAGGAGCATCCACTGCAGACATCGACATCGCAACAGCTGTTATCTGGCAGGCCCGGAGCACTCCAAAGACAGGTTCGTTTGAGATGATGCCCTTTCGGTTGGTGGAAAGCGCAGCTTTCCGCGAACTCATGGCCTATGCAGTACCACGCTATGACCTACCCAGTCGCCACTTCTTCTCTCGCAAAGCCATCCCAGCCCTCCACCATCATGTGAAAGACCGCATTGTCCATGCACTCAAGCAGTCAGTGAGCGGAAAGGTGCACCTCACAACTGATGCATGGTCCAGTCGGCATGGCCAGGGCTGTTACGTGTCCATCACTGCGCACTGGGTTAATGTGGTGGATGCAGGGTCCACAGGGGACAGCGGTGGTGGGACAGTGCTGCCTAGCCCACGGTATAGGAAACAGTTGGCTGTAGGCGTTCGACCCTCCTCCTCCTCCTCCTCCAGAAGCGAAAGCTCATCCACAGAGCGCAGTCGTACGAGCACTCCATCTGCAGCTGCCACTGTTGCACACGAGGTGTCCCCCTATCGAGCAGCTAGTGGAAAGCGTCAGCAGGCAGTGTTGCAGATGATGTGTTTGGGCTACAGATACACCGCCGAGGTGCTGGCCGAGTACTTTCAGCGACAAACTGAGTCATGGCTGGGCAGGGTACATCTTGAGGCAGGCAAGGTAGTTAGTGATAACGGGCGTAATTTTGTGGCAGCCTTAGCCCTTTCAAAACTCAGCCACGTACCTTGCTTGGCTTACACCTTGAACCTGGTGGTGCAGTGCTTCCTCAAAAATTATCCGGAGTTAACAGCCCTGCTCCAGAAGGTGCGAAGACTGTGCGCGCACATCCGCCGGTCGCCTGTACACTCCGTTCGTATGCAGAAGCTTCAGCGATTGCTCCACCTTCCCAACCACCACCTCATTATCGACATTGCAACAAGGTGGAACTCCACCCTGCACATGGTGGAGCGGCTGTGCGAGCAGAGGCAGGCCATAATGCATTTGTGGGAGGATACACGGCCAGGCACTTTGAGAGCAGACATGGAGTTGACCGGTGTGCAGTGGTCGAAGCTGAAAAACCTCTGTAAAGTCCTTCAGTGTTTTGAGGAATGCACACGGCTGGTAAGTGCAGACGACGCCATCCTAAGCATGAGCATCCCACTTATGCGTCTGCTCATGCAAACTTTGACGCACCTTAAGGAGCAGGCTTCTGCAGCCAATGTTGATGAGGAGGAAGAGGAGGAGGGAATCCTTGATGACATTGATGACATTCAGCCATTGTCTGCTCAGGGACCTCTCCTGGATGAGGTGGAGGAAGAAGAGGAGGAGGAGGAGGATGATGGGGATGATTACTTAGGGGAGGAGGATGCATCTCGTGGGGCAAGAGAAAATGTTGGCGTGGCAAGGTCTGGTACAGGGTTTGTGCGTGACTGGAGGGATGTGGATTTGCCAGAAAGTGCTCCTCCAACCAGCACTCGCAGTGCATCATTGACACCGGGAACATTGGCCCACATGTCAGATTATGCCTTGCAGATTCTAAAAATGATGAACGATGACGACTACTGGTTGGCCAGCATCCTGGATCCACGCTACAAAGGCAAATTACAAAACATCATGCCACAGGAGAACCTTGACCTAATATTGGCTAATAAACAAGCAACTCTGGTAAATCGGTTGCTTGAGGCATTCCCAGCACACAGCAGCGGTGATGGTTCTCACCCGAGCCGTACGGGCCGGGGGCAGCTTGGCAGAGGTGTTCGTGGTGCACACAGCAGAAGTCGCGTTGGAGACAGGGGTTTCATGACAATGTTGTGGACTGATTTTTCAAGTACCGCTCACACAACTGGTAATACTGCATCGATGGAAAGTGACAGGAGACAGCAGTTGTCAACTATGGTTACAAACTACTTTTCCTCCCATATCGATGTTCTCCCACACAGGTCATTCCCCTTTGACTATTGGGCCGCTAAACTGGACACCTGGCCTGAATTGGCACAATATGCCTTACAGGAGCTCGCTTGCCCAGCTGCAAGTGTGCTATCGGAAAGAGTCTTCAGTGCAGCTGGATCAATCCTGACAGAAAAAAGGACCCGTCTGTCAACCCAAAATGTGGATGATCTAACCTTCATTAAAATGAACCACGCATGGGTTTCCAAGGATTTTGTCCCACCTTTCCCTGATGACACATAGGGTGACAGAAAAATGGCTTGCTTTGGTCCACCTCTTCCTGGGACTTGACCTATTTCACCTTTTGCATCAGCTCAATGTCCAACATCAACATATGCCACTTTCTAAAACTCCCTAACTGTGCTGCCTCCCCCCCATGGCCGGGGTCACCACCTAGCGCACGACACCATGCGAGTGCCTTTGCCCTGGACAGGTGGGTAGGCTGACTATTAGGCGCGGGCACTGGCACAGGGTCCTTCATAGTGCAATCAAGTGTCTCTGACGGTGGTGGTGCACACCCGCCGTCAGACACACCGCCGTACTATGAGGGGCCCAGTGCCAGTACCGACGCCCACGAGTGGGCCCCCCTTGCTTGGGCAGGGCCCCAGCATTTGCAATCTTTACCTCTCCCTGCTCCTCCGCTGTGTAGTCTGGGCCGTCAAATCCATACTGTGCCTGACACTGTCTGAGCCTGCCTCCTCATGTATAGACATATATTTTGAATGTGTACGCTATCCATACATGTTATCCGGGGATACGGTACCCTTTCTAACCTTTGTGCAATCACGTGCAATCCATACTGGGCCTAACACCGTCTGAGCCTGCCTCCTGATGTATAGACATATGTTTTGAATGTGTACGCTATCCATACATGTTATCTGGGGATACGGTACCCTTTCTAACCTTTGTGCAATCACGTGCAATCCATACTGGGCCTAACACCGTCTGAGCCTGCCTCCTGATGTATAGACATATATTTTGAATGTGTACGTTATCCATACATGTTATCTGGGGATACGGTACCCTTTCTAACCTTTGTGCAATCACGTGCAATCCATACTGGGCCTAACACCGTCTGAGCCTGCCTCCTGATGTATAGACATATATTTTGAATGTGTACGCTATCCATACATGTTATCTGGGGAAACGGTACCCTTTCTAACCTTTGAGCAATCACGTGCAATCCATACTGGGCCTAACACCGTCTGAGCCTGCCTCCTGATGTATAGACATATATTTTGAATGTGTACGCTATCCATACATGTTATCCGGGGATACGGTACCCTTTCTAACCTTTGTGCAATCACGTGCAATCCATACTGGGCCTAACACCGTCTGAGCCTGCCTCCTGATGTATAGACATATATTTTGAATGTGTACGCTATCCATACATGTTATCCGGGGAAATGGTACCCTTTCTAACCTTTGTGCAATCACGTGCAATCCATACTGGGCCTAACACCATCTGAGCCTGCCTCCTGATGTATAGACATATATTTTGAATGTGTACGCTATCCATACATGTTATCCGGGGATACGGTACCCTTTCTAACTTTTGTGCAATCACGTGCAATCCATACTGGGCATAACACCGTCTGAGCCTGCCTCCTGATGTATAGACATATATTTTGAATGTGTACGCTATCCATACATGTTATCCGGGGATACGGTACCCTTTCTAACCTTTGTGCAATCGCGTGCAATCCATACTGGGCCTAACACCGTCTGAGCCTGCCTCCTGATGTATAGACATATATTTTGAATGTGCACGCTATCCATACATGTTATCCGGGGATACGGTACCCTTTCTAACCTTTGTGCAATCACTTGCAATCCATACTGGGCCTAACACCGTCTGAGCCTGCCTCCTGATGTATAGACATATATTTTGAATGTGTACGCTATCCATACATGTTATCCGGGGAAACGGTACCCTTTCTAACCTTTGTGCAATCACGTGCAATCCATACTGGGCCTATCACTGTCTGAGCCTGCCTCCTGATGTATAGACATATATTTTGAATGTGTACGCTATCCATACATGTTATCCGGGGATACGGTACCCTTTCTAACCTTTGTGCAATCACGTGCAATCCATACTGGGCCTAACACCGTCTGAGCCTGCCTCCTGATGTACAGACATATATTTTGAATGTGTACGCTATCCATACATGTTATCCGGGGAAACTGTACCCTTTCTAACCTTTGTGCAATCACGTGCAATCCATACTGGGCCTAACACCGTCTGAGCCTGCCTCCTGATGTATAGACATATATTTTGAATGTGTACGCTATCCATACATGTTATCTGGGTATATGGTACCCTTTCTCACCTTTGTGCAATCACGTGTAATCCATACTGGGCGTGAGAACGGCTGGCGAGCTGTTAAGCAAGCTACAGCACCTGTGGTTTGCACACGTAAGTTTTTCATTTTTTCAGGAATGACGGTTAGGCCTAATTCCGGAACTGCGGTTGACCTGCACTTACTGGGAAATCATTGTTCGCGGGTAATAATTGTAATCAGTGATCCCCATCACTAACGTTGTTCAGCGGGTTATCTGCACCTGTAGGCGACAAACGCTGGCCTTTTCAGTGTAGCGCACATGCAGCCACGGACATGTAAGGGCATGACACACCAGTTATTGGCCAATCTCATGTGCCAGAACCTCATGTGTCCCTCTAGTAAGCCGGACTCGGACCGCGGGGCATGACGGAGTCTCGTTCGTTAACGGAATTAAGCTTGCAATGTGTGCATCTGTTCTGTAGCTGGCATGGTTGAGGTTTCCCAGGTGGAGTTGAATTTAACCGTAGGCTCCACTCCTGGTGGTGCCCTTCTGGACATTCCTTTAAGGTTCAGCTTTGCAACCATACTGCCCACGTAAAACAAACACTTTGCCTTAATGAACGCTGTTTGGAGGGTCATGACTCGTGGGAATAACGCCGCCCAATCAGTTAACCTGCTAGAGAGATCGTTCGTTGCTCCCAAGCATGACATCACACTCCCTAGGAAAAAGGTAATGCCACTGTGGCGACCGTACTCCTGGGGGCGACACAAGTGCACTGATGCCCAGCCACTGCTCGATGAATCTGCTGGTACATTGACCCAGACCACTACATTCCCCTCGCACGCTACACGACCTGAATCTGACCCTGATGAAACTCAGGTTACCCTTCCCATATACAGTTCCATCTTATACGGTGACAAAGAGGAAGCTGCAGATGAAAGTGCAGGTTCGGCCCACCCGCCATCAGACACACCACCGTACTATCAGGGGCCCTGTGCCAGTGCCGTCGCCAATGAGTGGGCCCCCCCTGCTTGCTCAGGATCACAGCACTTGCAAAGTTGAAATACTGTGCAGTGAGATGGAAGATGGGGACGACGAGGAGTCCAGACAAGTACAGGGATTCCCTAGCGAGGAGACTTATTTGATTGTTTTCAATGTTGGGACAGCAATTTTTGGGAGCACTATACTCTGGAGAATGATAGATGGGGCCCACCATACACTGTAACATTCCAAAGGTGGACATCAGACACTGGAGCAGCATTTACAGGGCCCATTATACACTAGAGCATTAGAAATGGGGCCCATTATGTTTGGAGCATTATTTGGGCCCACAAGACAGTGGAGCTTCATCCATGGGGACCAACATATACTGTAGCATTATGTGGAGCTCATCATATACTGTTTCAAACATTATATGGGACCATTGATTCTGTATGGAGAAATAGATGGGCCTCGTCATGAGATGTAAAAAGTGAAGTATTTTTCATTGTACTATACCGCTAGAGTTGAGTGAAACGGTTCGAAAAAATTCAAAAGTCGCCGACTTTTGGCAAAGTCGGGTTTCATGAAACGAAACCCGACCCTAGGATGAGGTCGGCCACGAGGTCGGCGAATTACGCGCCAAAGTCGCGTTTCAAAAGTTTGTTTTGCGCTCTTTTTCAGCCAATCAGGATCCACGGACACTGTGGGCAACGTGATGACCTAGGCACGGGTCACCACCATCTTTCAGAAGGACATGCAAGTGATTGGCTTGCTTTGGTGGGCGTCACAGGGGGTATAAAAGGGCGTGCACGCCGACCGCCATCTTACTTCTGCCGATCTTAGTATAGGGAGAGGTTGCTGCTGATTCTGTAGGGAGAGCGTTAGGCAGGGAAGAAGACAAAAAAACTGCTTCTGCTTCTAGCGATTTGGCCTGCACAACACACAAGTCACTGTGTGTGCAGTGCAAGGGGAGGCTATATTGTGGTGTATCAGTGGTGTTGGTTGTTGGGCTGCCTTTTAAGGCTTCCTGACACGCTGGCATTGCTGTTTACCCACTGCTCCGCAAACTGCTTTTTTAAAAGCAATCCAATCTCCCTTATCCTCTAGTCACTTTTGTCACAGCTGTGCCATCGAGCCTGTCACATAGCGCTCAGATATCAGTGGGCCTCACACAATCCACAAGTGTCCAGTGTCCAAAAGTGTGCGCAGAGATTCAAAATCTTCATTATCCTCTCGTCACTTTGGTCACAGGCAGCTGTTCCATCGAGCGTGTCACATAGTGCTTAGATATCAGTGGGCCTCACACAATCTACAAGTGTCCAGTGTCCAAAAGTGTGCGCAGAGATTCAAAATCTCCATTATCCTCTCGTCACTTTGGTCACAGGCAGCTGTGCCATCGAGCGTGTCACATAGCGCTCAGATATCAGTGGGCCTCACACAATCCACAAGTGTCCAGTGTCCAAAAGTGTGCGCAGAGATTCAAAATCTCCATTATCCTCTCGTCACTTTGGTCACAGGCAGCTGTGCCATCGAGCCTGTCACATAGCGCTCAGATATCAGTGGGCCTCACACAATCCACAAGTGTCCAGTGTCCAAAAGTGTGCGCAGAGATTCAAAATCTCCATTATCCTCTCGTCACTTTGGTCACAGGCAGCTGTGCCATCGAGCCTGTCACATAGCGCTCAGATATCAGTGGGCCTCACACAATCCACAAGTGTCCAAAAGTGTGCGCAGAGATTCAAAATCTCCATTATCCTCTCGTCACTTTGGTCACAGGCAGCTGTGCCATCGAGCGTGTCACATAGCGCTCAGATATCAGTGGGCCTCACACAATCCACAAGTGTCCAGTGTCCAAAAGTGTGCCCAGAGATTCAAAATCTCCATTATCCTCTCGTCACTTTGGTCACAGGCAGCTGTGCCATCGAGCGTGTCACATAGCGCTCAGATATCAGTGGGCCTCACACAATCCACAAGTGTCCAGTGTCCAAAAGTGTGCGCAGAGATTCAAAATCTCCATTATCCTCTCGTCACTTTGGTCACAGGCAGCTGTGCCATCGAGCCTGTCACATAGCGCTCAGATATCAGTGGGCTTCACACAATCCACAAGTGTCCAGTGTCCAAAAGTGTGCGCAGAGATTCAAAATCTCCATTATCCTCTCGTCACTTTGGTCACAGGCAGCTGTGCCATCGAGCCTGTCACATAGCGCTCAGATATCAGTGGGCCTCACACAATCCACAAGTGTCCAGTGTCCAAAAGTGTGCGCAGAGATTCAAAATCTCCATTATCCTCTCGTCACTTTGGTCACAGGCAGCTGTGCCATCGAGCGTGTCACATAGCGCTCAGATATCAGTGGGCCTCACACAATCCACAAGTGTCCAGTGTCCAAAAGTGTGCGCAGAGATTCAAAATCTCCATTATCCTCTCGTCACTTTGGTCACAGGCAGCTGTGCCATCGAGCCTGTCACATAGCGCTCAGATATCAGTGGGCCTCACACAATCCACAAGTGTCCAGTGTCCAAAAGTGTGCGCAGAGATTCAAAATCTCCATTATCCTCTCGTCACTTTGGTCACAGGCAGCTGTGCCATCGAGCGTGTCACATAGCGCTCAGATATCAGTGGGCCTCACACAATCCACAAGTGTCCAGTGTCCAAAAGTGTGCGCAGAGATTCAAAATCTCCATTATCCTCTCGTCACTTTGGTCACAGGCAGCTGTGCCATCGAGCCTGTCACATAGCGCTCAGATATCAGTGGGCCTCACACAATCCACAAGCGTCCAGTGTCCAAAAGTGTGCGCAGAGATTCAAAATCTCCATTATCCTCTCGTCACTTTGGTCACAGGCAGCTGTGCCATCGAGCCTATCACATAGCGCTCAGATATCAGTGGGCCTCACACAATCCACAAGTGTCCAGTGTCCAAAAGTGTGCGCAGAGATTCAAAATCTCCTCTCGTCACTTTGGTCACAGGCAGCTGTGCCATCGAGCCTGTCACATAGCGCTCAGATATCAGTGGGCCTCACACAATCCACAAGTGTCCAGTGTCCAAAAGTGTGCGCAGAGATTCAAAATCTCCATTATCCTCTCGTCACTTTGGTCACAGGCAGCTGTGCCATCGAGCCTGTCACATAGCGCTCAGATATCAGTGGGCCTCACACAATCCAAAAGTGTCCACTGTCCACAAGTGTGCGCAGAAATTCTAAATCTCCCTTGTCCTATAGACACCTTGTACCTTGTTTTACATTACTATATAGTTTGTTGGATTTTGTCTACATTTCTACCAAAAATGAGGAAGGCTGGTGGAAGAGGCCGTGGAATTGGGTGGGGGTTGGCAGCTGGTAATGATGGTGTTGGTGGTGGATCTGATGGTAGTGGCAAGAGCAAAATAGGACCGAATGCAGGAGGTGCTGACCCTGCGTCATCGTCTGGCTACATAAGGCCTCGAACGCTTAGTTTTCTAGGAGTTGGCAGACCGCTTTTAAAGGCAGAGCATCAGGAAAAAGTTTTGTCTTACATTGCTGACTCAGCCTCCAGCTCTATCGCCTCCTCTTCTTCAGTTGTATAAAGTAAAAGCACTGAGTCGTCATTGGAGGCTCATGTTCATGAACCACACCTTTCCTTGTGTCCTTCACCCAAACCAAGATTGAAGGATGACGCAGGCCATACTACTGATTACTCCATGGAGCTGTTTTCACATACCATGCCTGGATTATCAAGTCAAATGGTGAATTACCCAGGCCAAGATGAATCTGACATGGAGTGCACTGATGCACAGCCGCTGATGGATGATTCTGCTGGTACATTCACTCAGAGCACTACATTGTCCTCGCAGTGTACAGAGCCAGATTTTGACCCTGATGAGACTCAGGTGCCCCTTCCCGCACACTATACCACCATACACGGTGACACAGAGAAAGGTGCACATGACATAGAAGAGGAGGTGATGGATGACCCAGTTTTTGACCCAGATTGGCATCCATTGGGGGAAGAGGGTGCTGCTTCCAATAGCTCAGATGAGGAGCATCCACTGCAGACATCGACATCGCAACAGCTGTTATCTGGCAGGCCCGGAGCACTCCAAAGACAGGTTCCAAACATCAAAAGATTTGCTGGACAGCTTGTCCAGAGGGTCAAAAGATCACAGCGTGCTAGGCCGCAAAATGTCTGCCAAAGTAGGAAGAGTGCAGTGTGGCACTTTTTTGAACAAAATCCTCATGATCAGGCCAAGGTTATCTGTAAGAAGTGCGCAAAGACCTTTAGTCGAGGGAAAAATCTGAAAAATTTGAATACCAGTTGCATGCTTAGACATTTAACCAGCATGCACTTGCAAGCGTGGACACAACACCAAACCTCAAGTGCCACATGTGCAACTGATCACAATGAAGGTAGTCAGCAACGCTACATTGTTTCCCCCACTGTAAGCCCACCGGTTAGCACAGCAGCAAATGTTGAGGTGTCGTTGCAAGACCACAGCAGTCAGGGAATCCCACTGTTATATCAACGAAAGACTGATTCTAGGCCATCAGAAAGAACACCAACTCCATCACCATCATCAACCCTCTCTCAGTCCGCCCTGTCCACCGCTACTTCCACCATATGCAGCTCTCAAGTCCAGCTCACCCTCCCAGACACTATGAGTAGGTCAAGAAAGTACTCAGTCTCTCATCCGCGTACACTGGGTTTGAACGCCCACATTGCCAAACTAATCTCGTTTGAGATGATGCCCTTTCGGTTGGTGGAAAGCACAGCTTTCCGCGAACTCATGGCCTATGCAGTACCACGCTATGACCTACCCAGTCACCACTTCTTCTCTCGCAAAGCCATCCCAGCCCTCCACCATCATGTGAAAGGCCGCATTGTCCATGCACTCAAGCAGTCAGTGAGCGGAAAGGTGCACCTCACAACTGATGCATGGTCCAGTCTGCATGGCCAGGGCCGTTACGTGTCCATCACTGCGCACTGGGTTAATGTGGTGGATGCAGGGTCCACAGGGGACAGCGGTGGTGGGACAGTGCTGCCTAGCCCACGGTATAGGAAACAGTTGGCTGTAGGCGTTCGACCCTCCTCCTCCTCCTCCTCCAGAAGCGAAAGCTCGTCCACAGAGCGCAGTCGTACGAGCACTCCATCTGCAGCTGCCACTGTTGCACACGATGTGTCCCCCTATCGAGCAGCTAGTGGAAAGCGTCAGCAGGCTGTGTTGCAGATGATGTGTTTGGGCGACAGACACACCGCCGAGGTGCTGGCCGAGTACTTGAAGCGACAAACTGAGTCATGGCTGGGCAGTGTACATCTTGAGGCAGGCAAGGTAGTTAGTGATAACGGCCGTAATTTTGTGGCAGCCTTAGCCCTTTCAAAACTTAGCCACATACCTTGCTTGGCTCACACCTTGAACCTGGTGGTGCAGTGCTTCCTCAAAAATTATCCGGAGTTAACAGCCCTGCTCCAGAAGGTGCGAAGACTGTGCGCGCACATCCGCCGGTCGCCTGTACACTCCGTTCGTATGCAGAAGCTGCAGCGATTGCTCCACCTTCCCAACCACCGCCTCATTATCGACATTGCAACAAGGTGGAACTCCACCCTGCACATGGTGGAGAGGCTGTGCGAGCAGAGGCAGGCCATAATGCATTTGTGGGAGGATACACGGCCAGGCACTTTGAGAGCAGACATGGAGTTGACAGGCGTGCAGTGGTCGAAGCTGAAAGACCATTGTAAAGTCCTTCAGTGTTTTGAGGAATGCACACGGCTGGTAAGCGCAGACGACGCCATCCTAAGCATGAGCATCCCACTTATGCGTCTGCTCATGCAAACTTTGATGCACCTTAAGGAGCAGGCGTCTGCAGCCAATGTTGATGAGGAGGAAGAGGAGGAGGGAATCCTTGATGACATTCAGCCATTGTCTGCTCAGGGACCTCTCCTGGACGAGGTGGAGGAAGAAGAGGAGGAGGAGGAGGATGATGGGGATGATTACTTAGGGGAGGAGGATGCATCTCGTGGGGCAAGTGAAAATGTTGGCGTGGTAAGGTCTGGTACAGGGTTTGTGCGTGACTGGAGGGATGTGGATTTGCCAGAAAGTGCTCCTCCACCCAGCACTCGCAGTGCATCATTGACACCGGGAACATTGGCCCACATGTCAGATTATGCCTTGCGGATCCTAAAAAGGGACCCCCGCATTGCCAAAATGATGAACGATGACGACTACTGGTTGGCCAGCATCCTGGATCCACGCTATAAAGGCAAATTACAAAACATCATGCCACAGGAGAACTTTGACCTTATATTGGCTAATAAACAAGCAACTCTGGTAAATCGGTTGCTTGAGGCATTCCCAGCACACAGCAGCGGTGATGGTTCTCACACGAGCCGTACGGGCCGGGGGCAGCTTGGCAGAGGTGTTCGTGGTGCACACAGCAAAAGTGGCGTTGGAGACAGGGTTTTCATGACAATGTTGTGGACTGATTTTTCAAATACCGCTCACACAACTGGTAATACTGCATCGATGGAAAGTGACAGGAGACAGCAGTTGTCAACTATGGTTACAAACTACTTTTCCTCCCATATCGATGTTCTCCCACACAGGTCATTCCCCTTTGACTATTGGGCCGCTAAACTGGACACCTGGCCTGAATTGGCCCAATATGCCTTACAGGAGCTCGCTTGCCCAGCTGCAAATGTGCTATCGGAAAGAGTCTTCAGTGCAGCTGGATCAATCCTGACAGAAAAAAGGACCCGTCTGTCAACCCAAAATGTGGATGATCTAACCTTCATTAAAATGAACCACGCATGGGTTTCCAAGGATTTTGTCCCACCTTCCCCTGATGACACATAGGGTGACAGAAAAATGGCTTGCTTTGGTCCACCTCTTCCTGGTACTTCACCTATTTCGCCTTTTGCATCAGCTGAATGTCCAACATCAACATATGCTACTTTCTAAAACTCCCTAACTGTGCTGCCTCCCCCCCATGGCCGGGGTCACCACCTACCGCACGACACCGTGGGAGTGCAGTTGCCCTGGACAGGTGGGTAGGCCGACTCTTGGGCGCGGGCACTGGCACAGGGTCCCTCATAGTGTAATCAAGTGTCTCTGACGGCGGTGGTGCACACCCGCCGTCAGACACACCGCTGTACTATGAGGGGCCCAGTGCCAGTACCGACGCCCACGAGTGGGCCCCCCTTGCTTGGGCAGGGCACCAGCATTTGCAATCTTTACCTCTCCCTGCTCCTCCGCTGTGTAATCTGGGCCGTCAAATCCATACTGTGCATGACACCGTCTGAGCCTGCCTCCTGAGACATATATTTTGAATGTGTACGCTATCCATACATGTTATCCGGGGATACGGTACCCTTTCTAACCTTTGTGCATTCACGTGCAATCCATACTGGGCCTAACACCGTCTGAGCCTACCTCCTGAGACATATATTTTGAATGTGTACGCTATCCATACATGTTATCCGGGGATACCGTACCCTTTCTAACCTTTGTGCAATCACGTGCAATCCATACTGGGCCTAACACCGTCTGAGCCTGCCTCCTGAGACATATATTTTGAATGTGTACGCTATCCATGCATGTTATCCGGGGATACCGTACCCTTTCTAACCTTTGTGCAATCACGTGCAATCCATACTGGGCCTAACACCGTCTGAGCCTGCCTCCTGAGACATAGATTTTGAATGTGTACGCTATCCATACATGTTATCCGGGGATACGGTACCCTTTCTAACTTTTGTGCAATCACGTGCAATCCATACTGGGCCTAACACCGTCTGAGCCTGCCTCCTGAGACATATATTTTGAATGTGTACGCTATCCATACATGTTATCCGGGGATACGGTACCCTTTCTAACCTTTGTGCAATCACGTGCAATCCATACTGGGCTTAACACCGTCTGAGCCTGCCTCCTGAGACATATATTTTGAATGTGTACGCTATCCATACATGTTATCCAGGGATACGGTACCCTTTCTAACCTTTGTGCAACCACGTGCAATCCATACTGGGCCTAACACCGTCTGAGCCTGCCTCCTGAGACATAAATTTTGAATGTGTACGCTATCCATACATGTTATCCGGGGATACGGTACCCTTTCTAACCTTTGTGCAATCACGTGCAATCCATACTGGGCCTAACACCGTCTGAGCCTGCCTCCTGAGACATATATTTTGAATGTGTATGCTATCCATACATGTTATCCGGGGATACGGTACCCTTTCTAACCTTTGTGCAATCACGTGCAATCCATACTGGGCCTAACACCGTCTGAGCCTGCCTCCTGAGACATATATTTTGAATGTGTACGCTATCCATACATGTTATCCGGGGATACGGTACCCTTTCTAACCTTTGTGCAATCACGTGCAATCCATACTGGGCCTAACACCGTCTGAGCCTGCCTCCTGAGACATATATTTTGAATGTGTACGCTATCCATACATGTTATCCAGGGATACGGTACCCTTTCTAACCTTTGTGCAATCACGTGCAATCCATACTGTGCCTGACACCGTCTGAGCCTACCTCCTGAGACATATATTTTGAATGTGTACGCTATCCATACATGTTATCCAGGGATACGGTACCCTTTCTAACCTTTGTGCAATCACGTGCAATCCATACTGGGCCTGACACCGTCTGAGCCTGCCTCCTGAGACATATATTTTGAATGTGTACGCTATCCATACATGTTATCCAGGGATACGGTACCCTTTCTAACCTTTGTGCAATCACGTGCAATCCATACTGGGCCTAACACCGTCTGAGCCTACCTCCTGAGACATATATTTTGAATGTGTACGCTATCCATACATGTTATCCGGGGATACGGTACCCTTTCTAACCTTTGTGCAATCACGTGCAATCCATACTGTGCCTGACACCGTCTGAGCCTGCCTCCTGAGACATATATTTTGAATGTGTACGCTATCCATACATGTTATCCAGGGATACGGTACCCTTTCTAACCTTTGTGCAATCACGTGCAATCCATACTGGGCCTAACACCGTCTGAGCCTGCCTCCTGAGACATATATTTTGAATGTGTACGCTATCCATACATGTTATCCGGGGATACGGTACCCTTTCTAACCTTTGTGCAATCACGTGCAATCCATACTGTGCCTGACACCGTCTGAGCCTGCCTCCTGAGACATATATTTTGAATGTGTACGCTATCCATACATGTTATCCAGGGATACGGTACCCTTTCTAACCTTTGTGCAATCACGTGCAATCCATACTGGGCCTAACACCGTCTGAGCCTGCCTCCTGAGACATATATTTTGAATGTGTACGCTATCCATACATGTTATCCGGGGATACGGTACCCTTTCTAACCTTTGTGCAATCACGTGCAATCCATACTGGGCCTAACACCATCTGAGCCTGCCTCCTGAGACATATATTTTGAATGTGTACGCTATCCATACATGTTATCCGGGGATACGGTACCCTTTCTAACCTTTGTGCAATCACGTGCAATCCATACTGTGCCTGACACCGTCTGAGCCTGCCTCCTGAGACATATATTTTGAATGTGTATGCTATCCATACATGTTATCCAGGGATACGGTACCCTTTCTAACCTTTGTGCAATCACGTGCAATCCATACTGGGCCTGACACCGTCTGAGCCTGCCTCCTGAGACATATATTTTGAATGTGTACGCTATCCATACATGTTATCCAGGGATACGGTACCCTTTCTAACCTTTGTGCAATCACGTGCAATCCATACTGGGCGTGAGAACGGCTGGCGAGCTGTTAAGCAAGCTACAGCACCTGTCCAGACAAGTACAGGGATTCCCTAGCGAGGAGACTTATTTGATTGTTTTCAATGTTGGGACAGCAATTTTTGGGGAGCACTATACTCTGGAGAATGATAGATGGGGCCCACCATACACTGGAACATTCCAAAGGTGGACATCAGACACTGGAGCAGCATTTACAGGGCCCATTATACACTAGAGCATTAGAAATGGGGCCCATTATGTTTGGAGCATTATTTGGGCCCATAAGACAGTGGAGCTTCATCCATGGGGACCAACATATACTGTAGCATTATGTGGAGCTCATCATATACTGTTTCAAACATTATATGGGACCAATGATTCTGTATGGAGAAATAGATGGGCCTCGTCATGAGATGTAAAAAGTGAGGTATTTTTCATTGTACTATACCGCTATTTATCTGCCGTATCGGAGCATGATGAGTTTTGGTATGTGTTAAAGGGGCGCTCTTTTGCCCAGGGCACATGAAAACCTGCAGCCAGCCCTCCCCCCCCACAACTTTAGCCAAATAACCCCCATTTTTCAGTGCGTAACTTGTATTATGAAGTATTATGAAGTTAATTAAGGTTGACAAGCTTAAGTAAGAAGAATTGATTCTTTTGGCATTCAAATGGGCACTGTAGGTGTGTTTCCTGTCCTCCTCTCACTGCCGACTTTTATTCCCCATTGACTTACATTGGGTTTCGTGTTTCGGGACGACCCCGACTTTTCCCTATAATCGGACGATCTTGCTCGACCCGACTTTTGGAAAAGTCGGGTTTCACGAAACGAAACCCGACCCTAAAAAACCAAAAGTCGCTCAACTCTATATACCGCTATTTCTCTGCCGTATCGGAGCATGATGAGTTGTGGTATGTGTTAAAGGGGCGCTCTTTCGCCCAGGGCACATGAAAACCTGCAGCCAGCCCTCCCCCCCACAACTTTAGCCATTTCAGTGCGTAACTTGTTTTAGGCTAGTTTCACACTTGCTTTTTTTTGCAGCGCGTTTTTCCCGCAAAAAAACGCATTAAAAAAACGCATACAAATGCATACAAATGCTGCGTTTTTTTCAAGCATTTTTATGCGCATGCAGGAAAAAAACGCAGCGTTTTTGCGCGTTTGTATGCGTTTTTTGTGCGTTTGCGTTTTTTTACAGATTTTGGAAAAACCCCACAAAAATGAAAAAACAACCATTCAACAACACACAAGACCAATGGGACTTCATTGTGGGTGTGGTATGTTAATATATAGACCCTGTCTACAGTATTCTTCACATTTGCTTGATTCTTCTCGTGACCATGGATCTGCGCTGGAAGAGTTTTCACTTCAACTTGGATTTGGACATCGCGATGGCTCAGGCGTATGCAGTTGCTTGCCATGAACAAAGGAAGAGAGAGAGGCAGCGAAGACGGCGGCGTATGTGGATACATCCGATTGTTGAACTCCGGAAGAGCCGTGGGGCATACCACACCCTCTACAGCGAGCTACAAGCAAACCCGGAGAAATTTACAGATTATATCAGGATGTCCCACGAAAGTTTCATGGATTTGCTTGCTCGTGTCCAACAATCCATCCGGAGACAGGACACACAGCTCCGTCGTGCGATTCCTCCTGAGGAACGGCTACTGGTGACATTACGGTATGTTTTAAAAACCAAGGGGTGCGGTCTGATGGTTTTTTTTTAAATTTAGTATTCAAAACCGTGGGTAATTAGTTTTCGTGAATGTACTAATATTTTATTTTATAGTTTTTTAAAATAATATACATAAATATTAATTTTACTTCTTTGTCTGTTCACAGATTCCTGGCGACTGGAGAAACCCTATCTTCACTACACTTCCAGTACCGTATTGGAATCTCTACCTTGTCTGGAATTGTTGCTGACACCTGCCGGGCTCTCTGGAATGTTCTTTGCCCAGAATTTATGCCCCTGCCCACCGCTGAAAAGTGGATGGAAATTGCTGACAAATTCTGGACAGTATGCAATTTTCCCAACTGTTTGGGAGCTGTTGATGGTAAACACATACGGATCATCAAACCCCAAAGAACGGGATCTGAGTACTATAATTACAAAAAGTACTTTTCAATAGTACTCATTGCGATTGCGGATGCCGGATGTATGTTTGTAGCAGTGGACATTGGAGCATTTGGCCGTGGTAATGACTCACAGGCTTTTAAAAACTCAGACATGGGCCGGAGGTTGTATGGCAACCAATTTAATTTCCCTATGCCACGGCCTCTTCCTCACACCGAAGCTCCGCCACTGCCCTTTGTAATGGTTGGCGATGAGGCTTTTCAAATGTGCGGAAACTTACTGAAACCCTACTCCAGCCGGGACTTGGACCACACCAAAAAAATATTTAATTACAGGCTGACCAGGGCCAGAAGAACTGTCGAGTGTGCTTTTGGGATTCTTGTTTCCAGATGGCGAATTCTGGGCACGGCCATTAATCTTAAACTTGAAACAGTCGATGAGGTGGTGAAGGCCTGTGTGGTTCTACATAACTTTGTGATGGCTAAAGAGCACCCGACCTTTGAACTGGACGATGATGCTCCTAACCCATTGCCTGAATTCACTCAGCACACTCTCAGGTCATCCATTGAAGTTGGCCAAATGAGGGACCAATTTGCGGCCTACTTTATTTCTGATGTAGGACGGGTGCACTGGCAAGATGAAATGGTGTAATGTTTTTGTTTGTTTATGGTAATAAAAAACCTTATTTGATACCATTACTGAGTGCACTATATTTTTGAAACTCCAATTTAATAAAAAACTTCCCATGTATAACTGAATTTTTTGATGTTCACACACCTGGGCAGGTAAATACACATATGAGTTAAAATGCAGCATTGCTAGTCTGCGTGAAATATATTGGAACGAGCAAAGCTGCAGGCCATGAATCAGGAAACCATTTTTTTTCTAGAGAAAATTGTGCAACTAGTTGAAAACAAAGTATGTGATTTTCTCAAAACACAACCCTCAAAACCCAACCCCAATGAAAGTCCATGGGGAATACAAGTCAGCATTGAGTGGATGAATGTAATCTGCTCCATTCCAACTTACAAGTTATTACACTAGGCCTTGGAATGACTATACTAGGCCGTGGTATTTCAAATATGAGTATAGTAGGCCTTGGGGCTAGTAGTATAGTAATATGTGAAATACCACGGCCTAGTATAGTCATACCAAGGCCTACTGTAATAACTCGATTTTTAACAACTAGCATCTTGTTTCACAAAAAACAAACTGGTGAAACTAGAAAGAAACTTATTTTTAAGACAAGTTTCAACAGTTTGTTTTTCATGAAACCAGATTCTAGTTGGTAAAACTAGAGTTATTACACTAGGCCTTGGAATGACTATACTAGGCCGTGGTATTTCAAATATGAGTATAGTAGGCCTTGGGCCTACTAGTATAGTCATATGTGAAATACCACGGCCTAGTATAGTCATACCAAGGCCTACTGTAATAACTCGATTTTTAACAACTAGCATCTTGTTTCACAAAAAACAAACTGGTGAAACTAGAAAGAAACTTATTTTTAAGACAAGTTTCAACAGTTTGTTTTTCATGAAACCAGATCCAAGTTGGTAAAACTCGAGTTATTACACTAGGCCTTGGTATGACTATACTAGTCCGTGTTATTTCACATATGACTATACTAGGCCTTGGGTTGGTTTTTAACATGTATTTACCCATCAGTGTGTGTGAGCGGCGCAAACAACATTAATGAAACTTAGTAATGGTGAACCACAAATGTAAATTTATTTTTTATCACAAAAATAAACCAAAAAATTATTTTTTCCGGCGTTTGGGGGCAGATGGTTTCAATTTGGGGGTGTGCAGGGAATATGCAACACTTGCTGTTGAAGACGGTGTTTGAGGGGAAGGGGCAACAAAACTTGTGGGGGAAGGTAGTCCAGTTAAGGGAATCAAACTAGGAACACTTGGAGGAGAGGAAATCTGTTCAGGTACATTAGTTGTAATGGCATGTCGCCGTAGGCTTGTGTGCCTGGACCGACTTTGGCCCAATGCCCGCCTTGATGGATTTCGCCTTGAACTAGGGGCAAATATTGAGTGTAGGTCCCCCGTCTGCAGGTGTGGCTGCTGCTGCTGCTGAGGTGGCGGCTGCTGCTGCTGAGGTGGCGGCTGCTGCTGAGGTGGCGGCTGCTGCTGAGGTGGCTGCTGCTGCTGAGGTGGTTGCTGCTGCTGAGGTGGTTGCAGCTGCTGCTGAGGTGGCTGCTGCTGCTGAGGTGGCTGCTGCTGCTGCAGAGGTGGCTGCTGATGAGGTGGCTGGAGCTGCTGCTGAGGTGGCTGCTGCTGCTGCTCTTCGTTGTCAGTGCTCGTCCTTGCAGGAGGACTGGTGGCGGCAGTGATGGTCCAGGTTTGCAGAGTGGTGGTGGCAGGGCTACTACACGTTGTTGTAGCGGCAGGGCTGTTCCATGTTTGCCTAGTGGTGGCTGAGCTCCACGCATGCATGGGAGTGGCGGTGGTGCTCCAGACAGGAGCAGCGCTTGCCATGGTGGTGTCGGTAAAGTGACCAGCTGCACTCAGACTTGTGGTGGTGTAACGGTGGGTGTCCTGGCTTTGAATAGAGGTGTCCGTGCAGTGGTATGCAGCACAAGTCGGTAGTGAGGTGAAGCGAGTCAATGGTGGCACAGGTGGAAAGGACACCACTGACTGATGACCGTACCGATTATGCTGCATAGCCTGCAAGAAAGCATTGTTGCAGGCCTGCAGCACATTCAGCTGTTGATCAGGACTAAGGTGTTCCGCCATGCCCTTTTCAATCTTACTAAAAAAATGGTGTGCTGGTCTGTTGAGGTCGGCCTCCAGACGGTCAAGGCGCTGCTCTACAGAATTGAAGCGGTGTTCAAAGTGGTTAAAACCACGTTCCATGAGTGCAAAACCGCTTTCAACTCTGTCGGACAGTGACTTGAGGCTGGAATTAAATGTCTCGCTCAAATGCATAAACTCGGGCAAGACATTCCTGTCCAAGGCCCTCTGCCGCTGGCGGGTAGTGCACGCATAACCAGTGGCAGAGACCTGGGACAGGGGAACACCTGATGGCCCAGCTTCCTGGTCACCAGCTGTGTGTGTGGTTGACCTGCAAGGTGCTTCCTGGCTGTCGGATGGCTGGGACGGGTCAGAGGACGTCCGAGGAAGGACCGCTCCAGGGCCAGGTTGCAGGGTGCTGCTCCAGGTGCTGTTGAAGAAAGGAAAATCATTACTACCATGCCTTTACAAGAAGCATCAGCTGTGGATTAGAAAAACACAGATTAATAAAAATAAAAACCCAAAATTTATAATACTTACGATCTCGTGGCAAGGACCGGTCTTAGGAACTGCAACGCGTTATAGTGACGGTATCTAGTTCTGGTCCTTGACGCAGATCCACTGCGAACCTGGCCCTCAGCACGAACATCACTGTTGAAGCGGTCCTTGATCGAACGCCAACGTGTTCGGACTTTGTCCACTGTTGATAAAAAAAAAACAGTGCCGTCAAGGACAACAGTCACTGCGGCACAATGTAGCAATACAATACTCAAAGCAGTCACTGTAGACCCCGATGACACTGTTGGGTTTCCTGCTAGAATACACCTAGCACGAAACCCAATAGTGCCATCAAGGACAACAGTCACTGCGGCACAATGTAGCAATACAATACTCAAAGCAGTCACTGTAGACCCCGATGACACTGTTGGGTTTCCTGCTAGAATACGCCTAGCACGAAACCCAACAGTGCCGTCAAGGACAACAGTCACTGCGGCACAATGTAGCAATACAATACTCAAAGCAGTCACTGTAGACCCCGATGACACTGTTGGGTTTCCTGCTAGAATACGCCTAGCACGAAACCCAACAGTGCCGTCAAGGACAACAGTCACTGCGGCACAATGTAGCAATACAATACTCAAAGCAGTCACTGTAGACCCCGATGACACTGTTGGGTTTCCTGCTAGAATACGCCTAGCACGAAACCCAACAGTGCCGTCAAGGACAACAGTCACTGCGGCACAATGTAGCAATACAATACTCAAAGCAGTCACTGTAGACCCCGATGACACTGTTGGGTTTCCTGCTAGAATACGCCTAGCACGAAACCCAACAGTGCCGTCAAGGACAACAGTCACTGCGGCACAATGTAGCAATACAATACTCAAAGCAGTCACTGTAGACCCCGATGACACTGTTGGGTTTCCTGCTAGAATACGCCTAGCACGAAACCCAACAGTGCCGTCAAGGACAACAGTCACTGCGGCACAATGTAGCAATACAATACTCAAAGCAGTCACTGTAGACCCCGATGACACTGTTGGGTTTCCTGCTAGAATACGCCTAGCACGAAACCCAACAGTGCCATCAAGGACAACAGTCACTGCGGCACAATGTAGCAATACAATACTCAAAGCAGTCACTGTAGACCCCGATGACACTGTTGGGTTTCCTGCTAGAATACGCCTAGCACGAAACCCAACAGTGCCGTCAAGGACAACAGTCACTGAGGCACAATACAGAGCAGGGAAATACTCACTAAACGCCTTTTTGGAGGATGCTGTGGCGCTGTCCCAGCCATCCATCAACGCTGCGGCCACCTCATTCCATAGCCGCCGGGTCACCACAATGTCCTTGTGCAGCCGGTCACGGCTGTCCCACAACGGCGAACGCTCCTGGACCAGGCTGATGAGCTGCTCATTATCCAGGTAGACGTCTTCATCCCGTTGTGGAACCTAGACAAAACACATTCATTAGAATAATCAAATTTAAATTGAATAAAAAGTTACAAAAAAAGAAACATAAAAAAGAGTAAAAATAGAAGATAAAAAATAAAGAACATTACAAATCATTTGATACTTACATTCCGTATCACCACCGGGACTTGGCTTCGCTGCTCCTGCTCTTCGCCCTCACTAGTCCCGTCCGCAGAAGATGATGATGACGATGTCTTAAAAAAGTTGAAAAAAACGTAAGAGATTTGGAGAAGCAGCAGATATACTTACCAGATGCACGAAAATAATCACCTCACGGTCTGCTTGCGCCAATTCCTGCCGCGATGGGGAATACTCTGATTCTGAAGACATACTGCATGTAAAAATAATAAAAATCATTAGTACATACATAATTTAAAAGGACAGGCATATAATGTAATATACTCACATTCTTCGCTGATATAATGGGTTCTTGGTTGACTGTCTGCTCTTCAATCTGTCAGTGTAGTAGTGGCAGAGTTTTGGCAGGCACCTCCTTTATATAGACTTTTTTTTTTTGACTTTAGAAGATTATAACTAGGACAAGTGGACACCACCAAAAAAACGCAGCGCTAAAAAAACGCATACCTGCGCATGCCAGTGCGCACGTATGCGCATCCATAGGCTATAATGGCCATTTTTAGCGCAAAACGTGCGCATACGTGCGCATGCGATTTTTTCAAGGGCCAAAAAATGCAACATGCTGCGTCTGGAAAATACCAACGCACACCCCAAAAAAACGCAGCGCATGAAAATCGCATACATGCGCTTACCAGCGCGCAGGTATGCGCACCCATGTTAAATATAGGGGAAAAAACGCATGCGCACGTATGCGTTTTTTTCCAGCGCAAAAAAACGCAAATGTGAAACCAGCCTTATGAAGTTAATTAAGGTTGACAAGCTTAAGTAAGAAGAATTGATGCTTTTGGCATTCAAATGGGCACTGTAGGTGTGTTTCCTGTCCTCCTCTCACTGCCGACTTTTATTCCCCATTGACTTACATTGGGTTTCGTGTTTCGGGACGACCCCGACTTTTCCCTATAATCGGACGATCTTGCTCGACCCGACTTTTGGAAAAGTCGGGTTTCACGAAACGTAACTCGACCCTAAAAAACCAAAAGTCGCTCAACTCTATTGCTAACTATGCAGACTGCAGACCCCTGATCCTAACACGCAACTAGCAGCAGTCGTGGAGCGTTCCTACGGTGGTCCTAGACGCCTCGTCACAACCGGAGACCTAAATAAGCCTAAAGCAGGAAAAGAGGAAAACTAACTGCCCCAGAACAGACCCCAAAGGTGAGACAGCCCCCCACATGTATTGATGGTTAAACAAAATGAAAACACAAACAAAGACAGGAAAATAGGCTGAGCAAACGATGGGGCCAAACTAACAAGAAAGGACAGGAAAGGAAAGATACTGTCTGCAATCTGCCAAAAAAAAACCCTACAAAAATGTCCAACACAACAGAGAACAAAATAAACCCTGAAGTCACTAGACTTCTCCCACTATATCAGCACTCTGAAATATACTGAGAGAGAGCAAAAAGAGGCCAATCCAATAAGGGACAAAAAAGACAATTTGGCAAATAAGTGTGGAAATTCAGCACAGCCCAGCCGGGCTGGCTGACCACACAAAAAACTTAAATGACCAACAAGAGCAAGTGTGAACAATTGCAAAAAGCAAACTTATCTTGGGAAGACTGGAACAGAGCTGAGTCATAGACCTGAGAAGCAGACTGAATCACCAGCATTAGGATAGGGCGTCGGCTGTCTTATATCCATTCTGATCCTCCAGAGATCCAATCGTCATCTTCCTCACCAGGTGGCAGATCACTACCACTTAAGCCAACCTCTCTACGTCCTGTCACCACCAGAGGGAGAACGGAAGGGGAACTCTCAACTGGTGGAGCAGAAAATGAGCTCATAACAGTGGGCCCCATCGTTTGCTCAGTCTATTTTCCTACCTGCGTTTGTGTTTTCATCTTGTCTCACTGACAATATATGTTTGGGGGCTACCTATTCCTTTGGGTTCTGCTCTGGGGCAGTTTAGATTTCCCCTTTCTTGCTTTAGGCTTAGTTAGCTCTCCGGCTGTGCTGAGGCATCTAGGATCATTGTAGGTACGCTCCACGGCTACTGCTAGTTGTGTGGATAGGATCAGGGGTCTGCAATCCGCTTAGTTACCAACCTCTCTGGTTTTCTGTGGCTTAGCTTGGGCTTGCTCTCCTCCTCAGTGACCCAATCCTAACAGAATCAGCAGCCAAACCGCAGACTCTAGGGTACTCAAAAGAATGAAAGAATTGTAAAAAAAAGTGTCAGAATTTTTTTATATATTTTTCCTCTTTTTCTCTGGGGTCGTAGGAGGATTTTTTTCTTTAATGGAGATTAAGCAATTGTCTGATCGTGTTGAGCAGCTCGCTGCTGAAGTGTGGGGAATTTCTGCCTTTCTCACTCAATCATCTGCTGTTGAACCAAAAATCCCTACTCCTGATGTGTTTTCTGGGGATCGGTCTAAATTTTTGAATTTTAAGAATAATTGTAAACTATTTCTTGCCTTGAAGCCTAACTCATCGGGGAGCTCTGTGCAGGAGGTTAAAATTATCATCTCCTTGCTGCACTGCGATCCCCAGGATTGGGCTTTTTCTCTGACACCTGGAGATCCTATTCTGACTAACATGGACGCATTTTTTCAAGCCTTGGGGTTGCTGTATGATGAACCTAATGCTATTGATCAAGCTGAGAAAACCTTATTGGCATTGAACCAGGGTCAGGATTCTGCAAAGTTATATTGCCAAAAATTCCGAAAGTGGGCGGTCCTTACTAAATGGAATGACGATGCCCTAGCAGCTCTCTTTCAGAAGGGTTTGGCAGAAACCGCAAAAGATGTTATGGTGGGATTTCCTGTTCCCTCTGGTCTTGATGATTCTATGTCATTGGCCATTCAAGTTGATCGGCATTTACGTGAGCGTAAAACTGCACGAGAGGCGTTGCCGCCTTTTGAACGAACGTCTGAACCCATGCAATGTGATAGGGTTTTGTCTAGGGCGCAACGTCAGGAGTTTAGAAGGCGTAATAAGCTGTGTTTTTTCTGTGGAGACGCCTCTCATATTATTTCTGTCTGCCCTAATCGAGAAAAATGCTTTGCTCACACATTTGCCGTGGGCAGTGTACAGCCTAAATTCCTTTTGGCAATAACTCTGATCTGCTCCTTGTCTACATTTTCCGTTAAGGCTTTTGTAGATTCAGGAGTAGCTTTGAATCTGATGGATTTAGACTTTGCTAAATGTTGTGGTTTTCCCATGATACCCCTGCGGACTCCTATCCCTTTGAGGGGTATTGATGCTACTCCTTTGGCGGAGAATAAACCCCAGTTTTGGAGCCAGGTGATAATGCTGGTCGCCCCGGACCACCAAGAAAATTGTAACTTTTTGGTGTTGCACAATTTGCATGATACTTTTGTTCTGGGTTTTCCCTAGTTGCAAACTCATAATTCTGTTTTGGATTGGAAATCTGTGCCTGTGGTGATTTGAGGTTGTCAGTGTGTTCTTAGTGACACTCTTGTTTTCTCCACCTATCCTCAGTCTCATGATATTCCTGATTATTTGGCTGATTTTTCTGTTGTATTTAGTGAGAGTAAGTCTGCATCTTTGCCTCCTCATTGGAGTTATGACTGTGCAATTGAGTTAATGCCCGGGTGTAAATTTCCCAAGGGTCAGCTTTTCAACTTATCAGTACCCGAACATGATGCTATGCGATCTTATATCAAGGAGTCGTTGGAGAAGGGTCATATTAGACCATCCTCTTCACCTTTAGGTGCTGGGTTTTTTTTTGTGGTCAAGAAAGATGGTTCATTAAGGCCTTGTATTGACTATCGTTCCCTTAACAAAATCTCTGTTAAATATCAGTACCAGTTACCCCTGATTTCTGATTTATTTTCCAGAGTTAAAAGTGCCTGTTGGTTTACCAAGCTTGACCTCAGGGGGGCGTATAATCTTATTTGCATCAAGCACAGGGATGAAAGGAAGACGGCGTTTAATACTCCGGAGGGCCATTTTGAGTACCTGGTGATGCCTTTTTGGCTCACTAATGCCTCTTCTGTCTTCCAATCTTTTATGAACAATATTTTTTGTGACTTTGTGGATAAAATTTTTGATCATTTATTTGCATGATATTTTGATCTTTTCCAGTGATTGGGATTCTCATGTGGAACATGTCCGGACTGTGTCCTGGATTTTGAGGGAAAATTCCCTTTATGTTAAGGGATCGAAGTGCCTCTTTGCTGTACAGAGGATTTCATTTTTGGGATTCATTTTGTCCCCGTTGGCTATTGAAATGGACATGGCCAAAATACAGGCCATTTATAATTGGGTTCAGCCCACTTCTTTGAAGGCTCTCCAGAAGTTTTTGGGTTTTGCTAATTTCTACCATAAATTTATAAGTTTTTTTTCTGGTATTGTCGAACCACTGACTGATCTGACCAAAAAGGGCGCTGATGTGGTGAATGTGAATTGGTCTCCAGAGATAGTCTCGGCATTTCAGGAGCTTAAGCGCAGGTTCACTTCTGCTCCGGTTCTACGGCAACCTGATGTCTCACTTCCATTTCAGGTGGAGGTAGATGCTTCTGAGATTGGTGCAGGAGCCGTTTTGTCCCAAAAAGATCCGGTGACTTCTAAATTGAATCCCTGTGCCTTTTTTTCTCGAAAATTCTCCCCATCTGAACGTAACTATGACGTGGGGAATCGGGAATTGTTGGCCATGAAATGGGCATTTGAAGAGTGGAGACATTGGTTGGAGGGAGCTAGACATCAAGTTGTGGTCCTCACTGACCACAAGAATTTGATTTATTTTGAATCAGCCAAACGTGTGAATCCTAGACAGGCTAGGTGGGCCTTGTTTTTCACGCGTTTTAATTTTGTGGTCTCTTTTCTTCTGGGCACTAAGAATGTTAAGGCGGACGCCCTTTATAGGAGTTTCTTTGCGGATTCTCTTATTGTGACTGAGCCTACTACCATTCTAAATGAGGGTGTAGTTCTTTCCGCCATCTCACCCGATTTGAGACCTGCCCTGGAGGAATTTCAGGAGGGCAAACCTCAACGTTGCCCTATGGGAAAATTGTATGTCCCTGACCAGTGGAGGAAGAGAGTAATGTCTGAAATTCATTGCTCCGCGTTGGCTGGTCATCCAGGTATTTTTGGTACCAGAGATTTGGTGAGTCAGTCTTTTTGGTGGCCTGCCTTATTTCGTGATGTCAGGAATTTTGTGCAGTCCTGTGGGACTTGTTCTCGGTCCAAACCCTTTTCTCATTCTAGTGGGTTGTTGATACACCTGCCGGTGCCCAAGAGGCCATGGACCACATCTCAATGGATTTTATTTCCGATCTTCCTGTCTCTCAGAGAATGACTGTTATCTGGGTGATTTGTGATAGATTTTCTAAGATGATCCATCTTGTACCACTCCAAAAGTTGCCATCTTCTTCTGAGTTGGTGCCCTTGTTTTTACAACAGGTGGTTCGGTTGCACGGGATTCCTGAGAACATTGTGTCGAACAGAGGAGTCCAGTTTGTTTCCAGATTTTGGAGAGCTTTTTGCTCCAAACTGGGAATTCAGTTATCTTTCTCCTCTGCATTTCATCCTCAGACCAATGGGCAGACTGAGAGAACAAACCAGACTTTGGAGTCCTATTTGAGATGTTTTATATCTGCTGATCAGGATGACTGGATCTCATTTTGCCCTTGGCCAAATTCGCGCTAAACAATAGAGCTAGTTTTGCCACTTTGATGTCACCCTTTTTCTGTAACTTTGGGTTTCATCCTCGATTTTCTTCAGGGCAAGTGGAATCTTTGACCTGCCCAAGTGTGGACACTGTGGTAGAGAGAATGCAGCAGATTTGGGCCCAAGTGGTGGATAAGTTGTCCCTCTCTCAGGAAAAAGCCCAACAGTTTTCCAACCGGCATAGGACCATTGGTCTCCAAAGTTCAAGCCAAAATTCATTGGACCTTATAAGATTTTGGAGATTCTTAATCGTGTTTCTTTTCGATTGGCTCTTCCAGCTACGTTTAAGATCCATAACGTGTTTCATAAATCTCTGTTGAAGAGGTTTGTGGAGCCGGTAGTTCCTATGGCGGTGCCTCCTGACTCTGTATTGGTTAAAGGCAATGTGGAATATGAGGTAGAGAAAATATTGGATTCTCGTTTGGCTAGACGGAGACTCCAGTACTTGGTAAAATGGAAGGGTTATGGCCAGGAGGATAATTCTTGTGTCTCTGCTTCTGACATTCATGCCGATAGATTGGTTCATGCTTTTCACCGGGCCCATCCTGATCGACCTGGTGGCGTGGATGAGGGTTCGGTGACCCCTCCTCAAGGGGGGGTACTGTTGTGAATTCGCTTTCTGGCCTACCTCTGGTTACTGCTGAAGGTGGTGGAGCTGGTCAGGTTGACGGAGGGGTTGCGAGTTCTCTTTCTTGGCTCCCTCTGGTGGTTACTGGAGGTAATAGAGCTGATCTGATTAACAGAGGCTTGCCACCTGATAATGAGGACGACAATTGGAGATCTGGGGTTTCAGACTGGATTTAAGACAGCCGACTCCCTCTATCCCTGCTGGTGATTTTTTCCTGCCTACTGAGGTCTTAGTTTCCAGCTCAGTCCCTGCATGCTCAGCTAAGTGTTCTTTTGCTATTCTGTTCACATTTGATCTGGTTTTGTCTATTTCAGTTTTGTGTGGGTCAGCCAGCTCCGACTGGGGCTGTGCTGAATCACCATCCATATGTTACTGCTTTTGCCAGTTTGTTTTTGTCCCTTATTAGATTGGCCTCTTTTTGCTCTGCTTTCAGAATATACCAGAGTGCTGATATAGTGGGCGAAGTCGTGCGACTTCAGTATTTTTGCATCAGATGTGTTGGACCTTTTTGCAGGGTTTTTTGCGTGATTGCAGACAGTGTCTTTCCTTTCCTGTCCTGTCTAGTCAGTGTGGGCCCCATCGTTTGCTCAGTCTATTTTCCTACCTGCGTTTGTGTTTTCATCTTGTCTCACCAACAATATATGTTTGGGGGCTATCTATTCCTTTGGGGTCTGCTCTGGGGCAGTTTAGATTTCCCCTTTCTTGCTTTAGGCTTAGTTAGCTCTCCGGCTGTGCCGAGGCGTCTAGGATCATCGTAGGTATGCTCCACGGCTACTGCTAGTTGTGTGGATAGGATCAGGGGTCTGCAATCCGCTTAGTTACCAACCTCTCTGGTTTTCTGTGGCTTAGCTTGGGCTTGTTCTCCTCCTCAGTGACCCAATCATAACACCCACCTGCCCCAGTACAGCCCACCTGCCCCAGCACAGCATACCTGCTCCAGCATAGCACAGTGCCCCAGCACAGCCCACCTGCCCCAGCACAGCCCAGCTGCCCCAGCACAGCCCAGCTGCCCCAGCACAGCCCACCTGCCCAGCACACCACACCTGCCCCAGCACAGCACAGTGCCCCAGCACAGCCCAACTGCCCCAGCACAGCTCAGTGCCGCAGCACAACCAACCTGCCCCAGTACAGCCCACCTGCCCCAGCACAGCACACCTGCCCCAGCACAGCACACCTGCCCCAGCACAGCACAGTGCCCCAGCACAGCCCACCTGCCCCAGCACAGCACACCTGCCCCAGTGCAGCACAGTGCCCCAGCACAGCCCACCTACCCCAGCACAGCACAGTGCCCCAGCACAACCAACCCAGCAGAGCCCACCTGCCCCAGCACAGCACACTTGCCCCAGCACAGCACAGTGCCCCAGCACAGCCCACCTGCCCCAGCACAGGACAGTGCCCCAGCACAACCAACCTGCCCCAGCACAGCCCACCTGCCCCAGCACAGTACCCCAGCACAGAGCCGCCGGCACCGCACCAGCCTGGACCACTGAATGACCCCTGTGACCACACCTCCACCTGTGCCGGATCCCTTCCCTTGTAAGCTGAATTCGGACTGTAAGAAGGACCCCCATTTGACACATTATTATTTTTTTTCCTATTTTCTTTCTGAAAATTTGGGGTGCGTGTTATGGTCGGGTGCGTCTTATAGTCCAAAAAATACGGTACTTGCTTTGAAATTCCATGTCATAAAGATTGTGACCTTTTTATGAGTGAATCTCAAAAGCTCTAATTTTTTTTCATCTAGACTTTGGTATTTTTCATTTGTACCTAATTTTTATTGCAGTTTGTACCTTTTTTTTAAAGTCTGCATTGTATGTGTTCACCTGTGTTTTCTTATGTTCACCATTGTGGGCAAAATTTGGGTTTCCAGACAATTTCGCCTGATTCATCAACTACGTTTTATTATTAAAAAGTATCAAAATTTGGTGCAAATGTACTCTAACCCCATCCAATCCCTCCTGACCTTGAGTGTTTTTTTGAGCGCGCCAGTTATTTTTCCACAATATTTACAACATTTTCCAAAATGGGTGACATTTTGCATTAAAGATTCACTGGAACGGCTAAAGAAAGATCAAAAAGACCATTTCTCATTTCACGAACCAAGTGCAGCATTTTGTAGAATTTGAAACAAAAAAAATGGCAATGAATAACACAAGGCAAAAAAGAAAATTGACTTAAAAAGGCAAATAATGAATGAGGACCATAATGTATTTGGTTTTGCACAATGATTTTTTTGTGAAAAATACAATTTTTTTCTTTCAGTTTTTCATATTTATTTTTTTTGCAGTGGATGGGGAATGGGAGGGAAGAGCAGATGTAACAATAAAAGTCTTTAGTGCAATATAAATGACCTATATGTTAGGATGTAAGGTTCCTTTGGGCTAAGTGTTATCTGGAAACGCTCAACACAAGAAATAAACATGATCTGGAATATGTTCTTAGGGCAGATTCAGATGACTATATAAATCGGAGAAATATTGGAAGTCAGTGGCCTACCTCAACTATAGGCGCCCCGGCTCTCTAAGCTTCTATGGCGCTAATATAACATGAACCCTGTCATCTCAACCAGCTGTTTTTTTTAATCTCTCCTTCCTCACCTAAAACTGTTAAAGGGAATCTGTCAGCAGGTTGTTGCTATGTAATGTGAGTACAGCATGACGTAAGGGCAGAGACTTTGAGTCCAGCGATGTATCACTTATTAGGTTGTGTGCTGTCATTTCAATACAATCAGTGTTTTATCAGGAGGAGATTATCCTTACCGGACTAGCTGCTCACGTGCCTCCTGGTCCAGCCACGCCTCCAGCACTGATTACAAGCTTACTTTACAATGTACACAGAAAACTGCTAATCGGTGGTGTGGTCGAGGTCAACTTTCTGAGCTCTGGTACATCCTACCTTTAAAAACTCTGAATCACAACTTCTACACCCAGTAAACTAAGTGATACATTATTGGATTCAGTTTCCCTACATTAGGCTGCTCTCAGTTGAGGTAGCAAATACCTGGTGACAGATTCTTTTTAAAGGTGCCAGGTACTTAAATATTGGGTATTATATAAAACCTATTCAATCTGCAAAACTCTTCACAATGTAATCATCAGGAAACAACAATGGTGTAATGCAGCATACAATATCAATCACGGACTTTCAGGAGGGCTATTTTCTCCGACACACTCTTGCATAGAAATAATGCATTTAGGTTTATGTAATTTTGATGTTTTTTTGAGCATTTGAAACAACATAACATCTTATGAGTATGTTGTTTCATTTTAGTGCATTTATCAAAAACTTCTTTCACATAGTTTATCATTTCCAGCTTTTTAACGCTTATAAAAAAAATCTTCACCAATTTCACGTGTTTCCTGAGCCAAAAACATGAGAAAACTAATGAGTTTAGAAATTTTAACCTTGTTTTTTTTTTAATTATTTGACGGTAGCATAAAGGGGATGGTGACATTTGTTTGCTAATGCAACTTTCCTTAAAAACTGTCCACCACTTTTGTCCAAAAAAAATTTTGGCTTGTGGCCGTGAGATAATTTTACAATTGGAAGAGGCCAATGGACAGGTCTGGCCAATCTTCCATCAGCAGTCATTTAATAGACACAATGGCTGGTCAGATTTTGAGGAAAGCTGCTATAAGACGTTAAAGTGGTCAACTCTTAAAAGAGGATCTGTCACGAGATCAAAGCTGGCCAGTTTTTGCTCCTATTTTATTAGCATTGCTCCTCTGATCATTCAATTTTTGTCAGGGAGGTTGCTCTAAACAATTTGGAGAATCAACGACAGAACTTCCATGGATGTCACTTGTGTAAGGCCTCTTTCACACATCAGGTTTTCTGCTTCAGGCGCGATCCGGCGCTTTTGACTAAAACCGGATCCGTCGAAATACAATGCCGGATCCGGTTTCCCCCCCATTGACTTGCATTAGAGCCGGATCGAGCCGGATGGCCATGCGTTTCATCCGATTTTCGCCGGATCCGGCAATGTGACGCGATCCGGCGTCTGGAAAAAACGGTGACTGTAATGTATTTTGTATCCGTCGAAAAAGCCGGACACGCCGGATTCGGCGTGTCCGGATTTTTCATACAATGAAAGCCTATGAGCGCCGCAATGCGCCGGATCCGGCGAGCGGATCCGGTTTCTTTGGTCTGAGCATGCTCAGTAGCTCTGCCCACAGGACATATATAAAAGCAAGACAATGGGACCCTCAGCCCTCCCTCGCATCGTCAGCGTTTGACGGTAAGTTTTTATTTCCAAAATCCATCATCTCTGTAATATGTCTATTCATTGCCTTTTATTTCAAAACAGGAATCACAAGATGAAGAGGAGCTCCCAGAAGAAGAAGGAAGGGGTGGACAGACACTTGGAGTGGGCTCACAATTGGTAAGTTTTTTGCATCAAACGCAGAAACACAACATCACACTACACACAACACATAGAAAACAATGTTCTGCAGACCACACACAGCAAACAAATGCCTACATCCAAAGACATAACATTTTTTGTTTTCTTCTCTAGTCTTCCCAATCTGGTGCTCGGCCAAGAGGTCCTCGCAGTGCCTCCCAGGGTCGTCGGCGACAGCAACGCGGTGGTCACCAGCGTGTAAGTATAAATATTTTTGCTTTGTTTTTTTTGCACTTTTTATTTCATTTCTTTTGTGGAGGTTAATTATGTTATTTTTGTCTTTTTCTTTAACAGCCTTCACAGCGTGCTCCCGACTCTGACGGTGAGGATGGAGGGATTGATGTGGACCGCCTCATCGATCTCGTCAGAGAAAGGGAGCCGCTCTGGAATATGGCTGACCTACGCCACGCTGACCTGATCGTTACCCGACGACTCTGGGAGGAAATCTGTTCGCTCCTTGTGGACCGCTGGGAGGACCTCGAAGCTCGGGCCCAGATTAAAGAGCGTAAGTATATACAGTACCGGTTGCTTGATTTAAACCAGTGTTTCCCGAACTCCAGTCCTCGTGGTCCCCACGGATCATGTGTTCAGGATTTCTATTTACTTTGGAAATCCTGAAAACATGACCCCTGGGGACCATGAGGACTGGAGTTTGGGAAACACTGATGTTGTATACTAACCACTTTGTCCTTTCTCGTTTCAGGGGAGAGAATTGTGAAGCGGTGGCGGTCTGTGAGGGATCGTTTCAAGAAGGAGTTCAATAAAGAGATGCGGGCCCCGAGTGGATCTGGAGGACGCAGGAGCAAGTACAAGTACGCACGAGCCCTGTTGTTCGTCCGGGAGACAATGCTCACCAGAAGGTAAATATTACACACCACATGTGACAAAAAAATGTTTAGATGTAAATTTTTTTTTTCAGCCAGGGCCATACCATGTCACTATTTTAATTGTTTTTTTTTCTCTTTATTCCACAGCACGGTGAGCAGCACTCGGGAGCCTGCACGATTGGACCCTTCTGAGGCGATCCCTGAGGAGACCGGCACCGAGGGACACTTCGACCGCCCCGGTACATCTGCACCTTCCCAGCCTTCCCACACATTCGACCCATCTGTCCCATCCACCAGCACAGGAGCATCGTGGCCGCCTACATTACATGAAGCTGCTGGTGAGGAGATCGCTTTCCCTTTACCCCACCCTTCTGCCCCTGCCACCTCTAGTACACCTGCGGGTACTGGGCGGCAGCGGCAGAGGGGTCAGGAAAAGACTTATGCGCCAGAGTTCTTGCATCTGAATGCATCTTTCCAGAACTGTCTAAAAGTCTTGTCAGAGCAAATCTCCGCAGGCTATCAGCAGATCAACTCCAGCATTCTGGAGGTGAAGACACTTCTGCAAACCATGCATTCAGAAGCAAGATCTTCGCCAAACCACACCTTTTTCAGGTCTGTTGTGGAGCGCATGGAAACGCTCTCTCCTGCCCAGCAGATGCATGTAATGCATTCATGCCACGCTGCTCTCCAGCAAGTTTCCTCCCAACCTCCTCCTCCCACCACAGTAGTTCCTCCACCTGCACCCCCTCCAGCCACTTTCCATCCTCCCCCTCCTATTACATCTACACCCCCTCCAGCCACTTTCCATCCTCCCCCTCCTATTACATCTACACCCCCTCCAGCCACTTTCCATCCTCCCCCTCCTATTACATACCATCCACCTCCCCAGCACCATCCACCTCCCCAGCACCATCCACCTCCCCAGCACCAGCAACCTCCCCAGCACCAGCAACCTCCCCAGTACCAGCAACCTCCCCAGTACCAGCAACCTCCCCAGTACCAGCAACCTCCCCAGTACCTGCAAACTCCCCAGTACCAGTAACCTCCCCAGTACCAGACATCTCCCCACTTCCAGCAACCTGCCCCGTACCAGACATCTCCCCACTTCCAGCAACCTGCCCCGTACCAGACATCTCCCCACTTCCAGCAACCTGCCCCGTACCAGACATCTCCCCACTTCCAGCAACCTGCCCCGTACCAAACTCCTTCCCCATACAACTTGCCATCAACATCATCTGCTCCTACAGTCCCTGCCCAACCCTCCACTCCACCACCCACCACCTCTTCTGTTTCCCACATGTCCACCCATTCTGTAGTTTTTTCCACACCTTCACCTCTAACTGTTCCTTCCCCACCACGATCCCAGTCCTCTCTCCACACTCCCAGTGTTGAAGTGTCCCGCAGCCCCTACAGCAGTATTTCCACCACACGCTACACAGATTTATAATGTGTGTATTTAAATAAAAATGACCAGTTTTATGGTTTCAAAGCTTTATTAAACAAGTTTATTAAAATTTTAAAAAAGTTTACTAAAAAAAACATTTTTCAATAAAAGTTAAATTATTTTACACTGGTTGTCTGTCATTTCTTTCTGCGGCGAAAAAGGTTAAATACAGGGTATTTAAAAGGTAAAAAGGTATTCAAAACTAGGTATATAACTGTGGGTAAATTTTAGCTTTTTGCCACAGTTGTGTTCCTGGTTGTGTTTGAAGCAAAGTATTTCACCTAAAAAGTTGTGTTTATTGTTGGTGATTTCATAACAATGTACACAACTTTTGTTAAAAGGTGAAATACTTTGCATAAAACACAACCAGGTACACACCTGTGGCCTAAAGCTAAAAATAGAGACCATGACAAGATAGCCAACTTTGGTTGGCAAAGGAATATACTGTTGGTACAGAAGGTACACAAGTTTGGTTGGGCACAAATCTTTCACACTCTGTCATCCTGCCAGTGTACTCTGCCTTGAGGTGACATAAAGTATAGTGCAAAATTGTCCCTCATTACTGAAACCGTCACAGAACTTCTAGTGGTAATGTCATGGTAATCTTGCAAGGTGGTTTCTTCAGAGGTGTCCTCAATGGAAATGGGTTCCTTGCAGATAACAAAATTGTGGAGTACCACGCACGCTTTGATCACCTCGTCCACAGTTTCTGTCTTGAGGTTGATCGCAGTCAATAGGACCCGCCATTTGGCTGTCAGAATACCAAAGGTACATTCAACCATTCTTCTTGCTCTTGTGAGGCGGTAATTAAAAATGCATTTTGGTCTTGTCAATCCTCTGCTAGAGTACGGTTTCAAAAGGTGTTCTGACAGCTGGAAGGCTTCATCCCCTACACAGACAAATGGCATAGGTGGACCAGATGTTTGCGGCAGCGGTCTAGGTGGTGGGAACTGGAAGGTGTTTCCATACAGTTTACGCCCCATGGCAGACAGTTTGAAAACTTGAGAGTCATTGGAGCGGCCATACGCCCCAATATCAACCGCAATAAATTTGTATTCCACGTCAGCGATGGCCATGAGGACAATTGAAAAATATTTCTTGTAATTGAAATATTCCGATCCCGATCCAGCTGGCTTTACAATGCGGATATGTTTCCCGTCCACAGCGCCCAAGCAGTTTGGAAACTGACATATCTGTTGAAACTTGTCAGCAATTTCAATCCACCTCTCTGTTGTGGGCTCTGGTAAAAACTCTTCAGCTAAGGAGTCCCACAGTGCACGGCATGTGTACTTCACAATTCCAGATATGGTGGAATTCCCGAGTCTGTACTGGAAAGGCAGTGACAAAAGGGATTCTCCAGTTGCAAGAAATCTGTGGGGAATTAAAAAACAATAAATTAGTTTTAAATCACAGCATTACATACCAAAACTGAGCTATAACACTTGGAGATACAAACTACCACCAACAAGATTGCAGTGAAAGTGTGCTCTGATGCGAGCATATCCAATAAATGTGGCTTACCTTAAAGTCACCATCAGACGCTCTGTGGGTGAAACAGAGAAGCGGCAATAGGTGTCCGCTTTTCTTATGAGGTGTGCAATGCGCTCCACCAAGTAATCAAAATTCTCCATTTTCATCCTAACATATCCAAAAAATTTATCCGGGTTTCGTCGAAGGTCCATGCAGAGTGTAGAATAGACCCCACGCGTCATTCTCTTGGCTGTGATGGGGTGGATCCACAAACGTCGTCTACGATGCCTGATGCGCTGCTGTCTCGCTCTCTCCTTCTCCAGAACAACCACCCTCAAACGATTCGCCTCCGCTATAAAATCCGCCAAATTCTTCAAAATATTTCCAATGACAACATCCATCTTCGCCAGTAACTTGCTCTTCTCTCCAACCTGCACTTTCTCCTCTACAACCTGTCAAAGAAGGGCTGTTACAACCTGTCAAAGAAGGGCTGTAGGAACATGCTATATATAGTTTTCCAGTAGCCAATCCCGTTCGGAAGGCCACAAGGGTCAATTTTAAAAACCGGATCCGGCGTAATCCGTCGAAAAACGGATAGAAAAACGGATGAACCGGATGAGACGGATCCGGTTTTGTCTGTCAAGAAAAAGACGGATCCGGCAGAAAACTGGATCCGTCACATCCGGTTTTACTAAACATTTGCCGGATCCGGCGTTCCGGCACGACGCCGGATCGCGCCTGACACCGAAAACCTGAAGTGTGAAAGTAGCCTAAATCCTTCTGTCTCTTCATTTAATATTACACAGTCTAGATGATGATCAAGTCAGGACTGTGTGGGAATCACATCTTCACTTCCAAGACTCCTTGTTTTTCTTTAAGTTAAAGATAGTTTTAAGTACATCGGCTGTATGTTTGAGGTCACTGTCCTGTTGCTGAAAAGGTTTGGAGTCAATCAAATTCCTACCACATGGTATTTCATGATGGAAAACATCTGCCTGTATTTCTCAGTATTGAAGACACCAGATCAATTCCCCAACCAATTGCAAAGAGCCTCCACCATGCTTCACTGTTACCAATAGATAGTTTTTAGTGTCCTGCTTTCCAGACCTTCAATGAACCATTTGGACTACAACTTTGGCTAGAGTCCTCAATGCTGCCCATGTCTTGATGTTTCTACAAAGAGCTTGAACAGCACATCTTGAAACCCCAGTCTGCTTTGAAATCATTAACTGGGACACAACTACCTTGTGTCTTATACTCAGGTGTGGCCATAGTGTATTACTTGTGACATGAAATTGTCTTACACAACCTCACATTTGTATCAGAGTTTGGTTGTCCCTCACGCAGTTTTAAGCCTCCTGCACATCAATTTTGGTTTCAGTAAATTACTGTTTCAACCTAAATATGAAAATGATGATCGTCATCATCTGTTTGGCATAATTGGTCACACCAAACATTGATATTATTTCGTTTTTCCTGTTGTTCATTCAATCTGCATTTTGTTACTTGATAAAAATAAACTATTGACACTTGTGATTCTGAAAGTATTCTTACTTTGCTGTAGTTTTTTCACACCCGCCTAAAACTTTTGTACAATACTGTATTTAAAAAAACACACATTTTTTTAAAATATGCAATAAAACCAATGATTGGCACAGTTACTGCCTACTGATGGTCGGTGTCAAGCCCCTGTTACACACTGCGATATCGTTAGCAATATCGCTGTAAAGTCACCGATTTTGTGACGTTGCAGCGATATTGCTAGCGATATCGCTGCATGTGATACTTACCTCCGACCGGCTCCCCCGCTGGTTATCGCTGATCGCGCGAGAAGCTCCTGGATCATTCCTCGTCGGTCACTTCCTGCGGCGCTTCCTGCTGTGATGATGAGCGACGCGTGGAGCCGGGCGGGAGGACGTGAGGATCGCCTCGTCTGACAGGTAAGTAGCGACCCCCGACCCCTGCGATGTTGCTGGTGAGATCCGCCTGTGTGGCAGCTCACTAGCGACCACCTAGCGATGCACCAGCGATCCTGACCGCGTCATATCGCTGGTCGGGATCGCTGGTGAGTCGCTAGGTGTAACGGTACAATCAGACTGAATGTAGTTCTTTTCAATATCTACTGTATCTATCAAGGTTTGCAATAATTAGTTCTGCAAAGACACCCGGAGTGACAGCTCCTCTTTGCAGTGGATCTCTCATCTTCACTTTGAATAACGAGGGATGAAGCTGGGGTGCTCACTCTATGATTTTTTTTTGGGGGGGGTGGGAGTATTGACATGTGACATAGTTGCCATTAATCGTATTAAAGAGAAAAATATACTTTTAAGCTTCCAATTTTCTATTATTTAACCCATTGATAACAAGAATATTGTGTTGAAGTTTTGCTTTTATTTTTATTGCTTAATGTTTCTTTATACAAAGGAACCGTTACGTCCGTTATTGATAGTTGCCAATTTGCTGTATAGGCATAAATCTAACATCTCAAAAATGCGATTTGATTTTTTTTTGAGCTTCGAGCCCAGGCTGAATGCTTCCTCTTTAGTCAATAGTGGAGAATGATGCATAATGAAGCATCTGCCAATATGGGTACACTTCCTGCTTCCTAGAGATAAGCAGCACATACAATTATAGTATCTGAAAGGAGGGAGATAGGAGAGAAAGCCTATTCTGGTCATCTCTGGAACTAGATGCAATGAAATTCTATAACGCAGATTGAGATAAAAATCATTTGGACCCTTGGAATCTGATAAAAAAATAATTCATAGAAATTGAGAAATAAAATGTTACGGACTCAAGGAAACACACAAAAAAGTTCTTTTGAAGAAAATGATTGTACATTTTATTTATTTGCATTTTTTTCACTATTATAATAGAACGACTCTAACACACAAATTGTTGAAATTTGGATTTTTTTTAATTCTTGTAATAAAAAAATCAGTAAACTGATTTTAGACCACTTTTATATTGATGACTTAGCTTTAAACACCACTCACCGATTAGCCTTTCACAGCAACGAGAGAGGTCAAATATGAATTTTGCACTGTCACACTAGTAGCCGCTGCCAGGTACAGCAGATCTGCTCCTATTCTAATTTTGTGATCAACACCATGAAGATGTCTTTACTAGAGAACATCACACTGGTCCTACTACTGGGATAAAGGTGTGGGGTGAGCAGCATAAAACACTGTAGCCGGACGCCTACAGACTTAATTCCAGTTGCTTAGCGTTACATAGATTTGGTCGTGGAACCAATGGTATGACCATAGTGTCCCAAGAGCCATTTTTCAACATGGCAATGCCAGGACACATGTTGCTTGCGCTACTGTGAGCAGCCTACATTACCTAAACGTGCTACCATGGCCTGCAGCCTCTCTGGACTTGTCTCTCATCAAGCACATCCAGACATCATTGTAAGTGTGTATATCTGAGCATGGTGTTTATACTTGATAAGGAATAAGTTAAGATTTATTTTTCATTGTTTCCAAGTCTTTAACATGTCTATATACCTTCTGATTTCCAGAATTTGACGACTTTTCCTTTGTAGCGTTGCAATTTCAGTGTTGAAAACTGTGTATTGCGAGGATTGCGCATTGGTAAGAAGGAAACTGGAGGGTTACTGTAAAATTAAAGGAGCTGTGTAATTCACATAAACTTATTTTGTATGACCTTCAACTTTATTTAGGTAGCATTGGCTGACTACCTGAATGTACATTTACAAATAAAGTTGAGTTAAATAAGGATAAGCTTTAATTCAATCACTCAATTTATCTGTTCTGCGGGTAGATAATTCTTTCAATGACTAAGGGCCCCGTCACACATAGCGATTCATCAGTGATCCCGACACCTATATCACCTTGTCAGGATCGCTGGTGAGTCGCTATGTGATCGCTGGTGAGCTGTCAAACAGGCAGCTTCACCAGCGATTAGGACCAGCGACACACGGGTAACAAGCGACGCATGTTGCTTAGTTACCCGCAGTGTATCTTAGTTACCAGTGCGCTGATGCAGTGAGCTGGTAACCAAGGTACACATCGGGTTTCTAAGGGGCACGCAGCACTTAGAAACCAGATTTGCACATTGGTTTCCAGCTCCCTGCATCAGCACGCTGGTAACTAAAGTACACATCGGGTTTCTAGGCACAGCGCGCCCCCTTAGAAACCCAATGTGTACCATAGTTACCAGCTCCTGCTTGTTGGTCGCTGGTCTCCCGCCTGTCACACGCAGTGATGCGTGCTGACCAGCAGGAGACCAGCGACCCCAAAAATGTCCAGACATTTCAACAGCGATCAGCGATACCCGGCAGGGGGGCCGGTCGGTGATAGCTGTCACACACAGCGATCTCGCTGGTGAGATCGCTGTTGCGTCACAAAACTTGTGACTCAGCAGCGATCTCGCTAGCGAGATCGCTGTGTGTGATGGGGGCTTTAGGCTACGTTCACATGTCTAGCAATCATTAGTGATGAGCGACCACTAAAATGCTCAGGTACTCGTTACTTGAGCCTAGCGAATCGTAATGCTCGGGTGCTCGACCCAAATTATGAGTATAACTGAAGTCAATTGGAAACTCGAGCATTTTTCCAGAGGTCTGGAAGCAGTCTTAAAATTGCTGAAAACGACGTAAACATTTGTGCAATTCAGTATATGCACATTAGGGTATGCTCACATCTGTATTTACAAAGTAACTGAAATTCTCAGCCAGAAAAGTCAGAGAGTGTTATGCAAGTGTTATGCCTTTTTGTCTTTTCCTAGCATCTGTATGATATGCGTACACAATCCGTATGCAATTCATTTTTAATATCAGCTTTTACTTACAGTAATTCTGTCATTTCAAGCTAATTTACTAACTAATAAAAATGTTATATAGATAGATGATAAATAGGTAGGTGTCATTGAGATATATAACCAGTGCAGTGCATATGTGGCTTATGGTACATGTATTTAGCAAATAAATAAAGCAAAAAAATGGGGTGGATTTCCCTATATTTTTCTTCACCAGCTTAGGGAAAGCTGACAGCTGTGGGCTGATATTTATAGTTTGGGTAGGGGGGAAAAAACATGGCGCTTCCCAGGCTAATAATATCAGCTTACAGATGTCTACTGAGCCTTTAATGTTATTAACAATGGGCGACCCCAAAACAAAATGATGTGGAGTTCTCCATACAAATAATAACTAGCTAAGGTTAGGCAGACAGCTGCAGACTGATATTAATAGCCTAGGAAGGGACCATGGATATTGACCCTCTCACAGACTAAGAACATCAACCCTTAGCCTCCCCAGAAATTGCTCAAATTGTGGTGATTAGGGTATACTCTTCCCACTTGCCCTGGTAGGGTGGCAAGTGTGGTAATAGGTGTGGGGTTTATGTCAGCTGTTTTATGTTCGCTGACATCAAACCCAGGGTTAGAAATAGAGAAGCATCTATAAGACACCCCCTTTACTAATTCCATAGTCAAATTTAATAAAAATACAGAGTTAACTATTTTAATTGAAATAAACACAGCAGCCTTTATTTTAACCCCTTAGCGACAGAGCCAGTTTGCAGCTTAATGACCAGGCCAATTTTTACAATTCTGACCACTGTCCCTTTATGAGGTTATAACTCTGGAACGCTTTAATGGATCCCGCTGATTCTAAGACTGTTTTTTCATGACATATTGTACTTCATATTAGTGGTAAAATTTCTTCGATAGGTCTTGTGTTTATTTATGAAAAAAATGGAAATATGGCGAAAATTTTGAAAATTTTGCAATTTTAAAACTTTAAATTTTTATGCCCTCAAATCAGAGAGATGTGTCACACAAATTTCTTAATAAATAACATTTCCCACATGTCTACTTTACATCAGCACAATTTTGGAAGCAAAATTTTTTTTTGTTAGGAAGTTATAAAGGTTAAAAGTTGACCAGCGATTTCTCATTTTTACAACAAAATTTACAAAACCATTTTTTTTAGGGACCACATCATATTTAAAGTCATTTTGAGGGGTGTACATGACAGAAAATACCCAAAAGTGGCACCATTCTAAACACTAGACCCCTCAAGGTGCTCAAAACCACATTCAAGAAGTTTATTAACCCTTTAAGTGCTTCACAGGAACTAAAGCAATGTGGAAGGAAAAAATTAATATTTAACTTTTTTTTGCAAAAAATTTACTTCAGAACCAATTTTTCTTATTTTCACAAGTGTTAAAAGAGAAAATCAGCCACAAAATTTGTTGTACAATTTCTCCTGAATACGCCGATACCCTATATGTGGGGGTAAACCACTATTTCAGCACACGGCAGAGCTCGCAAGGGATGGAGCGCCGTTTGACTTTTTCAACGCAGAATTGGCTGGAATTGAGATCGGATGCCATGTTGCGTTCGGAGAGCCCTTAATGTGCCTAAACAGTGGAAACCTCCAACAAGTGACCCCATTTTGGAAACTAGACCCATTAAGGAACTTATCTAGATGTGTGGTGAGCACTTTGAACCCCCAAGGGCTTCACAGAAGTTTATAACGTAGAGCTGTGAAAATAAGAAATCTATTTTTTTCCACAAAGATGATCTTTTCGCCCCCAAATTTTTATTTTTTACAAGGGTAACAGGAGAAATCATACTCGCACAGTTGTTATGCGATTTGTCCTGAGTACGCCGATTCCCCATATGTGGGGGGGAACCACTGTTTGGGCGCATGGGAGAGCTCGGAAGGGAAGGAGTGCCATTTTGGAATGCAGACTTTGATGGAATGGTCTGCGGACATCATGTTGCGCTTGCAGAACCCCTGATGGGCCTAAACAGTGGAAACCCCCCACAAGTGACCCCATTTTGGAAACTAGACCCATTAAGGAACTTATCTAGATGTGTGGTGAGCACTTTGAACCTTCAAGTGCTTCACAGAAGTTTATAACGTAGAGCCGTGAAAATAAAAAATCAATTTTTTTTCCACAAAAATGATCTTTTCGCCCCCAAATTTTTATTTTTACAAGGGTAACAGGAGAAATCATACCCACACAGTTGTTATGCGATTTGTCCTGAGTACGCCGATACCCCATATGTGGGGGGGAACCACTGTTTGGGCGCATGGGAGAGCTCGGAAGGGAAGGAGTGCCATTTTGGAATGCAGACTTTGATGGAATGGTCTGCGGGCATCATGTTGCGCTTGCAGAGCCCCTGATGGGCCTAAACAGTGGAAACCCCCCACAAGTGACCCCATTTTGGAAATTAGACCCCCTAATGAACTTATCTAGATGTGTGGTGAGCACTTTGAACCCCCAAGCGCTTCACAAAAGTTTATAAACGCAGAGCCGTGAAAATAAAAAGTCTTTTTTTATTTCCACAAAAGTGATTTTTTTAGACCCCAATTTTTAGACCCCCAAAGTTGGCAAATAGTGGAAACCCCTCAATTCTTGCTCCAACCCTAACCCCAACACACCCCTAACCCTAATCCCAACCCTAACCCTAATCCCAACCCTAATCCCTAATCCTAATTCTAACCCTAATTCTAGTTCGCCTTAACCCTAATTCTAACCCTAGTCGTGACCCGAGCCCTAACCCTAGCCCTAGCACAACCCTAACCCTAACCCTAGCCCAACCCTAACCCAAGCCCAACCCTAACCCTAACCCTAGCCCAACCCTAACCCTAACCCTAACCCTACCCTAACCATAACCCTACCCTAACCCTAGCCCTAACCCTACCCTAACCCTAACCCTAGCCCTAACCCTAACCCTAGCCCTAACCCTACCCTAACCCTAACCCTGACCCTAACCCTAATGGAAAACTGAAAAAAAAAATATTTTCTTTATTTCATTATATTGGCCTATATAAGGGAGTGATAAACGGGGGGGGTTATGTACTATTTTTTTTATTTTGATCACTATGATCGTTTATCATAGTGATCAAAATAATGAATGGAATATGCCAGCCGGAGCCGGCAGATTCCCGGCGGGCGCACTGCGCATGCGCCCGCCATTTTCAAGATGGCGGCACCCATCGGAGGATGCCGGCGGGACGTGGGACCACCAGGAGGGGACGGAGGGCCACGGAGAGGTACCGGGGGGGGATCGGGGACCCTATTTCTCTCTCCTCTGATGTGCGATCACATCAGAGGAGAGAGAAATTAAATGTAAAATCGCGGCTTTTTTTTTGTGGTTGCCGTTATAGGGTTAATAACGGCGATCGCAAAAGTGGGGGTTGGTAAAAACCGACCGATTCATGTTCTCTGGGGTCTCGGCTACCCCTGGCAGCCGAGACCCCGGAGAAAATCCGACACTGGGGGGCGCTATTCACTTAAATCACAGCGCCGTGAATTAACGGCGCTGTGGTTTTAGTACCCTTAATTACCGCCGTTAAAAGGCGTATCGGCGGTCGTTTAGGGGTTAAATAAAGACTCCCCTGACTCTCCTTTACCCATTTATTAATATCCAAAGAAAAACTAAAAAACAAAGAAATACTCACCTGTCCATCGATAATACATTTTTCTTGCGACGAACCCAACTCAGCTACATCTGGATGCTTTGCTGAGCTGTCACATAAAATGTGATGGCTCAGCCTGGCATTCAGGAGACAATGAACTGTGCATGCCAAGCAGCTTCAGTGCTGAGTGCTGTAAGGTGACCGGAATTCAAAAATGTCCCATTTTTATTTCAAATAAAGGACTTTGTGTATATTTCAATTAAATATACAATTTACTCTGCCTGTGTCTTTATTAACCCTCAAATGGTGAAGTGGGATTTGCCACACCCCAGGAAATTTTTGTTCGGCTGCCATTCATTGAAAAATGCTGGTATGAGGATACGTGTCTCACTAGCTTCCATCCATTTCCTTGTCAACAGGATGTCATCAAGGCCTCTCTCTTCTGGCCACGAATAACAGAGCTAGCTGTCGCTAAGTGCTGTCTTGGCCTTGCTGAACCCCACATCACCACTCATTATTTACATTATCCTAAAAGTCATGTTTCATAATGCCCTCGGATTGAATCATCAAAGTATTACATTTCCCGATACTTGTGGTTGTCAAAAATTTGTTATACTCATGTGTAATCAATGGCCAATAAGAAAACGATTAAAACAAGCGTGATCTTTGCATTTTCTGTAAAAATAAGAGATTTCTAAACACTGGGGTATAGGAAACCCCACATCACTAGTTGTGTGACAAAAACCCCACCTCACCAGTTGAGGGTTACATTTGACTATGGGGTTAATAAAGGGGGTGTCCAATAGAGGCCTCTCCATTACTAACCCCTGGACTTGATGTCAGTAAACAAAAAAATCTGCCATACTTGTCACCACACCAGAGCAACTGGGAAGAGTGAAGGCTAAGCACAAAAATTGGCAAATCTAAATTATGTGTCATTTCTGGGGTAGCTGTGGGCTGATGTTCTTAGTCTGGGAGAGAGCCAATATCAAATATCCATGGCCCCTTCCTAGGCTTCTAATATCAGCCTTAAGCTGTCTGTGTAGCATTTTATGGTTATTAATTATATGGGAGACCCCATGTTATTTTTTTTTAGGGGGGTCAACCCTTGTTAATAACCAGTAAAGGCTAAGTAGACAGCTGTGAGCTGATATTAATAGCCTGGGAAGTTCCATGTTTATCACTTTCTTCAAAGACTATAAATATCAGCCCACAGCTGTCAGCTTTCCCTCAGCTAGTTGAGAAAAATATAGGGAACTTCATGCCATTTTTTTCTTTTATTCTATCTATATATCTATTGTATTTTGATGGTTCTTGCTGTGAATTTTCTGTACTCTGCTGATGAAATGTTGGGTTTCCTAAATGGATGCGTAAGATTTTTTTCCCACACCCATTGACTTTAATTGGTGAGTCTCGGCCATTTCACATGATCATACGCTGCATGCTGCCAATTTTTTCCTCACCCCAATTCCAGGTGAATAAAAATTTGCAGATGAGCCTTACCTTATTGACAAACATTGTAGCGAATGCAATGTGAGGAATTCTCACATTGCACTCACTGAATTTAAACACTGATGTGAGCACAACATTACCCTAATATGCAAGTCTAAGGCTATGTTCACACGATGAGTTTTTAGGTGACTTTTTTATGGTGCATATTTTTGCTTAGTGGATGCAGAAATGATGAGAAAAATCTGCAACATTGAAAACTCACCAAAAGCTCATTATGGGAACGTAACCTAAGATCCCTACAGTTAATTCTACAATTACAATTTTGCTTTACTCCAAAGCTTTTTCTTTCCTTAATTTATAAGAATTTCCTTCCATGAGAATATACTTTACTATTAAATGATCTTTGATGACAGCACTTACCTCTAAGAAAAAAAGATTCTAAAACTACTACGACTGCTCAGCATCTCCCACTAAAGAAAGAGCCAAACTTCACGCAAAACTCACCTTACACCTTTTCATCTTTTGACTTGTCACAGTCGTCCGTTCTCGTGGACCCCCACTGATTCCTTGATTGAAGAGTTCTTAGAGCTTTACAGAGCACCTGAAATTCTTCAGGCAGATTTAGATTTTTTTCTAGCAGAACATCTGTGACAATATTCTTTTTCTACTGTACCATTCATTTCATTGTAATAGGAGGAATTGAATGAGGGAATTGGAGAGGGTTTACTTTTTCTAACATTTCACTATGTCAGTCTTTTTATAGATAGATTATTTTTGATAATTTTCGGAGCGCTTTTTCAGGTAGTTTTTTTGAATGGTCCTGCTCCAAACTCACCTGAAAAAAAAACATTGTGTGAACATGCCCTCATGCACTCACCCAGTTTTCATAGTAAAAATTGTTATATGGATGCATGATGGTTAGTGTAGTCATCCTGTGCTGACTTAACCTCTTACCAACATTCTTTGATTTCTGGCAACCTTAAAAGTTTTTTTTGGTGAAAACAAGTCATCACCTACTGTAGAAATAGCAAGAGTGACAACTTGTTGATCGGAAGACATACAACAACTAGGATCATTGATTGGAAAAATGGGGAAACTTACCCCTGTAAGAGCAGTGTGCCTGCTCGGCCACAGCTCAATTTACTCCCTATGAAGCTGCTGATCACTTCAATCTCCTTTTCCTGGCTGACCGATAGAGAAAGGATAGAGTGTTGATCGAGTATCTAACCTGATGCTCCATTTTCTAATGGGGATAAAAATAGTCAAAAGCCAAGCCGAGGATCCCAGAAGGTAAGAGATTTATGAGCCTCCCATCCAGCGACCAAAGACTAGTGACCTTGCAAATGGACCAGAGTCCCTTGAATCGATTCACCCATCTCTAGTGCCAATACAAACTATTTTTAAATTTGCACTGATTTGTACCTATTACCTCTCTAATCAAGGCTGCCAGTCTTTCCTTTACCTTTCTTTGCCCTGGTTTCTTTCTACTGCTGTCAATTGAGCATGCTCAGATGCACCTAATGACCCTACCAAAAGAAAGATCCTGCAGTTCGGTTTTGGCACAGCTTAGCTATGCTATGCCATACTAAAAATCCCACCAACACAAGTGGCATGTGCACCTAATGATTATGTCTAATTCATGTAAAACAGATGCACTTATGGTTCTGTCTAATAAAACATCCCGAGATTCACTCATGGCATCCTTCTTGTCCTGACAGCAGTGTTATAGCACAGATCAGCTATTTTTTGCTCAACGTTGCCATGCACGCAGGGGAGAGAATGATTATGCTCAGAAGATCAACATGAACCACCAAAGAAATGGGGAGTTTTGCAAATATTTAAGAATATTGGTCAAATAGTGGGTCACCATCACTACCTTCAAAAATATCAATGGTCACCTCATCCATATAAGTCAAATTGCCTTCATTGAGATCTGCAGCACTTAGGAGAAACAGTATGCTTCTGGGAAACTTCGTTTTAGAAGTCAAGAGTAGGATTGCCCATTCAGCTTAGTGAAGCTGGATAAACAGAGGGGAATGGCAGAAGGAGATGAAAAAAGTCAAAAGTGCAATAAATAAACTTCGCATTGGGCTTGTTTTGTTTAAGCCCTTCACTACCAAGGGGGGTTTGCACGTTAACTCCCAGGCCAATTTCTACAATTCTGACCACTGTCCCTTTTTGAGGTAATAACTCTGGAACGCTTCAACGGATCTAGGCAATTCTGAAACTGTTTTCTCGTGACATATTGTACTTCACTTTAGTGATAAAATTTCTTTGCTATAACATGCGTTTATTTATGAAATAAATGGAAATATGGTGAAAATTTTGAAAATTTTGCGATTTTCAAACTTTGAATTTTTATGCCCTTAAACCAGAGAGTTACGTAACACAAAATAGTTAATAAATAACATTTCCCACATGTCTACTTTACATCAGCACAATTTTGGAAACAAAATTTTTTTTTGTTAGGACGTTATAAGGGTTAAAAGTTGACCAGCGATTTCTCATTTTTACAACAAAGTTTACAAAACCATTTTTTTAGGGACCACCTCACATTTGAAGTCACTTTGAGGGGCCTATATGGCAGAAAATACCCAAAAGTGACACCATTCTAAAAACTGCACCCCTCAAGCTACTCAAAACTACATTCAAGAAGATTATTAACCCTTCAGGTGCTTCACAGGAGCAGAAGCAACATGGAAGGAAAAAATTAACATTTAACTTTTTAGTCATAAAAATGATATGTTAGCAGCAATTTTTTAATTTTCCCAAGGGTAGCAGAAGAAATTGGACCCCAAAAGTTGTCCAATTTGTCCTGAGTATGCTGATACCCTATATGTTGGGGGGGACCACTGTTCGGGCGCACGGCAGGGCTTGGAAGGGAAGCAGCGCCATTTGACTTTTTCAACCTAAAATTGGCTGGAATTGAGATTGGACGTCATGTTGCGTTTGACGAGCCTCCAATGTGCCCAAACAGTGGAAATCCCCCACAAGTACCCCATTTTAGAAACTAGACCCCCTAGGGAACTTATCTAGGTGTGTGGTGAGCACATTGAACCCCCTAGGGCTTCACAGAAGTTTATAACATCCGGGTGTGAAAATAAAAAATCATATTTTTTCCACAAACATGATCGTTTAGTCCCCAATTTTTAATTCTCACAAAGGTAGCAGGAGAAATTGGACCCCAAAAGTTGTTGTCCAATTTGTCCCAAGTACGCTGATACCTTATATGTGGGAGGGACCACTGTATGGGCGCACAGCAGGGCTCGGAAGTGAAGCAGCGCCGTTTGACTTTTTCAACCTAAAATTGACTGGAATTGAGATTGGACGCCATGTTGCGTTAGACGAGCCCCCAATGTGCCCAAACAGTGGAAACCCCTCACAAGTGACCCCATTTTAGAAACAAGACCTCCTAAGGAACTTATCTAGATGTGTGGTGAGCACCTTGAACCCCCTAGGGCTTCACAGGAGTTTATAACGCCCAGGCGTGAAAAAAAAAATCATATTTTTTCCACAAACATGATCGATTAGTCCCCAATTTTTTATTCTCCCAAAGGTAGCAGGAGAAATTGGACCCCAAAAGTTGTTGTCCAATTTGTCCCAAGTACGCTGATACCCTATATGTGGGGGGACCACTGTTTGAGCGCACGGCAGGGCTCGGAAGGGAAGCAGCGCCATTTGACTTTTTCAGCCTAAAATTGGCTGGAATTGAGATTGGACGCCATGTTGTGTTTGACGAGCCCCCAATGTGCCCAAACAGTGGAAATCCCCCACAAGTGACCCCATTTTGGAAACTAGACCCCCTAAGGAACTTATCTAGATATGTGGTGAGAACTTTGAACCCCCAAGTGTTTCACTAAAGTTTATACTGCCCAGGCGTGAAAATAAAAAATCCTATTTTGTGCCCACAAAAATGATCGTTTAGTCCCCAATTTTTAATTTTCCCAGGGGTAACAGGAGAAATTGGACCCCAAAAGTTGTTGTCCAATTTGTCCTGAGTACGCTGGTACCCTATATATGGGGGAAAACTACTGTTTGGGCACACGTCGGGGCTCAGAAGGGAAGAAGTGACGTTTTGGAATGCAGACTTTGATGGAATGGTCTGTGGGCGTCATGTTCCGCTTGCAGAGCCCCTGATGTGGATAAACAGTAGAAACTCCCCACAAGTGACCCCATTTTGGAAACTAGACCCCCTAAGGAACTTATCTAGGTATGTGGTGAAAACTTTGAACCCCCAAGTGTTTCACTAAAGTTTATACTGCCCAGGCGTGAAAATAAAAAATCCTATTTTGTGCCCACAAAAATGATTGTTTAGTCCCCAATTTTTAATTTTCCTAAGGGTAACAGGAGAAATTGGACTCCAAAAGTTGTTGTCCAATTTGTCCTGAGTAAGCTGGCCCCCATATGTGGGAAAAAACTGTTTAGGCACACGTCGGGGATCGGAAGGGAGTTACGTTTTGGAATGCAGACTTAGATGGAATGGTCTGCGGGAGTCATTTTCCATTTGCAGAGCCCCTGATGTGCCTAAACAGTAAAAAAAAAAAAACACAAGTGACATTGTTTTGGAAACTAGACCCCCCAAGGAACTTATCTAGATGTGCCCCAACTAATCTAATGTTTCAGGTAAAGTAATTTAGTAGTGCATTGAGGTGTGGTACAATTTGAAGCAATCCTTCATACACAGGCCAGGTTTTTCGGGGCAGGTGTCGCATTGATAAATGGTGTCCTTGCGTAGTCCATTTTTGTAACACACTCGGCACCTTTTTTGCGATCTACGTCTTTTTGTAGTTTGCGGGACCTCCCCCGGGAAATGCTGACCTGGTACAATATGAGCACCTTCAGTTCTGGAAGTTCTGGGGCCCGCTCCTTCCAGAGTGCCAAACATCAGGGCCTTAACCACTACCTCCTGGAACTCAAGGTACGACGTATCGGTGTGGTGTGCACATTGTGACAGCAGGAATGCGTTGAGCATTGCCAATTGGACAATGTGCACGGCCAGCTTTTTGTACCACACCTTGGCCTTTCTCAAAGCATTGTATGGTTGGAGGAGTTGATCGGAGCGATCAACGCCCCCCATGTTTTTATTGTACCCCAGCACACATTCAGGTTTGCTGACCTGTGCAGAGGTACCCTGTACCGTGCTGAGGGCGCTGCCATCACCATGTGTGGTGGTCAAGAGAAAGACATCCCTCTTGTCCTTGTACTTGACCACCAGTAGGTGGTCGCTACATTGGGTCCTGCTCTCACCTTTTCGGAGCATCTGCCCAAGTAGCGTCTTCGGGAGGCCTCTCTGATTTTTGCGGACAATACCGCAAGCTGCGGTACCTCGCACAGAGAGGTATTTGTAGAGTGGGACACTGGTATAAAAGTTATCAGTGTAGAGGTGATAACCTTTATCCAGCAGTGGGTGCACCAAATCCGACACAATTCTCCCACTCACTCCCAGGTCAGGAGGACACTCAATCCTGGTGTCCTTTCCTTCGTACACTCTAAACCTGTGGATGTACCCTGAGGGACTCTCACACAGCTTATAGAGTTTGATTCCGTACCTGGCCCTCTTACTGGGCAGGTATTGATGGAATCCGAGCCTTCCCTTGAAATGGACCAAGGACTCATCCACGTAGATGTTCCTTTTGGGCACGTACACTTCAGCAAACTTTTTGTTGAAGTGTTCGATGAGCGGCCGAACTTTGAACAGACAGTCAGAGTTGGGGTCATCTCGCGCGGGACACTGTGCATTATCGTTATAATGCAGAAACTTGTGGATGGCCTGAAAACGCATCCGGACCATAACCATTCGGAACACTGGAGTGTTGTATAAAATATCAACACTCCGATATTGCCGAATTTCAGGCTTCTTCAGGAGACCCATGTGGAGGACCAGGCCCCAAAACTGCGTCTTTTCAACTGCGTCCACAGGAGACCAGTTAGTATAGGATGAACGCAGGTTTTGCTCCAAAAATTGCCGAGTGTACAAATTAGTTTGCTCCACCATGAGGTTAACAAAATCCTCAGAGAAAAAGACTTTAAAAAAGTCAATTTCTGTGAGGCCGGTGGTGTGAAACTTGATTCCTGATTCTGCCACAAAATCAGGAATCGGTGGCTCGTAATTTTCAGGGGGTGAGGTCCACACAGGGTCTGCTGAATGAGCTGCGAGCATGGTGGGCGCTGCCTCATCTTTTGTCCTGGAGCATCTGCATGGCGGTTCCACAGGACCCGAGGAGGAAGATGAGGAGGGGGAAGAGGAAGAGGATGAAGAATCCGAAAAATAAAGAAAAGTCGGGTCGTCATCCTCGCTATCAGTGTCGGAGGTGTCATGGTCACGTGTGTCTGGACGCAGATGTTGCCGCAAGGCAAACCCATAACACACGTGACCCTGGATACAGCACCTCCAGTGGCGAATTTAAATAATAAGGGGGAACCTGGGAAACATTAACAATGGTGGGCCCTGCGATAGGGAATGGGGACATGGAGACCTCCTGCACTCCCCTGAGCCAGTGTCCCTGCACTCCTCACATTCCCTACACAGGCTCCGCACCTGTCGCCGCACGCGAACCTTAAACCCTTGCTCGCCCTGACCCTAAACCCTCCCTAGGGAATTGGTCGGTGCGGAGACTAATCCCACCACTGCACTAGAGACACAAAAGGAAAGAAGACAATACAGGGGAAACACCACTTAGCTTTATGCTCTGTGCTTATGCTCCTGCAACAGAGCCCCACCACCTGCGTGCGTCTTCTCCTCCACCTGGATCCATCACCATCCTGGATCCTACACCATAGTGCAGCCTTGGAGCAGAGTCCATCTCCAGTTGCAGCAGTCCAATAACAGAGTCCCAAGGATGAGTCAGCCTCTGCCAAAATTCTAAGCATGCTTGAGTCCAGCTCTCGGCCACCAAGTCGAGCATGCCGAGTGCAACTCTCTCCATAGTCGCCACTCCAAAAGCCATGCACGCACTTCCCGCCGACACCATAAACTGCGACTCCTCCACGCCATGCCAGCAATTCCTGCAGACACCATTAGCTGCCACTCGTCTCCTCTGGCTGACTGCGCAGGACTCCTCTTCAGCTCCATGTTCACCCAGGCTTCACAAACTCAGAATGAATCAATCAATATCACCAGCAGTGATTGCACACCCTGAGACTCACTTATAGAGCCCCACACCTGATTCATAATTATGTGCACATTAAACCTAAAGTGCGATACCACTAACCACCACCGGGGAGAGTCAAGTCACTTGGCACTTGCCAAAGTAAAAAAAGTTCACCCTGTGCAATTTAAAACTGTCAGATCAAATTCAGATCATGACAGGAGGCAAGTAAAACATATGCCTCCTCCATTGAATAGCGCTGTTGGGAGGAACGTGATGGGCGGGATATTTTTTTGTGTAAATATGGTGCTTGGGTGTACTTTATTTATAACTGTGTATGTGGTGGGCGGGCAGCTAGTGATTGGTGCACACTATCCTATAAGAAAAAGCTAAAAGGAAATGGGGAGCAAAATACCTGTGAAGAAAAGTCTAAAACAGCAGGTCCTAGATATGATAAGTGAACGGAGTCACTTATCAAAATTTAGTGGCTGCTGGATGTGTGCACAGGGGTTGCTCAAAGGGGGCGGAGGTGAAAAAGAAAAATGGAAAACAGCCGGCATGAACTTTGATAAGTGAATTCCGTCACTTATCAAAAGTCGGCGGCTGCTAAATGTGCACACAGAAACGGTGCACAGGGGGGTAAAAAGAGGGGGCTGGGGGGATTGGGGTGGATGAATAGAGATCGGGCAGGGATCAACAGTTAAGGTTGTAGTTAGGTGGCACAAAAAGGGGTGAAAAAAATGAAAAATGGCAGGCACGTTTCGCCTCTTTCTCAAGGTGCCGTGATGTGTTGTGTAAGGCACCGGGTTATATATCCTGTTACCAGGTGCTCAATCATGCGGCGCGTGTGTCCGGTGTCCTGCCCCGGAAACTGCATCACTACCGGTGACAGCGTGGCGTCGCGCATCAGAAGACGTCACTGTGACGTCACTGACCCGCAAGCGTGATGTGATGTGTAAGTGATGACCCGCAAGCGTGATGTGATATGTAAGTGATGTGCGTCACTTATCAAAGTTTTGCGGCTGCGGGATGTGTGTGCGGAGGTGGCGCAAAGGGGGCTAAGAAAAAAAAGCGAGCACGAGTGTTGATCGGTGAACTGCGTCACCGATCAACGCTCGGCGGCTGCGCACGGAGGTGGCGCAAAAGTGGGGTGGAGGGGGGTAAAAATAGGGGGATGGGGGGATTGGGGTGGATGAAGAGAGATTGGGCAGGGATCAGTTAGGGTTGTAGTTAGGTGGCACAAAAGGGGGTGAAAAAAATGAAAAACGGGATGTGTGTGCGGAGGTGGCGCAAAGGGGGCTAAGGAAAAAAGCGAGCACGAGTGTTGATCGGTGAACTGCGTCACCGATCAACGCTCGGCGGCTGCGCACGGAGGTGGCACAAAAGTGGGGTGGAGGAGGGTAAAAATAAGGGGAAGGGGGATTGGGGTGGATGAAGAGAGATTGGGCAGGGATCAGTTAGGGTTGTAGCTAGGTGGCACAAAGGGGGGTGAAAAAAATGAAAAACAGGATGTGTGTGCGGAGGTGGCGCAAAGGGGGCTAAGGACAAAAAGCGAGCACGAGTGTTGATCGGTGAACTGCGTCACCGATCAATGCTCGGCGGCTGCGCACGGGGGCGGCACAAAAGGGAGGCTGGAGGGGGAAAAAGGGGGGTGAAGGGGGTAAAAGGGAGGGTGGAGGGGGATGGGAGGATGAAGATAGATTGGGGGGATGAAGATAGATTGGGCAGGGGATCAGGGATCAATTAACACTTACAGTTTATACAGAGAGAAATGGAGTACGAGTCCAATATCATAAAAAATGACAAGATTTATTAAACATATAGTACTGAAAAATTACATACATATATGACAAACCTAAAGGATCAGATACTGTCCGCTGCTTATTAGTCCTGCAGATTACAATATATCATATAAAGTGCTTAGTGCTTATAATAGATATGGGCCATACATAAGGGATAAAGAAGTAAAGAGAGATCCTAACATGTGCGCATCCTGAAAAAAATCCCACTATCCCATGCAATAGTGCTTACCCATATTAAAGTCCACCAGGACAACAAACAGCGCCGCCACCGACGCGTGTTTCGCCTCTTTCTCATGGTGCCGTGATGTGTTGTGTAAGGCACCGGGTTATATATCCTGTTACCAGGTGCTCAATCATGCGGCGCGTGTGTCAGGTGTCCTGCCCCGGAAACTGCATCACTACCGGTGACAGCGTGGCGTCGCGCATCAGAAGACGTCACTGTGACGTCACTGACCCGCAAGCGTCACTGGTGCGCCTCAGCAATGCTCCACGGGCACGCTCCGCAGACATGCGCACTAGAGCCACAGTCTAGCCAATAAATCTAAGGAGGGGGAAATGGATCCTAACAATGGTGGCTGTGCAAAATGGATACGTGTGTGAACGAATACTAAAATATTACATGAATACTATCTAATGACAACTATATCATTATTAGTAAATATGAACATTGGTGATTAATAAAATACAATCATTATAATAGACATTTATGTGGTTACACTATCCACTATGTCATCTTTTTATATATAAAGAAGAGTGCATGTGAAGTACTTCAAAGAAGTACACATATAAATATAAAACAAATGTGTGACATATACAGTGGGGAAAAAAAGTATTTAGTCAGTCAGCAATAGTGCAAGTTCCACCACTTAAAAAGATGAGAGGCGTCTGTAATTTACATCATAGGTAGACCTCAACTATGGGAGACAAACTGAGAAATAAAAATCCAGAAAATCACATTGTCTGTTTTTTTTTTCATTTTATTTGCATATTATGGTGGAAAATAAGTATTTGGTCAGAAACAAAATTTCATCTCAATACTTTGTGATATATCCTTTGTTGGCAATGACAGAGGTCAAACGTTTTCTGTAAGTCTTCACAAGGTTGCCACACACTGTTGTTGGTATGTTGGCCCATTCCTCCATGCAGATCTCCTCTAGAGCAGTGATGTTTTTGGCTTTTCGCTTGGCAACACGGACTTTCAACTCCCTCCAAAGGTTTTCTATAGGGTTGAGATCTGGAGACTGGCTAGGCCACTCCAGGACCTTGAAATGCTTCTTACGAAGCCACTCCTTCGTTGCCCTGGCGGTGCGCTTTGGATCATTGTCATGTTGAAAGACCCAGCCACGTTTCATCTTCAATGCCCTTGCTGATGGAAGGAGGTTTACACTCAAAATCTCACGATACATGGCCCCATTCATTCTTTCATGTACCCGGATCAGTCGTCCTGGCCCCTTTGCAGAGAAACAGCCCCAAAGCATGATGTTTCCACCACCATGCTTTACAGTAGGTATGGTGTTTGATGGATGCAACTCAGTATTCTTTTTCCTCCAAACACGACAAGTTGTGTTTCTACCAAACAGTTCCAGTTTGGTTTCATCAGACCATAGGACATTCTCCCAAAACTCCTCTGGATCATCCAAATGCTCTCTAGCAAACTTCAGATGGGCCCGGACATGTACAGGCTTAAGCAGTGGGACACGTCTGGCACTGCAGGATCTGAGTCCATGGTGGCGTAGTGTGTTACTTATGGTAGGCCTTGTTACATTGGTCCCAGCTCTCTGCAGTTCATTCACTAGGTCCCCCGCGTGGTTCTGGGATTTTTGCTCACCGTTCTTGTGATCATTCTGACCCCACGGGGTGGGATTTTGCGTGGAGCACCAGATCGAGGGAGATTATCAGTGGTCTTGTATGTCTTCCATTTTCTAATTATTGCTCCCACAGTTGATTTCTTCACTCCAAGCTGGTTGTCTATTGCAGATTCAGTCTTCCCAGCCTGGTGCAGGGCTACAATTTTGTTTCTGGTGTCCTTTGACAGCTCTTTGGTCTTCACCATAGTGGAGTTTGGAGTCAGACTGTTTGATGGTGTGCACAGGTGTCTTTTTATACTGATAACAAGTTTAAACAAGTGCCATTACTACAGGTAATGAGTGGAGGAAAGAGGAGACTCTTAAAGAAGAAGTTACAGGTCTGTGAGAGCCAGAAATCTTGATTGCTTGTTTCTGACCAAATACTTATTTTCCACCATAATATGCAAATAAAATGAAAAAAAAACAGACAATGTGATTTTCTGGATTTTTTTTTCTCAGTTTGTCTCCCATAGTTGAGGTCTACCTATGATGTAAATTACAGACGCCTCTCATCTTTTTAAGTGGTGGAACTTGCACTATTGCTGACTGACTAAATACTTTTTTTCCCCACTGTATGTAAGAATAATATGATACACCAACGTGAATATGAATATTATTTATCTTCTTTTCTTTTTTTGTCTTTTTTTCTTCTTTTTCTTTTTAATGACTTATAGTCCCATTCACCCAACTTGATATGATATTCTTAAGCCCAGGACATAACACTGGGGGTCCCTCCAGATCTTCACCACTCAACATCCTAGGAATTGCGGTGTCCAATTAGAGATAACTGAATAGGGAAACAAACCAATACAATAAACATGCCTACATATACAAATAAAAACACAAAAAACTAAAATCACAACACAAATTTTACAAATATGAGCTGAAACTCAACTGCTCATTGAGTCCAGCCGGTGTGATGGTATCAAGAACCGTAATCCACCGGCATTCCCTTTGAGCTAAAACACGTTTCGTGTCACCCCCTCTTATTCCCGCACGAATCCTGTCAATACCCCATGCTTGTAGTCCACTCGGATCACATTTGTGTTTCAACCGAAAATGTCTCGGAATGGGTTTGAGAACATTGATGTCCTCCACTTCACGGGCGGCCATTATATCTCTCACATGTTCTCTTATGCGAACGCGTAGTTCACGTGTAGTTAATCCAACATATATTAGCCCACACGGGCAAACTGCATAATAAACCACATATGTGGTATTACACATGATATAACCTCTAATTTTAAATTCTCGACGGCCATCCGATGAAGTGAACAAAAATGATCTCCGAAGATTCCTACATGCTAGGCACCCACCACATGGAAAAAATCCATTTCTGGGTGTGCCAGCCTGAAAAAAATCTGTGCTTTTAGTGGTATAATGACTCCTAACTAACATATTCTTAAGGGTGTTACACCTCCGCGCAGTCATAAGGGGGCGTTCAGAAAGGCACTCACGTAGAATTGGATCAGTCCTCAGAACCGCCCAATGTTGATTCAAAATGGATCTCATCAGGTCCCATTTATGATTGTACGTTGATATATATCTTACTTCTCCATCCGTTTTTGGTTTGGATTTTTTCCATCTGTTTCCCAAGAGATCAGCCCTAGAAGACTTTTTGGCCTGCCAGTAACCTCTCCTAATGCATTTCCCGCTGTAACCTCTTTGGGCAAATCTTTCCCCTAGGTCCACCGCTTGAGCCTCAAATAAGGCATCAGTTGAGCAAATCCTCCTGGCACGCAGAAATTGTCCAACTGGAATAGACCTGATCGTGGAATGCGGATGTGACGAGGATGCGTGCAAAAGGGCATTCACAGAAGTCTCCTTTCTATATAAATCAGTATGGATAAAACCATCATCCTGTACTTTTAACATAACATCAAGAAATGTAATTTGATGATGGTGAAAAACATACGTGAGATGGATGTTGAAGCTGTTCTGGTTCAGAACACCCACAAAGTCATGTAATTCAGAGACAGGGCCTTGCCAGATGAATAGAACATCATCAATATATCTGAACCATCCTGCAATCTGGGGAGCGGCCAGTGCACCATCCGAGAAAATCTCCCTCTTCCAATATCCCAAAATTAGATTAGCGTAGGATGGCGCACAGGCCGCTCCCATTGCGGTGCCCTGTCTTTGTAAAAAGTATCTATCCTTAAAAGTAAAGAAATTGTGGGTAAGAACGAACTCCAACAGCTCCAAGACCAACTCACGCATGTCCGGATCTAAATTACTTGTTTCCTGGAAAAATCTGGAAGCCCTCAGTCCATCCACATGTCGAATACTGGTGTACAGCGATTCGACATCTGCTGTCACCAAAATCATATCCGCATCCACAAACAGGCCATCCAATCTCCTAAGGACATCATTCGTGTCATGATCTGAAGTGATCTGACAGTTTTAAAAGCACAGAGTGAACTTTTTTCCTTTTGGCAAGTTGTCAAGGTGACTTGACTGTCCCCGGTGGTGGTTAGTGGTATCGCACCTTAGGTTTTCAGTTTAAAGTTCTCTGTAATTATGATTCAGGTGTGGGGCTCTATAAATGAGTCTCAGGGTGTGTAATCACGGCTGGTGATACTGATTCATTCTTTCATGGATTCTGAGTTGGTGAGAGCCTGGTGGTAGGATGGAGCTGAGGAGGAGTCCTGTGCAGCTTAGCCAGGGGGGAAGAGTGTCAGCTATGGTGTCTGGACGAAGGGCTGGCATGGCGTGGTGGGGTCGCAGTGATGGTGTCAGCGGGAAGTGTCTGCATGGACTGGTGGAGTGGCAACTATGGAGAGTGGCACTCACCATGTGGGACTTGGCTGCTGAGCTGGACTCAAGCATGCTTGACTTCGTGTCAGAAGCTGAACTCATCTTTGGGACTCTGTTACTAAGCAGCAGCAACTGGTGGTGGACTCTGCTCCAAGGCTGCACTATGGTGAAGGATCCTATTATGGTGATGGATCCGGGTGGAGGAGAAGACGCACGCAGGTGGAGGGCTCTGTTGCAGGAGCATAAGCACAGAGCATAAAGCTAAGTGGTGTCCCCCTGTATTGTCTCTTTCCCTCATGTGTGTTGTTAGTGCAGTGGTGGGATTAGTTTCTGCACCGACCAATTCCCTAGTGAGGGTTTAGGGTCAGGGCGAGCAAGGGCGTTGAGGTACGCGTGCGGCGCCCGGTGCAGAACCGGCATAGGGAACGTTAGGAGTGCAGGGACACTGGCTCAGGGGAGCTCAGGAGGTCTCCAATTCCCTTTTCCCTATTGCAGGGCCCACCATTGTTAATGTTTCCCAGGTCCCCCTTATTATTTAATTTGCCTTACTGGAGGCGAGGTTTCCAGAATTTATATTAACGTGTAATACCTAAATTCGCCAGGTGGAGGCGGTGTATCCATCTGCACGTTTTATTATTTAAATTCGCCCCACTGGAGGCGCTGTATCCAGGGTCACGTGTGTTATGGGTTCGCCTTGCGGTAACATCTGCGTCCAGACACACGTGACCGTGACAATTCGTGTCTCTGACATAGGAGGGCAGCGTCTCAACCTGCGGATGTAAATAGTATTCAATGAATTTGCAGGCTGGGTCTCATAGCCCCCCCATGCCAGACACAATAGGGCATCCAGGAGGAAGCACAGGATCCTTGTGGACCTTGGGGAGAAGATAAAAAGTGGGAATCACCGGAGTATGAACCAACAGGCCCTGCAAAACTTTTTTAGTTATAATGCCTCTTTCATGTGCCATTTCAAGAATATTATGTAATTCATTTTGAAAGATCTTAAGAGGACTGTTTGGCAACTGAAAGTAATTTTCTTTATTTCTCAATTGTCTAAAGGCCTCTTTTTCATATTTATCTACAGGCCAGAGCACCACGTGGTGCATCTGGCTGCAATAGGGGGTACAGATCCACTTACCGAATCTCCATGAGACTCACTTTCCAATTCTTCTAGAGTGCGTATTGCCTCAGCTTCTGAGACCGATAGACTTTGATCTGACAAAGGGCATGAATGTAATTTTCTAAGGATGATCTTTCGGGAAAACAGGTGGAGATCCTTTACCGCTGTAAAATAATCAAAATTATTTACTGGAGAAAACGATAAACCAAGTTGTAATACACTTTTTTGAAGATCAGAGAGCGCATGTGAGGAGAGGTTAATTACCTCTAATGTATTTGTTCGAGTTTTTTTATCACTCTTTGGCGAATTAGCCATTTTTCTTTTGTTGATTTTTCCATTCTTCTAACGTCCATCTCTCACATGATCCCTCCTATCCCACAAAGACCATACACCATCAGAACCGTTTATGGATTCTTCCAATGATGATACCGATGAAAAAGAGGTGGACCTTCCTCTTATGGGATTTTTATTATTACTATTAATTTGGCGGGAACGCCATTTATACATCCGATCTTGTTGTTGATCAGTAAGATCACGCTGATATTTTTTAGTTTTTCTCTGAACAATCTCCGTTTCCCATTTTTTTAAAGATGTCTCCACCTCCAATTTCACCTTGGCTACCATCTCTCCAGTAAGATTTTTATTCACTTCATCCTGTATAGATCCAATTTCTACATCCAATTCATTCAGTTGTTTTTCATTATATTTAGACAGTAACTCCATATATTTCCTTGAGCATGTGGAAGCAGCATCCTCCCACTGATTAACAAAATCACTGTCATTGATATTGAAAGATGGAAACACCTGTATCCGTAAGCCTCTTGGTATGAGGCCACAGATCAGGTATTTATCCATAAATGCCTTATTCCACCATAACCATGTACGTGTACGTTTGTTGAGTAGCTCTTTATATTTAATAATCAATGTACTAGTGTCACCAAATTTACAATCCGTATTAATACCAGATCCTTCATTAAAAACTTTATCAAGTTCAGTCTGCCACGCTTTCAGTACTATATGTTTAATAAATCTTGTCATTTTTTATGATATTGGACTCGCACTCCATTTGTCTCTGTATAATATGTTATGCTGGAGTGTCCATTCCTCATTCCCATTGAGTCGGCACTACAAAGTGGGCGACTCCATTGGGATATATATTTGGTTCCGTATGGTGTTGTTTTATATAACACTTACAGTTGTAGTTTTCTTTCTTCTTCTGCAGGGATTGTGATGCTACAAGCTGCGGCACCACAATACCCAGCACAGGAGCTCTTGCTGCGTCCGACCTCTCTGCAGGAATCCTCAGCTAGAGTGAGGACCCCTGCAGACAAGTCAGACAGGTCAGAAGCAGGTCAGGGGCAGGTTACAGAGCGGTCACATCACTGCTCTGACCTGTCATTGGTGGGATCGAATGATTACATCGATCCCACCAATCCCTGTTCTGCCTGGTGACCATGGTAACTGCCTAGGATCGGAGCTCACAGCTCTGATTCCTAGGCAGGTCATGGCCAGGTCATCAGCAGGGCACACAGCGGTCACAGCGTGACCGCAGCTGTGCCCTGTGGCTGGCGCGATCGCTGATCTAATCGATCGCGCCAACCACTTCCTGCAGGCCCTGCTGGGCCTGTCCTAGGCTCCGGCCTAAGATCGGTGCTAATACAGCACTGATCTGGGCCGGCACCGGCAGGGCACAGCGGCGATATTGCGCCACTGTGCGCTGCGATTGGCGCGATCGATTAGATCGGCGATCACGCCAATCTGGGGCTTTTCTCCGGTCCTAGGATTGAGCACATCGGTACTCGATCCTAGCCTAGGATCCCGTTGTTTCAGCCAATCTGATTGGCTGAAACAAAGAGAAGCGCTGTGATTGGCTGTTCTGAATTGAACAGCCAATCACAGCTCACAGAGGGGTGGGCCAGGGCGGAGACTGCCTGGGATGCCAAGGCCATCTATCCAGAGGTAAGATGGCGTCGGCATTTCATTGCGATCACCGCGACTTAAGTCGCGATGTCGCATTAAAGGGCATGACGTACTATTCCGTCCATGGGACTTAGGTCCCAGGTCACATGGACGGAATAGTACGTCCAATGTAGGAAAGGGGTTAAAGACAGTAGTCATGCAGATGCTTGTACTTCGTAAGTATTTTTTAAAAAAAATGTTGCCATTGCTTGAATAACTATTAAAGATATTACACTTTTGTCTTGAAATGATGCCTCAATTTTCACACCTTGCACTTACTGGAGTATGTTTGCAGCTTTTTGCTCAGCATTTTGAAAAAGTTGCAAGTCATAAATCTGTCTTAAATCTTATTTGGAAAGTTATCCATGCACACTTGTTTAAAGTGGTAAGAGAAGAGTGAAATTGCAATGCTCTTTGTGCAAAAATTGCATGTGAAAAAATTTCAGACGTTTTGAAGGTAGATATTGGTATTGAAAAGGTCTTGATAAATTTCCCCCATGTTTTAATTGTATTATAAACTGTTATAAAAAATGATCATATTCGAAAAACATGCATGATAAGAATCAAAATTCAAGTGAATTTGAATTCAAGAATTCAAATTCAAACCGCTACTGATTACAGACCCCAAACCAGACCCATTTTTCTTAAAGATATTGTCTGTGGCAGCATTTGTGAAAAGAAGGTGGAAAAGGCGGTATGTGGGCTAGTCGAAAAGATTTGTTTTATAGGAGTCTCCCAGAAATTTCAGGAGATAGTTCAATTATAATCTAACAGCGTAGATACAGTGGGTGAAATAAGTATTGAGCATGTCACCAACTTTCTAAGTAAATGTATTTCTAAAGATGCTATTGACATGAAATTCTCAACAGATGTTAGTAACAAACCATCCAACCCACAGAGGCAAACAAATCAAACTATAGATGTCCATAAATTAAGTTATGTGTAATAATGAGATATGACAAAGGGAAAAAGTATTAAACACATGAACAAAGAGAGGTGCAAAAAGTCTGGAAAGTCATGACATCAGCTGAAAAATATCAGTAATTAGAAAGCAATCCTGCAACTTAGTGAAAAATAATATGAGCTGGTTCAACTGATTGCCTAAAAAAAAGGTGTCTGATTATCAAGATGCCACACAAGAAACCTCTCATGGTGGGTAAAACAAGTGAGCTGTCTCAAGACCTTTTCAACCTTATTGTTGCAAAACATACTGATGGCGTTAGTTACAAAAGAATTTCTAAACTATTGAAGATTCCTGTGAGCACAGTGGGGGCCATAATCCCTAAAAGATTTTAGACAGAGGAGTGAAAAGAATTATCAGATTAAATGTCCAAGAGCCGAGGACCGTCTGTTGAGAGCAACAGAAAGACCTGAATTCAGCAGGTACAATTTTTTCAGAGAAAACTATAAGCAATGCACTTAACCTCTGTGGCCTATATGCATCCTCACCATGTAAGTCTCTACTGATAAACAAAAAGCATGTTAAAGCTTGTTTTAAATTTTTCTTAGCAACATTTAGACAAGCCTGTGAAATACTGGGAGAATATAATCATGGTCAAATGAGACCAAAATGTAACTCTATGAGTGCCATAATGCACACCATGTTTGGAAGGCAGAAAGCACTGCAAATCACCCCAAAATCATCATACCAAGAGTGAAGTTTGGCATTGGGAACATGGTGTGAGGCTATTTTTCAGCATACAGCACTGTAAACTTTATATGATAGAAGGAAGGATGAATTTAGAAATGTACTGAGGTATTCTTGATAAAAATCTGCTGCTATCTACTAGAATGATGAAGACAAAATTAGGGTGGACATTTCAGCAAGACAATGTTCCCAAACACACCGCCAAGGAAACTCTAAATTTTTTTCAGACAAAAGAAATTAAGCTGCTATTATGGCCGAGCTGATCACCTGACCTAAATCCAATTGAAACTTTATGGAAGGAACAAAAGCTCAAAGTTCATAGAGGGAACACACGGACCCTTTAGGATATGAAGGTGTTTGCGTAGAATATTTGTGGAAGAATCGGCCAAAATCACACTTGCATGCAACTAGTTTCTCCATGCAAGAGGTATCTTGAAGCTGTCATCACCAACAAAGGCTTTTGTACGAAATATTAAATAACTTTCGGTAACGTATTCAATACTTTTTTCCTGTGTCATTTTTCATTATTATGATAGAAGGAGATGGATGGCTTTCCTGCTCTGCTGTCAATATCCCACAAATTATAACAGAAAATCAATCAAATAAAAATATTTTGCTTGTTGTGTGGTGTGGATCGACGGGTTTCAAGATACTCCAACCTCGTTCTCAAGAAATAACCACAATGATATTACAAAGGAACTTGTTCAGTTTTATAGGCAAATTGATATTTTGAAAAAAAGAAAAAAAAAGGGGGGGGGCACGTCAGAGATTGTAGGGGAACAAAAGTGCAAATAACCATCAGGTGATACCCTTTTAGCTGCCAAAAAAAGTAAAAGAAAGGTGCTCACCTAAGCAGGTTGTGTGCAAGTACAACTATGAATGCCTGAAAATATCAGCTGCTGCCTCATGGCACTGCCGTAATAAAGAATTCTTAGGACCAAGATAAGTTGAATGTTTTTTATTTCCTCAACGCATTTCAACACTGCACTAGAGTCTTCTTCAAGTGAAAAAACCAATAGTGCTATGAGGTGGATGAACGAAAAGGAAAAAATATAGAAATAAGTAATACACGACCTCATAGCGCTACCTCTGGCGTCCCTTTTACTAAACATGATGACTCTCTGGTTTAAAACACGAAAAAAGGGAGTTTCCAGTAGGCATCTGATAGCAAATTTTATGCGGGATCAGAGTCATCTCAATCCAACCTGATGCACATTTTTTTCAGCATTATCTCTGCAACTCACTCAATTGATTTTTAATACATAAAGTAAAAAATAAATACATGAACACATATGCATTTTTAAGGTTTTTTTATTTAGTTTGTATTAATATTAGTATGTAGTTTAATGCATGCTTATTTTTTAACTTTGACATATCATGTGGTTCTCTGGTGCGCCCCCTTTTTTTTCTTTTCCAAATATCAACCCAACTTAATACTTTACTCGCCCTGCTCTTCCATGCCTTCTTTCCCATTAGGGTGTCAGCATTGCCAAACCAAGCTTAAAGCTCTCTAACACTCTGGAATTCCTGTCTAGGTCCATTACCATGTGAGTTGTAAGCTCTAGGCCTTTCAGCTAGATGTTCTCTCTGTCTCTTAGTCACTTCTGCTCCGGATCTTGCTATTTCTTTCCTTCAGTCTCCTCTCACTCTAAGGACACACCAGAATGTGGCACTGGTCACAATGGACCTCAGCTCCTGTTACTATGCACTCCAGGTCCGATTTGACATTCAAACAAAAAATTGTCACTTTTCCTTCAAGTCAACCCCTCCCACTCTGTGCTAGCCCCAAACATTAACTCTCACTGTCACTATTGTCAAACTACACACATCATTAATATTATTAACATCTTTAACGCACATCACATTTCACATTATACACGCATTCCACACTACAGCATATAGCATTAAACTTCTTTTTTCAAGGGGGAACGTAGGCAGTATGTCCATCTCCTTCCATATGTGAGACATCGGAAGGCGGGGACAATGAAGCCGGCGTTGACTAGCTGCAGGGATCAAGTGACATAACAATGTTACACAATTCCCAGGAGAGCCAGTGACAACCGCACTGGAACAGTGCCTGCTTCAGAGGTGTTTTATTATTTTACAACAGGGAAACAGGATGGTTGAGAAGGGGTTTTTTGAGTAGTAGACAACCCATTTAACTTCTAGTATCTCTGGTGCTATTGCTGTTAATATTGTATTACTGATCTGGCTTTATTCTGCTCTTTTCTTTCCTGTTATACTTCCTGAAATTGATCCCATCCTTTCTGACATTGTTTTTGTCTGACCGCCTGATATCTGACCTAAGATAACTGACTACAGTTTTGTCTTATGATTTTGTCCTTGCTTTGTCCCTCCTGATTCTAACTAAGCTTTATTTGACACTACTTGCCTCAATCTTATTTTTCCAGCTAGCTTCCACTTCATAGACACAACCCAGGGTGCCCCATAGAAGGTTCTGAACCCTGTATAGGGTTTAACCCCTTCACTACCAAGGGTGGTTTGCACGTTAACTACCGGGCCAATTTTTACAATTCTGACCACTGTACCTTTATGAGGTCATAACTCTGGAACGCTTTCATGGATCCCGGTGATTCTGACATTGTTTTCTCGTGACATATTGTACTTCATGTTAGTGGTAAAATTGCATTCAAATAACTTGCGTTTATTTGTGAAAAAAACGGAAATTTGGCGAAAATTTTGAAAATTTCACAATTTTCCAACTTTGAATTTTTATGCCCTTAAATCACAGCGATACGGCACACAAAAAACTTAATACATAACATTTCCCACATGTTTACTTTACATCAGCACAGTTTTGGAACCAAAATTTTTTTTTGTCAGGAAGTTATAAGGGTTAAAAATTGACCAGCGATTTCTCATTTTTGCAACACCATTTTATTTTTAGGGACCACTTCACATTTGAAGCCACTTTGAGGGGTCTATATGATAGAAAATACCCAAAAGTGACATCATTCTAAAAACTGCACCCCTTAAGGTGCTTAAAACCACATTCAAGAAGTTTATTAACCCTTTAGGTGCGTCACAGGAATTTTTTGAATATTAAAAAAAAAATGAACATTTAACTTTTTTTCACAAAAAAAATACTTCAGGTTCAATTTTCTTTATTTTACCAAGGGTAACAGGAGAAATTGGACTGCAAGACTTATTGTGCAATTTGTCCTGAGTACGCTGATACCTGATATGTGGGGGGGAACCACTGTTTCGGCGCATGGCAGAGCTCAGAATGGAAGGAGCGCCGTTTGACTTTTTCAATGCAAAATTGGCTGGAATTCAGATCGGACGCCATGTCACGTTTGGCGAGCCCCTGATGTACCTAAACAGTGGAAACCCCCCCAAGTGACCCCATTTTGGAAACTAGACCCCCCAAGGAACTTATCTAGATATGTGGTGAGAACTTTGAACCCACAAGGGCTTCACAGAAGTTTATAACGTACAGCGGTACAATTAAAAAATCATATTTTTTCCACAAAAATGATCTTTTCACCCCCAATTTTTATTTTTCCAAGGGTAACAGGACCCTAAAAGTTATTGTGCAATTTGTCCTGAGTACGCTGATACCCCATATGTGGGTGTAAATGACTATTTGGGCGCATAGCAGAGCTCGGAAGGGAAGCAGCGCCATTTGACGTTTTTGGCTAGAATTGAGATCGGACACCATGTCGCGATTGGAAAACCCCTGATGTACCAAAACAGTGGAAACCCCCCACAAATGACACCATTTTGGAATCTAGACCCCCCAAGGAACTTATCTAGATGTGTGGTGAGAACTTTGAACCCCCAAGGGCTTCACAGAAGTTTATAACGTACAGCAGTACAATTAAAAAATCATATTTTTTCCACAAAAATGATCTTTTCACCCTCAATTCTTATTTTTCCAAAAGTAACAGGACCCTAAAAGATATTGTGCAATTTATCCTGAGTACGCTGATACCCCACATGTGGGGGTAAACCACTATTTGGGCGTATGGCAGAGCTCGGAAGGGAAGCAGCGCCATTTGACGTTTTTGGCTGGAATTGAGATCGGACACCATGTCGCGTTAGGAAAGCCCCTGATGTACCAAAACAGTAGAAACCCCCCACAAATGACACCATTTTGGAAACTAGACCCCCAAAGGAACTTATCTAGATGTGTGGTGAGCACTTTGAACCCCCCAGTGCTTCACTGAAGTTTATAACGTCCGGGCGTGAAAATAAAAAAATCGTATTTTTTCCACAAACATGATCTTTTAGTCCCCATTTTTTTATTTTCCCAAGGGTAACAGGAGAAATTGGACCCCAAAAGTTGTTGTCCAATTTGTCCTGAGTACGCTGATACCTCATATGTGGGAGAAAACTACTGTATGGGCACACGTCGGGGCCCGGAAGGGAAGTAGTGACGTTTTGGAATGCAGACTTTGATGGAATGGTCTGCGGGTGTCATGTTGCTTTTGGAGAGCCCCTGATGTACCTAAACAGTGGAAACCCCCCACAAGTGACCCCATTTTGGAAACTAGACCCCCTAATGAACTTATCTAGATGTGTGGTGAGCACTTTGAACCCCCCAGTGCTTCACAGAAGTTTATAACGTCCGGGCGTGAAAATAAAAAAATCGTATTTTTTCCACAAACATGATCTTTTAGTCCCCATTTTTTTATTTTCCCAAGGGTAACAGGAGAAATTGGACCCCAAAAGTTGTTGTCCAATTTGTCCTGAGTACGCTGATACCTCATATGTGGGAGAAAACTACTGTATGGGCACACGTCGGGGCCCGGAAGGGAAGTAGTGACGTTTTGGAATGCAGACTTTGATGGAATGGTCTGCGGGTGTCATGTTGCTTTTGGAGAGCCCCTGATGTACCTAAACAGTGGAAACCCCCCACAAGTGACCCCATTTTGGAAACTAGACCCCCTAATGAACTTATCTAGATGTGTGGTGAGCACTTTGAACCCCCCAGTGCTTCACAGAAGTTTATAACGTCCGGGCGTGAAAATAAAAAAATCGTATTTTTTCCACAAACATGATCTTTTAGTCCCCATTTTTTTATTTTCCCAAGGGTAACAGGAGAAATTGGACCCCAAAAGTTGTTGTCCAATTTGTCCTGAGTACGCTGATACCTCATATGTGGGAGAAAACTACTGTATGGGCACACGTCGGGGCTCGGAAGGGAAGTAGTGACGTTTTGGAATGCAGACTTTGATGGAATGGTCTGCGGGTGTCATGTTGCGTTTGGAGAGCCCCTGATGTACCTAAACAGTGGAAACCCCCCACAAGTGACCCCATTTTGGAAACTAGACCCCCCACAGAGCTTATCTAGATGTGTGGAGAGCACTTTGAACCCCCAAGTGCTTCACAGAAGTTTATAACGCCTGGGCGTGAAAATAAAAAAAACATTTTTTTCCGCAAAATTATATTTTTGCCCCCAATTTTTTATTTTCCTAAGGGTAACAGGAGAAATTGGACCCCAAAAGTTGTTTTGTAATTTGTCCTGAGTAGGCTGATACCCTACATGTGGGGGTAAAACACTGTTTGGGCACATGGCAGAGCTTGGAAGGGAAGGAGCACCATTTGACTTTTTCAACGCAGAATTGGCTGGAATTGAGATCAGACGCCATGTTGCCTTTGGAGAGCACCTGATGTGCCCAAACAGTGGAAACCCCCAATTATAACTCCAACCCGAACCTCAACACACCCCTAACCCTAATCTGAGCCCTAGCCCTAACCCTAGCCCTAACCCTAGCCCTAACCCTAACCCTAGCCCTAACCCTAGCCCTAACCCTAGCCCTAACCCTAACCCTAGCCCTAACCCTACCCTAACCCTAACCCTAGAACCCTAACCCTAGGGAAAATGGAAATAAATACATTTTCTTTTAGTTTTATTATTTTTCCCTAACTAAGGGGGTGATAACGGGGGGTTTGATTTACGATTTATGGCGGTTTTTATGTTTGGCGGCTGTCGCACGCTAAAAGACGCTTTTTATTGTAAAAATAGTTTTTGCATCACCACATATTGTGAGCTATAATTTTTCCGTATTTTGACCCACCGAGTCATGTGAGGTAGTATGTATGTAGTATATATGTGGTATGTATGTAGCATGTAGTATGTATGTAGCATGCATGTAGTATGTATGTAGCATGCATGTAGTATGTATGTAGCATGCATGTAGTATATATGTAGTATGTATGTAGTATGTATGTAGCATGTAGTATGTATGTAGCATGCATGTAGTATATATGTAGTATGTATGTAGCATGTAGTATGTATGTAGCATGCATGTAGTATGTATGTAGTATATATGTGGTATGTATGTAGCATGTAGTATGTATGTAGCATGCATGTAGTATGTATGTAGTATATATGTGGTATGTATGTAGCATGTAGTATGTATGTAGCATGCATGTAGTATGTATGTAGTATATATGTGGTATGTATGTAGCATGTAGTATGTATGTAGTATGTATGTAGTATGTATGTATTATGTATGTAGCATGCATGTAGCATGTAGTATGTATGTAGCATGCATGTAGTATGTATGTAGTATGTATGTAGCATGCATGTAGTATATATGTAGTATGTATGCAGCATGTAGTATGTATGTAGCATGCATGTAGTATATATGTAGTATGTATGTAGTATGTATGTAGCATGCATGTAGTATATATGTGTTATGTATGTAGCATGTAGTATGTATGTAGCATGCATGTAGTATGTATGTAGTATGTATGTAGTATATATTTTTTTTTTTAAACATTTAACACATTAGCCGGATGATGGGACTACTACTGTCCCATCATTGGCTAATGTGTCAATCACTGTCATGGTAGCAGGCATCGCCCGATGGGACTTGTAGTCCCATCGGACGATGCCTGCACAGACCCCCGGACATCAGCACAGCCCCCCGGCAGGCCGGCACAGCCCCCCGGCAGGCCGGTACAGACCCCCACAGGGTGCACAGCCCCCCGGCAGGCCGGCACAGCCCCCCCGGCAGGCCGGTACAGACCCCCACAGGGTGCACAGCCCCCCGGCAGGCCGGCACAGCCCCCCAGTAGGCCGTCACAGACCCCCACAGGGTGCACAGACCACCGGCAGGCCGGCACAGCCCCCCGGCAGGCCGGTACAGACCCCGGGCAGTCCACACAGCCCCCCGGCAGGCCGGCAGAGACCCCCGGAAGGCCCGAAATGACGGCGCATCATGATGCGCACACACCGCGCATCATGATGACGTCATTTCGGCTGTCAATCAACTTTGAACTTCCGATTCCGATGCCCATGCCCGATATTGAAAAAATATCGGATGTCGGTATCGGAATTCCGATACAGCAAGTATCGACCGATACCCGATACTTGCAGTATCGGAATGCTCAACACTATTGTTGAGCTGAAAGTATCGTACTGCACATGCATAAAGCAGTTTCATTAGACTTTTATTAAAAAATTCATTGAATACACTAGATTTCCTACCAAAAGTGTCAGATAAGCTGCCTTAATTTGCTTTTTTAATCCAACTGGTTTCACTTAGTAAAAAGAAATCAGATGTCTATTTTCATTTTCAAACCTGAGCAAACACAATGATAACTGGGAGTTCATTGGCTCTTATGGGTAATTCCACTGTTTTCTATAGCTGGTGCTCACAAAAAGCGTGAAATGGTTATTAGAAGACAATAGCGGCTCTGCTTTACTTACATTACTTTTAGTAAAAGCTAAATTAAAAGAGGGCAATTATAGTGATGTAGAATGCCGTTTTCTAACAGACAATAGTAAAAAAGCATCTAACTAAATTTACTTGGGCCATGTTACATTACATCAGAGGAAGACAATGGCTTCACACTTTGCACTATGAATTTTGTGAAAAATATTATAGACCTACTTCTAGAAATGGGAAAATGTATTCGCATGACATTGAGTTCTACTCAATTTGGCAGACATCCATATTCTATAGAATACGATAAAAAAAATCATATAATTTTAAATATAACAATATGTAATCTCCACTTTTCACATTGCTTAGCTAAAAGAAATTATATAATTATTAATCACTGTAGTGCAGCGGTAGCACCGTACTTAGTGATGAGGCAGTGACCCACAAAGTTCAAACATGAAAGTCTCTTTAATGTGTTATCTTCACACAGAAAGGTTCCAATCCACACAATTGCATATACTTCAGTGCATATAATTTCAGTGCATATTATCAGTGTTCATTTCACACTCGTTCATAGCACTTCATAGTGCATGGCTTTGTATCACAGTCCCTAAACATGCCGGACTTCACCTTGTCCAGTTTCCATGAGTGACTGCACGATGTCTCTCACTTACAGCCTCCTTTAGTCTCTTTACTCACACAGAGCCGTACACAGTTGATATCCTTCGGATCGCAGTCAGGCACCATGTCCATCTGTTTGCAACTGTTACACATGCCAGTTTTTCTTTGGGCACAGGAACTGTCTACCTCTGGTTCACCTCCGGGCACAAGACATCCACCTCCGATACCAGTCACCGTGGACGGCAGCACCACTGTGTACACTGTGGGTTGCCAGGCCTCACTCTGGCCCTGACACACCTGAGACTCCTTAGACTCACTCAGACCCACTGAGACCTCACTAAGACTTGATTAACCCTTTCCTGCATGGCTTTTATCACAGAAAACTGAAAAATCTGGGTCTGGAATGGAACAGACAGCAACACTATCATACTGCAGTCTGTTTCAAACACAACATCCAGAGCAGGTTTTCCGTACCTCTGCCTTGGACACTAACATGTCCAAGACTAACACTTACTTTTATTATCAGTCTGCATTGCAGTCACAGCTACGCCTGTGAATGCCATGCACACCTATGGCCTTCATACACCTCCGTGCATATCCTGGGGAGACTACACACCAACCCCTACCTGTGACATCAGTCAATGCTTCACCATTGCAATCACAGCTACACGTGTGACCGCAATGCATTCCCATAGCCTCAATATGCCTCTGTGCGTATCCTGGGGAGAACACACAGCTCCCCCTAGCTGTAACAGGGGTCCTGCCTCACAACACATAAAAACATAATAAACATAAAAACTATGAAAATCACCACTAGCGTGCAAGTTAGTCATTAACAGTATATATTTGTATGATGCATTGTGCTTCTGTCAGTTTCAAACTTAGTTGAAGACTTAAAACGTGATGGAGGGTAGTTCTTTTGCTAAAACCGGGTTTATCGAATTTTGGCTTGTTTATGAAACAGAGGAGTTGGGACAGATCTTGCACACTTGCTTGAACTGCCCATTTCGAACATTTTTAAACCAAGGTTGATAGTGACCATTGCTCTAGTTGAAATAGCTGTTGACATCTACGATTTTAAAGAAGGTACTAGTTTCTAGGTGATTGTTGCCGTCAAAGGAAAAAAGAGGTCTAAAAAATCAATAGAGGATTGGAGAATAAAGGCGTGTTAAAGAGATGCCAAAAGTGTTATGATTGAGTAAGTCTATGAACTGGCTAGCCTCAGAATCATCCCCTATACATAAAAAGAGGTCATCAATGTCTCGATGCTAAAGCAGAACGCTTTGTGGAAAGGGTTATTGCAATAGATGTATTTTTGCTCAAAATGATCTATATATAGATTGTCATATGATTGCACAAAGCGACTGGCCATTGCGCTGCCAGGAGTTTGCATACAGAGATGTGAATTGAATTTGTGCATCTAACGTGAATGAGATACTCTGAGCTTGGGGAATTTGGGTATAAAGTGATTGGTAATAGTCTACAGCTGAGCAGAGCAAAATGTCTCCCACAGGCCACATCCGGCCTTCTGGCTGTTCCAGTCCTGCCCGCAGATCGAGACAGCCGAAGGGCTGAAGTTGTGGCACACATGTTGCAATTTGCCCTTGCCCATCGACCATCCTGTCCGCCGCATCCTCGAGATGCAGACAGCAGTTAATACAATGGTGGAGGAGGGGCCAAAGGTGGCGCAGTTTAAAAGACTATAATAAGTAAACACTGAATATTTGAAATTGGAACTGCACTCTTAGCTTGCACCTGTTCAGTTTTTTTTGATATTTGCAGAACACACCTTATGACTGAGCACTCCTCCCATTAACCTAAGCCAATTTTAAATAGAAATTGATCCTACCTGTCCATATAATTGTAGGTTTTTAGACTTGAAGAGGCATTATGTTAGGATTAGGGTCTCAATAAAATGAGTATGCCCTTTGTGGAGGCTTATGCTGTATATAAGATGCTTTAGGGGCGGGCACAAACTGTATTTAGGGGGCTATGTGAGGGCTCATACTGTATATAGTAGGCTATATCCGCTTCATACTATATATTGGAGGCTATGTTGGAGCTTTCACTATATATAGGATGCTATATGAGGGCTCAGACTGTATATGAGGCTATTGTTGTGAATTCGCTTTCTGGCCTCCCTCTGGTTATTACTGAAGGTAGTGGAGCTGGTGAGATTGACAGAGGGGTTGCGAGTTCTCTTTCTGGGCTCCCTCTGGTGGTTACTGGAGGTAATGGAGCTGATCTGAATAACAGAGGATTGCCATCTGATAATGAGGACGACGATTAGATATCTGGGGTTTCAGATTGGGATTTAAGACAGCTGACTCTCTCTATCCCTGCTGGTGATTTTCTTCTGCCTCCTGAGGTCTGATGTTTCCAGCTCAGTCCCTGCATGTTCAGCTAAGTGTTCATTTGCTATTCTGTTTGCATTTGATCTGGTTTTGACTATCTCAGTTTTGTGTGGGTCAGTCAGCTCCGGCTGGGGCTGTGCTGAATCACCGTCCATATGTTACTGCTTGTGCCAGTTTGTTTTTGTCCCTTATTAGATTGGCCTCTTTTTGCTCTGCTTTCAGAATATACCCGACTGCTGATATAGTGGGCGAAGTTGTGCGAATTCAGTGTTTTTTGCATCAGACGTGTTGGACTTTTTGCAGGGTTTTTTGCGTGATTGCAGACAGAGTCTTTCCTTTCCTGTCCTGTCTAGTCAGTGTGGGCCCCATCATTTGCGCAGTCTATTTTCCTGCCTGCGTTTGTGTTTTCACCTTGTCTCACCGAAAATATATGTTTGAGGGCTATCTATTCCTTTGGGGTCTGCTCTGGGGCAGTTTAGATTTCCCTTTTCTTGCTTTAGGCTTAGTTAGCTTTCTGGCTGTGCCAAGGCATCTAGGATCATCGTTGGTACGCTCAACGGCTGCTGTTAGTTGTGTGGATAGGATCAGGGGTCTGCAATCCGCTTAGTTACCAACCTCTCTGGTTTTCTGTGGCTTAGCTTGGGCTTGCTCTCCTCCCCGGTGACCCATTCATAACAGGCTATGCAGGGAATGATACTGTATATAGGTGCTATATGGTGGCTCATATTGTATTTAAAACTCTACGTAGGGGCACATACTATATACAGGGGGCTAAGTGGGAGTTTATACTGTATACAGGAGCTATGTGAGGGCTTATATCGTATATAGAGAGGCTATGTGGGTGCTGACACTTTATACAGGAGTTATGTGGGTAGTCACACTGTTTACAGAGATTTCATGGGGGGCTCATATGGTATATAGAGGGGCAATATGGGGGTCTCACAATGTATACAGGGGCTGTATGGGGACTTATATTTTATGTAGGAGCTGTGTGTTGGCTCTTATGGTGCATAGGGAGCTGTGTTTGAGCTCATACAACATATAGCAGGCTGTGTGCAGGCTAATACAGCATATAGGAAACATATGATGTATTAAACATTAGTTTATTTTGTATGGGGGGCTTAGAGTTTATGGCCCATGGGGCTTTGGAGACAGCCCACTTGTCATATTAGGAAAGTGCATACATTTTGGAAGAAAAAAAAATAAAGTTCTTTAAAGGTATAATTGTTAAAATGAAATGTACTGTATTTTTCTCCAAGGTCAATATGGTACCATGGAAAAAACATTGAAGGTGGAAGATCAAAAGCCAATGTATTAAGTCCCTGTAATAGAAATTGATTTAAAAAGAAAGACTAAACAATCATCAATAGTAATTATAAAAACAACATTTATTTAGTGACATGATACTATTGTCATTTTTTTCTCTTACTATTAATTGATGACCTTTCAGTGGTTAATTATGAGAAAGCCCCAGGTAATTACTGAACTCATACTCATGTGGATAAACTTTGCAGATACATAGCGAGGGTATTGTATCATTAACCCCTTTACCATCAAGGGTGGTTTGCACGTTCATGATCGGGCCAATTTTTACAATTCTGACCATTGTCCCTTTATGAGGTAATAACTCTGGAACGCTTCCATAGATCCTAGTTATTCTGACAGTGTTTTCTCGAGATATATTGTACTTCATGATAATGGTAAAATTTCATTGATATAACTTGTGTTTATTTGTGAAAAAAATGGAAATTTGGCGAAAATTTTGAAAATTTTGCAAAATTTCCAACTTTGAATTTCTATGCCCTTAAATCACAGAGATGTGGTACACAAAAATCTTAATAAATTACATTTCCCATATGTTTACTTTACATCAGTACAATTTTAGAACCAAAATTTTTTTTGGTTAAGAAGTTATAAGGGTTAAAAGTTGACCAGCGATTTCTCATTTTTGCAACACCATTTTATTCTTACGGACCACATCACATCTGAAGTCACTTTGAGGGATCTATATGATAGAAAATACCCAAAAGTGATACCATTCTAAAAACTGCACCCCTCAAGGTGCTGAAAACCACTTTCAAGAAGTTTATTAACCCTTCAGGTGCTTCACAGGAATTTTTTTAATGTTTAAAAAAATGAACATTTAACTTTTTTTCACAAAATCATTACTTCAGGTCCAATTTTTTTATTTTACCAAGGGTAACAGGAGAAATTGGACTGCAAAAGTTATTGTGCAATTTGTCCTGAGTACGCTGATACCTGATATGTGGGGGGAAACCACTGTTTCGGCGCTTGGCAGAGCTCAGAAGGGAAGGAGCGCCGTTTGACTTTTTCATTGCAAAATTGGCTGGAATTCAGATCGGACGCCATGTCAGGTTTGGAGAGCCCCTGATGTTTCTAAACAGTGGAAAAAACCCACAAGTGACCCCTTTTTGGAAACTAGACCCCCAAGGAACCTATCTAGATATGTGGTGAGAACTTTGAACCCCCAAGGGCTTCACAGAAGTTTATAACGTACAGCCGTACAATTAAAAAATCATATTTTTTCCAAAAAAATGATCTTTTCACCCCCAATTTTTACTTTCCCAAGGGTAACAGGACCCAAAAAGTTATTGTGCAATTTGTTCTGAGTGCGCTGATACCCCATATGTGGGGTAAACGACTATTTGGATGCATGGCAGAGCTTGGAAGGGAGCAGCGCCATATGACTTTTTTGGCTGGAATTGAGATCAGATGCCATGTCGCGTTTGGAAAGCCCCTGATGTACCTAAACTGTGGAATTCCCCCACAAATGACACCATTTTGGAAACTAGACCCCCCAAGGAACTTATCTAGATGTGTGGTGAGCACTTTGAACTCCCCAGTGCTTCACAGAAGTTTATAACGCCCAGGTGTGAAAAGAACAAAATCATATTTTTTCCACAAACATGATCCTTAGTCCCCAATTTTTTTATTTTCCCAAGGGTAACAGGAGAAATTGGACCCAAAATTTGTTGTCCAATTTGTCCTGAGTACGCTGATACCTGATATGTGGGAGAAAACTACTGTTTGGGCACACGTCAGGGCTCAGAAGGAAAGTAGTGACGTTTTGGAATGCAGACTTTGATGGAATGGTCTGCGGGTGTCATGTTGCCTTTGGAGAGCCCCTGATGTAACTAAACTGTGGAAACTCCCCACAAGTGACCCCATTTTGGGAACTAGACCCCCCCAAGGAAGTTATCTAGATGTGTGGTGAGAAATTTGAACCCCCTTTGAGCCCCCAAGTGCTTCACAGAAGTTTATAACGCCCGGGTGTGAAAATAAAAAAATCATATTTTTTTTCCCCAAAAATGATATTTTTGCCCCCAATTTTTTTCTTTTCCTAAGGGTAACAGGAGAAATTGGACCCCAAAAGTTGTTTTGCAATTTGTCCTGAGTAGGCTGATACCCCATATGTGGGGGTAAACCACTGTTTGGGCGCATGGCAGAGCTTGAAAGGGAAGAACCACCGTTTGACTTTTTCAGTGCAGAATTGGCTGGAATTGAAATCAGACGCCATGTTGCGTTTGGAAAGCACCTGATGTGTCCAAACAGTGGAAACCCCCCAATTCTAACTCCAACCCTAACACCAACACACCCCTAACCCTAATCTCAGCCTTAACCCTAGCCCTAACCCTAACCCTAGCCCTAACCCTAGCCCTAACCCTAATGGGAAAATGGAAATAAATACATTTTTTTTTTATTTTTAGTATTTTTCCCTAACTAAGGGGGTGATAACGGGGGGTTTGATTTACTATATATGGCGGGTTTTTATGTTTGGCAATTGTCATATGCTAAAAGACGCTTTTTATTGTAAAAATAGTTTTTGCATCACCACATTTTGAGAGCTATAATTTTTCCTTATTTTGACCACAGAGTCATGTGAGGTCTTATTTTTTGTGGGACGAGTTTGTGTTTTTAGTGGTACCATTTTTGGGTACGTGACTTTTTTTATCGCTCTTTATTCCGATTTTTGGGACGCAGAATGAACAAAAACCAGCGTTTCATGAATTTCTTTTAGGGGGTGCATTTACACCGTTCCGTGTGTGGTAAAATTGATAAGGCGGTTTTATTCTTAGGGTCGGTACAGTTACAGCGATACCTCATTTATGTCGTTTTCTTATGTTTTGGCGCTTTTATGCAATGAAAACAATTTTATATAAAAAATTATTATTTTTGCATCGCTTTATCCTGCGAGCTATAACTTTTTTATTTTTTTTGCTGATGATGCTATGTGGTGGCCCGTTTTTTGCGGGACAAGATGACATTTTAAGCCGTACCATGGTTATTTGTATGTGTCTTTTTGATCGCGCGTTATTGCACTTTTTGTTCGGCGGTATGATAATAAAGCATTGTTTTTTTATTTGTTTTTTATTTTTATTTTTTAAGGGGTTCGCTAAAGGGGTTAACTAATGGGACAGTTTTATAGGGTGGGTCATTACAGACGTGGTGATACCAAATATGTGTACTTTTATTGTTTTGGTTTTGTTTATTTCCAAAAAATGAGTTTATTAGGGAATATTTTTTTTCTATTTATTTAGCGATTTTTTTATAAATTATTTTTACACTTTTTTTTTTTACTTTATTACATTGTCCCAGGGGGGACATCACTATCATGTGTCAGATCGCTGATCTGACATGTCACAGCGCTGTGACCGATCAGCGATTTGACACATGCACTGCAGCAGGCTTCCTCATGCCTGTGCTCTGCAGGCACTGATGAAGCCGCCTCCCTGCAGGCCCCTGAAGGCCCACGCAGCCATATTGGATCCGGGGACCTGCAGGGAAGGAGACCCCGCAGCAGTCTCTAAACCCCCGGTACACTGCGATCATGTTTGATCGCAGTGTGCCAGGGGTTAATGTGCCAGGGGTGGTCTGTGACCGCCCCTGACACATAGTGCCGGGTGTCAGCTGTGATAATCAGCTGACACCAGGCCGCGATCAGCGGCGCCCCCCCCCCCGGAGCACCGCTGATCGCGATGACGTACTATGCCGTCCCCGGTCATAGGGGCCCGGGGACCGTGGACGTGATAGTATGTCAAATGTCAGAAAAGGGTTAAAACCATGAACCATAGGACACTGTAGTCTAAAGATAACTTATTGATCAATTTGGGAGAGGTCATTGTGCTAAGGGCTGTTTAACTTAAAAATGATTTCTACAGAACACAATTTTTTTACATAGTAAGTGACACAGAGAAATAAATGCTCAAATTTGTATTAACAAACTTTGAATGTGTTAATAAATCAGAAAAATATCAGAAACTTTGTAATATATCTTATCAGAGAAATCTTCTTCTTTCTCCACTTGTAAACCAATTCTTCCCCCTCCTTCAGTCTTCTAATCTTACCATCCACTCTGAAATACAGCTCAAACCTGGGAAAAATAGTGAATATTGCAAGATACAAGTCATATAATGGCCAGAAGCAGTGCTATCCCTCATTATTTCTAGTATGATTCCATACTCATGAGTGCATATTCTAAAAAGGTTTGACCCCTTCACTCTCCATAACATACAGTGGGGAAAATAAGTATTTGATATGCTGCCGATTTTGCAAGTTTTCCCACCTTCAAAAAATGGAAAGGTCTGTAACTTGTATCATAGGTACACTTCAACTGTGAGAAACAGAATCTTAAAATAAAAACCAGAAAATCACATTGTATGATTTTAAATAATTAAATTACATTTTATTGCATGACATAAGTATTCAATCACCTACCAACCAGCAAGGATTCTGGCCCTCAATCAATAACACTCCAACCTCTCCAAAATGGCCAAAACCAAATAACAGTCTAAGGACACCAGGGACAAAATTCTAGACCTGCACAAAACTAGGATGGGCTAAAGGACAATAGGCAAGCAGCTTGGTAAGAAGGCAACAACTGTTGATGCAATTATTAGAAAATGGAAGAAATACAAGATGACTGTCAATCTTCCTTCATATGAGGCTCCATGCAAGATCTCACCTCGTGGGGTAAGGATGATTCTGAGAAAGGTCAGAACTACACAGGAGGAACTTTTCAATGACCTGAAGAAAGCTGAGACCACAGTCTCAAACATTACCGTTAAATCCCGAAGGGAGCACAAGGTCCCTTGGTCATGCCAGCACATGTACAGGCCCATTTGAAGTTTAACAATGACCATCTGGATGATCCAGAGGAGGCATGAGAGAAAAAATTTGTGGCCATATGAGACCAAAATAAAACATTTTGGTATTAAATCCACTCACCATGTTTGGAGGAAGAATAAGGATGAGTACAATCCCAAGAACACCAACCTAGCCATGAAGCATGGTGGGGGAAACATCATACTTTGGGGGTGCTTTTCCACAAAGGAGACAGGACGACTGCAATTTTGGTCAAAAATCTCCTTTCCTTGGTAAGAGCATTGAAGATGGGTGGTGCAAAATCATCAAAAATTCATGAAAATTTAGCGAAAAAATAAAGTTTCATTTTCAGCAGTAGGTCATTGTCTGATGATGTAATACCTTTAAAATGTTCCAAAATCAGCTTTGAAAGAATAAAATTTAATTACATTTTGTTTTTAAAGTCTGTTTGCAAGTGTAATAATCTGTCAGAAAACGCACTTTTGCATAAGTTGCAAAGTGTGCTAGTTTGGACCATTGCCTCAGTCTAGTCTACTTTGAGTGCAGTCCAGGTAAATTCTGATGATTTCTTCAAGCTTTAGCAAACAGTGGCATGTAGAAATTTGGGAACCCCTGGTAAAAATACTGTTATTGTGAACAGTTAAGCAAGTTGAAGATTAAGTGATCTCTAAAAGAGCTAAAGTTAAAGATGACACATTTATTTGGTATTTTAGCCACATTTATATATACTGTCATTATTTTACATTTTAAAAATTACAGTAGAGGTCAATATAAGGTCTGGAAGATCAAGCAAAATTTCAGTGAGAGGTGCTTGTAGGTGAAGCACTATTGCCGGCACTCCTGCATGGTGTTCCGTTCTCCCTCCATGCAGGGATGCTGGCTTACTCACCACTCTGGCTGCCGACACAGTCCTTGTCGTGCTCCTTCTTCCTGTTACTTTTTGGCCTGTGTGTGTGCGCCAGTGCACCTAGTGTGTATGTGCGTGTGCTCCCCCGTTCTTAAAGATGCGACGTGCATTTTGCTGATGCCTTAAGCCTGTTGCTGAGAGGCATTTGGCATAATTTGTACACCTGCAAGATGGTTCTCAACCATATGGTACAGTGGGTCCACAAATCCACATGCGCCACTGTTGCTTAGCCATGGACCCTGCTGATCCCAAGTCCTCTTTGCACTCGGAGCTGTGTCACCAGATGAGCTACCAGAGAAAGAACCAAAGCAAAACTTTTGCTACATCTGATGACACTAGATACCCAATTGGAAACACTGACTTTTGGACAACTTGAAACTTGTGCTCCCGTAATGGAACCCATCCTGTCTGATCCACAGGAAGGTTTTACAATGACTTTCACACTCCGCTGATCTGAACATCTAGACCTCAAAAAAGCAGCTCATGCAAGACAACCCAGGAATCTCACAGAACTGGAAGAATTTTCCAAGGAAGAGTGGATGAAAATCCCTCAAACAAGAATTGAAAGACTCTTGTCTGGCTGCAAAAAGCGTTTACAAGCTGTGATACTTGAAAAGGGTACTAATTATGCTGGGTGCCCAAACTTTAGCATTGGCTCATTTTCCTTTTTTTAATTTTTAAAATGTTAAAGATAATATATATATATATATATATATATATAATTGTCTAAAATACAAAGGAAATGTGTCATTAACTTTAGGCCGTTTAGAGATCATTCAACTTGCTTAACTGTTCACAATAATAATAGCAGTAATTTTGACCAGGGGTGTCCAAAACTTATACATGCCACTAACACTAAATTAAGCAAATAAATATTATGACTATAGATGAGTGAATCAGGCAAAACTCAAAATCGTTTGTTTGCATCGATTTTCTCAGGAAAGTTGATTAGCAGAGAATTTACTCTACTTAAATTCAATTTCCTTTACTATCCCCTGGGGTCTTCCCAGACCCCAAAACATGATAAAAGTAACATGTAAAAAAATAAAGAAAATCCTCATACTCACCTCACCGCTCACCTCTCTGGCCCCTCCACTCCTTTTTGTTTCCTGCCTGGTCATCATGGCCTCTTCTGATCAACGCTAATAGCATTGAAATTCCCAGGCTTCCCGCACAAGGCCGGGATTTCATCAAAGTGGGAAGTCAAGCCAAGCATAAAGAGGCCCGGGGATTTCAGCTCCAGTGATGGTGATCAGAAAATGTAGCAAAGACAGGACTGGTGATGTTGAGGATCGGAGGGGTCGGAGAAGTAAGCAGTGAGTATAAGGATTTTTGTTTTTAACCTTTTGACAGCCTTCCATGGTTCAGAAACATGATAATTGTCATTTTTGTTAAATCTGCGTCTAATCGAATTGTCAAAAAATTGCATTTTGGATTTTTCTAAAATTGGAGTAAAATTAAATTCCACTGAAGTGTATTCGCTCATCTCTAAATATGACCCTAGTACATACAAGTTATCATTTATGAAAAAAAATGGCTAAACTTTCACTTTCAGCCCATCACTCAGCAGCCTTGCACTGTTCTTATCTGCTCCCTCCTGCTATGTTTCGCTATGAGATGTATTCAATGTTCTTTCTCTGTTGTACAGCAATCACTGAACTCTGCAGAGCAGGGAATACTGTATATTCAAAGAGTGCAAGAAGCTGATCTCTTGTACGCCTACCTGCTTGGCTCAGTTTTTAGCCAGGTATCATCGTTATAACTGCTCAGACTGCAACATCAATCTCACTCTAGCTGGTGGGTTAGATGAGAGTCTTGGGTTATGACCGCTGCTGCACCAATCTTTCCAATATTAGTTGTCTCTCTTTCACATTGAGACAATTAAGATATAGAATATATATATATATATATATATATATATATATATATATATATATATATACAGTATATATATGATGATACTGTAGGTGACGGAGGCATTGTGCTCACAAAGACAAAAAGCAGTGTGAATATTTTTATTCTTCCCGGGAATGCAATTTCTCCGCAACCCTTCTATGCTGCTGAAGAAAATTAAGATTATTAGAATGCATGGTACATTGCTTCTTTCGCTGCCAGCTGTGCACTAGTGATACATCGCTGAGAATGACTCCTAATGAACAAGTCTATTGGAGAAGAACATACAGGCTAAAGGCAATTAATTGGCAATGCCCAAGTGGATATTAGTGGTCGTTCAACTGAGATAAATTGAAATGCTATTTTGTATTAGTGTGGCCAGGCCATGGAGACATCCAAGCAGTTAGTAATTCTTTGATGATAAAACAGACCATACAACATTACAACATTATTTTCTTTGTAACATGCAATCATCTAAGACTAGGGAGGTGGAGGAAACCATGAAGGAACTAGGCCCCGGATTCCTTAGCATCGGTAGCATGTGTGCTATCCCAGGGATTACCTCAATCCCGACCTCCACAAGGATCATCCAGTGTGCCATCAGAGAAATGTAGGGTCCCTGGCCACAAGCACTTGTCCACGTATTGGTCATTAAGTGGATCTTCCAAATAATGGGACGCGTACTGGTGTATGGCAGGGACGGCACACTGGTAAAAATAGTGGCGGCTGAAGACTAAGTATCCTGGTGTACAGTAATGACCCCCATCATGGTATAATAACCCTCTTTCTGAGCCCCATCCTCATATAATTGTAGGGTCGGTTGGCCGGGCTGGGGGGTGGTCCCTCTGGATACCATGCAGAGACGTACAGACACAAGCTGGAGGCAAGTTTCGGGTGCAACAGGTCCAAGTTTATTCTCTCGCTCGCCATCCGCCAGACGGCCTCACAGCACACCGCACTTTTCTTCACAGCTCTCCGGTTACAGAACACCTTGCGACACCGTACTTTCTCCGGGGACGTATATGTACGTACCTTCCCCTTTTACACTCTGCGACGCTTCTGACAGCTCCGTCACTGTGGCCGCCATAGGCCTGTGCACCAACAGTAATTTTACTGGTCAAACGTTGTTCCAAATATGGTGTCCTACACCCGGAGCCTCGTCTATACTGCGGTACTTTATGTCAGGACCACCCCCCTGACTTCCTTTCTCCTCAGTCCCCCTGGTTGGGTTTTCCTCACAGTGCAGCAACTGTCACAGCCTCTTCGTCACTTGAGCTCCCCCTGGGGACTGGAACTTTCTGGAACCCTCCTGTCAAATTTACAACTTTCCCGTTCCCTATAACTCCGCCCCCCATGACCAACGGTTTCTTAGCCCTAAGCTGATGTCAAGTCCTATGCTCACACTCCTCCCTGCCCTCTAATGTCAGTTCAAGGTACTGCACATCACCTACACTTTCTAGCTGTTTTCCCTTTTTAAATCTGACCAGTCAGTCCGTCCATCAGGTCACCTTCCCTACATAATGACCTCCATCCTGGGCCTCTTCCTGGTATAATGTCCATTCTGCCACTCTTTTGCAAAACATTAAAATTAAAAAGAGATTCTTGTTGCCTTTTTCCGTCCGTTCACACAGCGTATGGAGTTCTCCTCAATAACCTGAAGCTAACTTCGGTGTGCCAGATGCACATGACAGGCAAGCCGACATCATCTGCCAGCCTCTTATTGGCCAATCCTGGGTATTACAATACATTTCAGCTGAAAATGCCTTTTTTGTTGAAGAAAATAGGTGCTGGTGTTGATGGAACCCTCTTCAGCCTGGGCCTGGTTGGCATCACACCCGTGTGATCGTCACACCCATGGGGGTACACATTTATTTTGGGCACTGTATATGTATATATACCATATATATAAATGTATATATATATATATACTAGCTGAAGAGCCCGGCGCTGCCCGGGCATAGTAGCTAACTGTGGTTAGTTATAGCAAATTATAATTATCCTCCATCCCATAGTCCCGTGCCCATATACCCATCATACATATCCACGATCCCATAGGCCCGTGCCCATATACCCATCATACATATCCTCCATCCCATAGTCGAGTGCCCATATACCCATCACACATCCTCCATCCCATAGTCCCATGCCCATATACCCATCACACATCCTCCATCCCATAGTCCCATGCCCATATACCCATCATACATATTTGCCATCCCATAGTCGAGTGCCCATATACCCATCACACATCCTTCATCTCATAGTCCTATGCCCATATACCCATCATACATATCCTCCATCCCATAGTCCCATGCCCATATACCCATCATACATATCCGCCATCCCATAGTCCCATGCCCATATACCCGTCATATATATCCTCCATCCCATAGTCCACTATCCATATACCCATCACACATCCTCCATCCCATAGTCCCGTGCCCATATACATATCTGCCATCCCATAGTCCCGTGCCCATATACCCATCATACATATCCTCCATCCCATAGTCCAGTGCCCATATACCCATCCCACATCCTCCATCCCATAGTCAACCATTATGACATCATAATGAGCGGCGGGGCTTGCAACCTATGATGACATCGGCGTCGCCATGGCAACCATTGTGACATCATAATGAGGGGCTGGGCTTTATACGCATACACTTTTTCCCCAGTATGTAGAAAGGGGCAAAATTGTTTGGTGAATTGGAACGTGCGGGGTTAATATTCCGCCTCACAACATAGCTTAGGACACTCTCGTGGTCCAGATGTGTGACTGTGCCAAATTTTGTGGCTGTAGCTGCGACGGTGCGGATGCATACACACATATACACACACACATACACACACTTGAGCTTTATATAATAAATATATTTATTTATATATATATATATATATATATATATATACACAGTCATTGTTAAAAGTTAAAAGTTTTGCCACCTTTGAAATTGTTCCAAAAAATTAAGTATCTCTCTCAGAAAATGATTGCAGTTACACATATTTTATAATACACATGTTTAGTTCTTTTGTATGTATTCAAACAACACAAGATAACGTAGAAAAAAGGGAAATTGGACATAATATCACACAAAATCACTAATCTAGCAGCATGGGTGCTGTGAGACACCAGGCTGAACACCCTCCTATTGCATTGCTGCTGCGACAGTGGTTGGCACACAATACCACTCCTTTAAGGCATTAAAAGTGAGGACCCAGTTAGAGGTTCACCTTGACATGGCAGTGAGCTTCATACAGTATGATCAGAATGTTAAACTAAGAACTAGATCAATGTGTGATTTTTTTGGATGTGTGCGGTCCATGCTCTTTTTTTAACAATTTCAACACAGGATAGTCTGGATGGTGGATAACAAGCCTCAATCAAGTTCCAAAGAAATTTAAGCTGTCTTGCAGGCTAAGGGTGCATCAGTGTCAGCGTGAACTATTTGTTGATATTTGAATGAAATGAGTCGCTATGGCAGGAGACCGAGGAGGACCACACTGCTGACATAGAGACATAAAAATCTAGACTTTAGTTTGCCATAATGTTCATGAGTAAGCCAAAATCCTTCAGGGAAATCATCTTGTGGACAGATGAGACCAAGGTAAAGCTGTTTGGTAAAGCACATCTTTCTACTGTTTACTGAAAACTGAATGAGGCCTACAGAGAAAAGAACACAATACCTACAGTTAAATATGGTAGAGGTTCAAAGATGTGTTGGGGTTGTGTTGCTGCTTTTGGCACTGGTTGCCTTGACCGTGTGCAAGACACCATGAAATCTGAAGACAACCAAAGGGTTTTGGAACATAATAAAGTGTCCAGTGTCAGAAAGCTGGATTTGCGTCCTAGGCCATGGATCTTCCAGCAGGAAAATTACCCCAAGCATACTTCAAGAAGCACCCAAAAATGAATGGAAACAAAGTGCTGGAGAATTCTGAAGAGTCTATAAATGAGTCAGGATCTTAATCCCATTGAATACTTGTGGAGAGATCTTAAAATTTCTATTGGGAGAAGTTGACCTTCATATATGAGAAACCTGGAGCAGTTTGCAAAAGAAAAGTGGTCCAAAATTCCAACTGAGAGGTGTAAGAAGCTTGTTGATTGTTATAGTAACCGACTGATTGCAGTTATTTAATACAAAGGGTAGGCAACCAAATATTCACACATGCACACAAATACAGACTTACAAGAAACACACATACACCTTGTACACCACAAATACTAATATATTATATATATGGGGGATATAAGTATTTGATCCGTTGCTGATTTTGTAAATTTGCCCACTGACAGACTGACAAAGACATGAACAGTCTATCATTTTAAGGGCAGGATAATTTTAACATTGAGAGATAGAATATCAAAAATAAAATCCAGAAAATCACATTGTATAAATTATAAAAAATTACTGTATTTGCATTTTGCAGTGACAAATAAGTATTTGATCCCCTACCAACAATTAAGAGTTCTGGCTCCTACAGACCTGTTAGATGCTTCTAATCAACTTGTTTCCTGCATTAAAGACAGCTGTCTTACATAGCCACCTTTATAAAAGACTCCTGTCCATAGACTCAATTAAATAGTCAAACTCTAACCTCTACAACATGGGCAATACCAAATAGATTTATATGGATGTCAGGGATAAGATCATAGACCTGCACAAGCTGAAATGGGCTACAAAACCATAAGTAAGGTGCTGGTTGAGAAGGAGACAACTGTTGGTGCAATAGAAAGAAAATGGAAGAAATACAAAATGACTGTCAATCAACATCGATCTGGGGCACCATGCAAAATCTCACCTCGTGGGGTATCCTTCATCATGTGGAAGGTGGGAGATCAGCCTAAAACTACACGGGGGGAACTTGTTAATGATCTCAAGGCAGCTGGGACCACAGTCACCAAGAAAACCATTGGTAACACATTACGCTGTAAAGGTTTACAATCCTGCAGTGCGGGCAATGTCCCCCTGCTCAAGAAGGCACATGTGCAGGCATGACTGAAGTTTGCCAATGAACACCTGGATGATTCTGTAAGTGATTGGGAGAAGGTGCTGTGGTCAGTTGAGACGAAAATTGAGGTCTTTGGAGGAACTCACGGCGTTTGGAGGAAGAGAAATGCTGCCTATGACCCAAAGAACACTGTCACCACTGTCAAGCATGGAGGTGGAAACATTATGTTTTGGGGGTGTTTCTCTACAAAGGGCACAGGATTACTTCACCGCATCAATGAGAAAATGGAAGGAGCCATGTACTGTAAAATCCTGAGTGACAACCTCCTTCCCTCCACCAGGACATTAAAAATGGGTCGTGGCTGGGTCTTCCAGCAAGACAATGACCTAAAAGATACAGCCAAGGCAACAAAGGAGTGGCTCAAAAAGAAGCACATTAAGGTCATGGAGTGGCCTAGCCAGTCTCCAGACCTTAATCCCATAGAAAACTTATGGAGGGCGATGAAGCTCTGAGTTGCCAAGCGACATCATCAAAATCTTAATGATTTAGAGATGATCTGCAAAGAGGAGTGGACCAAAATTCCTCCTGACATGTGCGCAAACCTCATCATCAACTGCAATAAACGTCTGACTGCTGTGCTTGCCAACAAGGGTTTTGCCACCAAGTATTAAGCCTTGTTTGCCAGAGGGATCAAATACTTATTTCTCACCGCAAAATGCAAATAAATTTATATAATTTATACAATGTGATTTTCTGGGTTTTATTTTTGAAAGTCTATGTCTCAATGTTAAAATTAACCTACCTTTAAAGTTACAGACTGTTCATGTCTTTGTCAGTGGGCAAACTTACAAAATCAGCAAGGGATCAAATACTTATTTCCCCTACTGTATATATATATATTTATTTATAGCTACCGTATATACATTATTTATCAAAGTGTTTGAGTGTTATATCTCAATATAAATTCCTATCGCTTCTCGGAGATGAATGAGCAGTAATGGTGTTTTCAATTGCCGCATTAAACAGTGACAGATGGTGAACAAATGAGGGGTAAACTAACCTGCTAAATAATATGACATTAAATTTAGCATTTAAAATCCCATCTGGATTAGCTTTACAGTCAAATGGTCTTCTGGGGTCTGAGAATGATTTTACAAAACGTGTCAGACATATTTCATTCTGGCTATATAATGTGATGAAATGCCGCCTGGCAATTGGACCGCAGCACACTTGAATGCTTTGCTGGAGACTGAACCTCTAGGACCCCATAAGGTAGTAATTATATATCCATGCAGGGTGCTCATTGCTGTCGGGCTGTGGGCCTGATTAATGTGAGGCATGACAATGTCACACTGCTAACACACATTTCAGAAAGCAGAACTGACGTATGCTAGCACCGATACATCTCGCATTGCTAATATAGCTGACTGTGCACCCAGCGACGTCGAGCTTTGCTGATCTGAAAATATGCATAATCTTTTCCATTGACACAATGCATTTATAATATAAACTGTGCATTGAAATACCTTCGATGATACAGTAAAATGTGCATTCTGGACAAGTGAATTCCTTGCTGAGCGCACAGTTCGGTTGCAGGCAATTACAGAGGTATTCAAGAGTGAAAGGATGGCATTGTGTGCAAATGGTACCTATTAAGAACCAGCAGGAATAAGGACGGAGCTTCAAAGGGTGGCGGAGTTTCTCCCTCCCCTTTAATTTAGACAGTACTAATGCTGCCTTAGCTTCTGTCTTCGCTATCTATGAAATTATTACAAGACTGATTGTTTCATGGAATATTGTGTGCAAATTTATAACAAAAACATAGCCAAACTGGAACAGGTGCATCAGAGGGCAATCAAGGCATTAGAGGGAATCTGTCAGCAGATTTTTGCTACCTCATCTGAAAGCAGCATGTTGTAGGCAAAGGTGCCCTGATTCCAGCGATTATTGGGTGCAGCCGTTTTGATGCAATCAGAGGTCTTAGATGTAGAATACAGCACAGCTGAGAAAGATGACCGTGGGCTCTGTATGTACAGGGTGGGCCATTTATATGGATACACCTAAATAAAATGGGAATGGTTAGTGGTATTAACTTCCTGCTTGTGGCACATTAGTGTATTGGAGGGGAGAAACTTTACAAGTTGGGTAGTGACCATAGTGGCCATTTTGAAGTTAATTACAAGTTTATGACCACTTATATAATCTGTTCAGAGTGCTGCCCATTGTGTTGGATTGTCAATGCAACCCTCTTCTCCCACTCTTGACACACTGATAGCAACACCACAGAAGAAATGCTCTAGCATAGGCTTCCAGTATCTGTTGTTTCAGATGTTGCACATCTCCTATCTTCACAGCATAGACATTTGCCTTCAGATGACCCCAAAGATAAAAGTCTAAGGGGGTCAGATCAGGAGAACTTGGTGGCCATTTAACTAGCCCATGACAACCAATCCACTTTCCAGGAAATTAGTCATGTAGGAATGCTCGGACCTGACACCCATAATTGATGGTATGGTGTGGTATATAGAGTACAAAGATAGTGGGGCCATTCTTCATCAGTGGAAACCTCAATGCCACTGGATATCTGAAATTGCTACATGGTGATGTGTTGCCCTCTTTATGCACTGAAGATGGCACGTTCCCTGAGTTTTTCCAGCAAGATGGTGCACCACTACATTATGGGTGTCAGGTCCAAGCATTCCTACAAGGAATCTGACCACCTTAGACCCTTAGACTAGCATTTCTTCTGCGGTGCTGCTATCAGTGTGTCAAGAGTGGGAGAAGAGGGTTGCATTGACAATCCACCCTGTACATTGTCTATTGACATTGAGCAGCCTATCACAGGGGCGGGCGGAGTCAGACTTGCAGCTATAACTGCTATAGTCCAGGCAATGATAATGTCCTGGTGATAAAACCTTCACTGCAAGTAAACTACAAAGCACAGCCTGACATGTGACACATTGTTCAAATCTGTGTTTTCACCCCTACCTCATGCTGTCCTCAGATTACCTAGCGAAGACCTGCTGTCATATTCTCTTTAAAGGGGTTATCAAGTTTAAAAAATACATAAATAATGAAAAAAAATGCTGATCCTTTAAACCTAAAGAAAAGGTATTAATTCTTACAATCCACTGCAGATCTAGTGCAGATGCTCAATGATGACAAAACTAAAGCACGAGACCAAAGCAGACTACATCGGACTTTAATGAGCGGTACCATGTGACCAGCACAGGAAGAAGACAGGAAGGGAGATGCAGACGCCGGGACTGAGATGTAACAGAGCTTAATATGCAGGCGCCAGGAGGGTTAGTATGATTTCTCCTGCTCCCCCCTCTCCCGCCGGCTTTCTGGTGCATGACTCGTGTATAAGCCGAAAGGGTCTTTTTCAGCTTAAAAAAGGGGCTGAAAAACTCGGCTTATACACGAGTATATACGGTACTTAATTCGGCTAGCACATGTCATGGTTTGAACATGGTTCTTGCCCTGCATTCACAGGGTTAAGTGTTTATGACCTCTTTCTGGATCTGGGAGGGGTATTTATACTCACTCTTTACCAGGGTTCTCTGTCAGCTATACTGTTGTTCTGGTGTGTCTCACCCCTGATGTGCGTGTATTCTGCATTGCTTGTTTGCTTCCCGTGTATGACCCGGTCTGTTCCCTCACTCTGTACTCCGTCTCTCGTTTTGGTACTATTGTCTTTTCTGGTTCTGACCTCCTGGCTTGGCTATCGTTACTCCATTACAGCTTGTCCCTATTGTACCGTCCATTGCCCGTTCTTGTTTTCTGATCTGACTATCCATTCTGTCTAACCCTTTGGTACTGTATTGCTATCTTGTGCTTTGACCCTGGCTTCATCTGGTTTCTGTCTCTGTCTATGCCCCTTGGTAACATTGTCCTGTAGTTACAGTCATATGTTAAAGTTTGGGCACCCGTATTAATGTTAACCTTTTTTCTTTATAACAATTTTGGTTTTTGCAACAGCTATTTCTAACTACTTTTTACTGACTTCCTGAAGCACTAAATTGGTTTTGCAACCTCATTGAGCTTTGAACTTCATAGCCAGGTGTATCAAATCATGAGAAAAGGTATTTAAGGTGGCCACTTGCAAGTAGTTCTCCTATTTGATTCTCCTATGAAGAGTGGCATCATGGGCTCCTCAAAACAACTCTCAAATGATCTGAAAACAAAGATTATTCAACATAGCTTTTCAGGGGAAGGATACAAAAAGTAGTCTCAGAGATTTAACCAGTCAGTTTCCACTGTGAGGAACATAGTAAGGAAATGGAAGAACACAGGTACAGTTCTTGTTAAGCCCAGAAGTGGCAGGCCAAGAAAAATATCAGAAAGGCAGAGAAGAAGAATGGTGAGAACAGTAAAGGACAATCCACAGACCACCTCCAAAAACCTTCAGCATCATCTTGCTGCAGATGGTGTCACTGTGCATCGGTCAACAATACAGCGCACTTTGCACAAGGAGAAGCTGTATGGGAGAGTGATGCGAAAGAAGCTGTTTCTGCAAGCACGCCACAAACAGAGTCGCCTGAGGTATGCAAAAGCACATTTGGACAAGCCAGTTTCATTTTGGAAAAAGGTCCTGTGGACTGATGAAACAAAGATTGAGTTGTTTGGCCATACAAAAAGGCGTTATGCATGGAGGCTAAAAAACACAGCATTCCAAGAAAAACACTTGCTACCCACAGTAAAAATTGGTGGAGGTTCCATTATGCTTTGGGGCTGTGTGGCCAATGCCGGCAGCGGGAATCTTGATAAAGTTGAGGGTCGCATGGATTCAACTCAGTATCAGCAGATTCTTGACAATAATGTGCAAGAATCAGTGACGAAGTTGAAGTTACGCAGGGGATGGATATTTCAGCAAGACAATGAGCCAAAACACCGCTAAAAATCTACTCAGGCATTCATGCAGAGGAACAATTACAATGTTCTGGAATGGCCATCCCAGTCCCCAGACCTGAATATCATTGAACATCTGTGGGATGATTTGAAGCCGGCTGTCCATGCTCGGCGACCATCAAACTTAACTGAACTGGAATTGTTTTGTAAACAGGAATGGTCACAAATACCTAAATCCAGGATCCAGGAACTCATTAATAGCTACAGGAAGCAACTAGAGGCTGCTATTTTTGCAAAAGGAGGATTTACGAAATATTAATGTCACTTTTATGTTGAGGCGCCCATACTTTTGCACCGGTCAAATTTTATTAAAATGCAGATTGCACATTTTCTGTTAGTACAATAAACCTCATTTGAATCCAGAAATATAACTGAGTCCATCAGTTATTAGATATATGAAACTGAAATAGCTGTTGCAAAAACCAAAATTGTTATAAAGAAAAAAGGTTAACATTAATAGGGGTGCCCAAACTTTAACATATGACTGTACCTTTCTAGGAGTTTCCCTGTAGCTCCTAGCTCTGTGGAGCTTAGGCCACACCCCCAGCAGTATCACACCCAAAAAACTACGTGTGCACATAGCCTTACTTCCTGTTGTTTCAGGAAACACCACATGTACATAGCCATAATAGTCATATCCCAACCATATTTTTTGTATTATAGCATCTAATGAGTGCATGGAAAGGTCATTATGAGAGGAGGTGGAGCAGGGTCAGCTGTGACATCACCTATTTGTGTCTTTAGCTCTGTATAGAGAAGTTACATATCATTTAATCTGGCCTCTGATGATAAGGAACCTTGCTGAAAACTATTCCTGAAAGGAGAGGAAGTATGACTCTTAAAAAAATTGTCATGATCCAGGACGGGGTTTCGCTTTCTGGTCAGACAGGGGGTTAATTGTTTCTGCCTCTCTCTGGCAGAGGGTGGCTATTTAATGCTCACTAGACCTAGGTCCAGTGTCAGTTATACTTCTGCCCTCGGCTGAGTTAGTTGACCTCTGGTGTACGTGTGCCTTGTGCCTGATTACTTGTTGCTTGTTTGGTTTTGAACCGGTTCTGTCCCTGTTACAAGTTCTGCCTGTCCCTTTTGTACCGCACCGCTCTCTCATGTATAACTCTCTGCTTGTGACTTGACTATTCTCTGCGCGTCCCGCTGTACCGCGCTTGCCCGTACTGTGTATGACCTTTGGCTTTGTCTGACCTCCCATCTGTATATCCCTCCTGTACCTCGTTTGCCCGTACTGTGTATGACCTCCGTTTTGCCTGACTCTGAGTTGTTGTATTGTGTCCTGCCATCTTTGAAAGCAGGACGCTAAGCCCCGCCCCTTGCAGTCACATGACCGTAGGTCCTGTGCCAGCTTGCTAACTTCAGCATCCACAGGTCCTGTGCATCTTTACTTTCCGGCGTTGACAGGATCCTGACACTGATAGTTTGAAGCACGCATCATCACTGCTGCTGCCCTGCTCCATAGGTATCTTTGAGCACTGTTTTTGTACTCAGGACACACGCACTGGCTCAGTGAGCAAGTGCAGTGCGGGGTTCCTGACAGCACAGTGACTTATAGTTGTGGCCAAAAGAATTGACACCCCTGCAATTTTGTCAGATAATACTCAGTTTCTTCCTGAAAATGATTGCAAACACAAATTCTTTGGTATTATTATCTTCATTTAATTTGTCTTAAATGAAAAAACACAAAAAGAATTGTCCTAAAGCCAAATTGGATATAATTCCACACCAAGCGTAAAAAAGAGGGTGGACAAAAGTATTGGCACTGTTCGAAAAATCATGTGATGCTTCTCTAATTTGTGTAATTAACAGCACCTGTAACTTACCTGTGTCACCTAACAGGTGTTGGCAATAACTAAATCACACTTGCAGCCAGTTGACATGGATTAAAGTTGACTCAACCTCTGTCCTGTGTCCTTGTGTGTACCACATTGAGCATGGAGAAAAGAAAGAAGTCCAAAGAACTGTCTGAGGACTTGAGAAACCAAATTTTGAGGAAGCATGAGCAATCTCAAGGCTACAAGTCCATCTCCAAAGACCTGAATGTTCCTGTGTCTACCGTGCGCAGTGTCATCAAGAAGTTTAAAGCCCATGGCACTGTGGCTAACCTCCCTAGATGTGGACGGAAAAGAAAAATTGACAAGAGATTTCAACGCCAGATTGTGCGGATGTTGGATAAAGAACCTCGACTAACATCCAAACAAGTTCAAGCTGCCCTGCAGTCCGAGGGTACAACAGTGTCAACCCGTACTATCCGTCGGCGTCTGAATGAAAAGGGACTGTATGGTAGGAGACCCAGGAAGACCCCACTTCTTATCCCGAGACATAAAAAAGCCAGGCTGGAGTTTGCCAAAACTTACCTGAAAAAGCCTAAAACATTTTGGAAGAATGTTCTCTGGTCAGATGAGACAAAAGCAGAGCTCTTTAGGCAAAGGCATCAACATAGAGTTTACAGGAGAAAAAAAGAGGCATTCAAAGAAAAAAACATGGTCCCTACAGTCAAACATGGCGGAGGTTCCTGATGTTTTGGGGTTGCTTTGCTGCCTCTGGCACTGGACTGCTTGTCCGTGTGCATGGCATTATGAAGTCTGAAGACTACCAACAAATTTTGCAGCATAATGTAGAGCCCAGTGTGAGAAAGCTGGGTCTCCCTCAGAGGTCATGGGTCTTCCAGCAGGACAATGACCCAAAACACACTTCAAAAAGCACTACAAAATGGTTTGAGAGAAAGCACTGGAGACTTCTAAGGTGGCCAGCAATGAGTCCAGACCTGAATCCCATAGAACACCTGTGGAGAGATCTAAAAATGGCAGTTTGTAGAAGTCACCCTTCTAACATCAGGGACCTGGATCAATTTGCCAAAGAAGAATGGTCTAAAATTCCAGCAGAGCATTGTAAGAAACTCATTGATGGTTACCGGAAGCGGTTGGTCGCAGTTATTTTGGCTAAAGGTTGTGCAACCAAGTATTAGACTCCTTGAAAAAGCCACAGTGGGCGAAACATACGTTGGAGGGAGCTTTGACACACTGAGCCACTTACTACAGGTATTTTTGATTTGGGTTTACATTATTAATATGCACCTTTTACAGTAGTTGGTTTTTTCAGCTTACATTATGCACTTTATTGGTATTACTACCCTTATCATTTTCTGTATGATTATGTATCTTTTGTGGTCACTGTGTTTAGTATATATGCATTTTTTGTGATTACACATTATGTATTTTTTTATTATGTTATTTTGGTTCTGTTTATACTTGTAATTATTTAATAAATTTATTTGAGTCTCATATTCCTGGACTCTTTTTGGTGTATTCATTTTTGAGTAGGTTAATGTATTAGGCTGAGGGTGCCAATACTTTTGTCTGGCCCATTTTTGGAGTTTTGTGTGAAATGATCAATGTTTTGCTTTTTGCTTCATTCTCTTTTGTGTTTTTTCATTTAAGACAAATTAAATGAAGGTAATAATACCAAAGAATTTGTGTTTGCAATCATTTTCAGGAAGAAACTAAGTATTATCTGAAAAAATTGCAGGGGTGTCAATACTTTTGGTTACAACAGTAGGTGGCTCTTTTATTAGCAATGTAGTGTATTTTTAGTGTATTGTATTACTATTTAGTGTATTGAATGAGGCTGCGTTGCATTAGACTGGTTCTGCCCAGGAATATGCATATCACATTCTTAACCGCCATTCCAGAGTGTTTGCAGACTTTTTATTTTAGACCGGACAACCCGTTTAACCTTGGAATATTGTTATACCAATAAATATTTGATTAATATACATGTAAGTTTGCACATTTTTTCTGTACTGCTTTTTTCCTTTTTTTGTCCAAAGGAGGGAGTAATAATGATAATGCCTGTGGCATAAGCGGCGCTATATAATAAATTCATGTACAGTAAGGCATGTATTTCAATACTGGATTTTTCCTTAAGAAAACTTTTTGAAACTTTATCATATGTTGTAAAAATATAAATAAATGGATTTTTTTTATTAAACTATTTACTCAAATAGTAATACATAAATATATGATTGTCACATAAAACTGATAGGTAATTGTCTAAATTCTGCTAGAATATTAAACCCATCACATAGGCAGGCAGAGGTGAATACAGAGCACAATCTCTATGTTTTATACACTTACTCTCCAAAACTTGGCAGAGAATTGCAAAGTTTCTAAATGCCCATTTGGTGTTCACTTATGGCTTATTAACTATATCAAAGTATTTTCAAGAGGAGTACTATAAAACATCAAGCTGAGAAACACATTAAATTCAAGTGTAACAGCCAATAGCTTCTCATATTTAAAAATGAGAATTACCCTTGACATAATTATAATCAAACTGCTTATTAATGCAGCTTTAGGAGGGGGTTGGACGAGATTATTAAGAAAAAACAGCTGTGTATAGAGTCTCATTGACAATGCTCTATGGGAAAAATATTCAAACTAAGAAAGAAAAATATCTTGCTGGTGACACGCATTGGAGGTACTTACACTATAATGCAATATCTGACCCTTTACAGGCGTTGTCCATCTTTAGTTTATGTTCATTTTTTTGGCTTCCTATGCGTTAAAAGAAGAAAGTCATCAGAATTTATTCCCAACCCCCTCCAGCTCTGCCTTTGGTCTTTGTTGATATGACTGCAGTGGTGGCATCACAATGACATCCAGTAACCGCTACAGACAATCACTGGGCTCAGGCGGCTTTCGCCATCTAAATCAGCATCATCGCTAAAACGAGTGATTGGTTGCAGCAATCAAATGATGCTGTTGTGATGTCACTGTTGTAAACCTATTAACAAAGACCATGTCAGTGGTGATGAGCCGATGCTGGACCAGAGGAGGATAATTACAAAAGTCTTCCGTTGAGAAAGACTATGGAGTTTTAAAAAAAAAAAATGAAGATGGCAACCTAATAAATAACCTTACAAGATTGCTAAAGTTCATAGATGTTGTAGACCCCATCTACAGATAGCTGTTTCAGGGTACACTTAGCTAAGTGGGAGTTGAATTACAAGTACCTGGAAGCAGCTGCATGCAATGTAGATTGGCTTCTAGCTTGGCTAATATCTTTGTTGAAATTTTTTTTAAAAGGTTGGTTATTGACTTGTAGGGAGCTACCATCCAAAAGTTGTCACTTAAGTGGGATAATATTTTAGTTATGGTCAACTGTAATTGCCTTCCTAGTATGATATTCCATGCTGAGAGGTGTGATAGACTCATTTGATGCCAGTAGGAATTCCAAATAATTGTTAATGGCAGATACTGTACCAAGTAAATACAGTACTTCCTAACTAAGAACTCACATAAAATGTTTTTTAAAGCCTCTTAGTTTGTTCTAAATTGACTTAGAGGTCACAAATGTGAAGACCTCATGTGCCTGTCCCATCATGATAACCGGTCTACTACGCTGGAGGCTCAGTATTATTATAGGACCACTAATGTCTCAAAGCAACCAACTATGTTTCTCTTTTAATAATCTAAAAAATGGAAGCTAATTTATAATTAGTTGTTATGAGGTTCAATGTCTCATATATATGTAGTTCAGGGTCTCTGTGATAAGACTAATGTCACACTGGGTTAGGGAGAAGCTATTTGCACAACAACGGGAATAGGGAGGGTGAGCCCAAACATTAGGAATTGGGGGAATGTGAACCCCTAGGCACATCTGACAGTGCCCTAACATCCCTATCTAGGTTCCACACCTATCGCCGAGCAGGAACCTAATCTCTGACTGCCCCTAGCGATAGGCCCTGGATAGGAATGGGACAGAGTATGTGCTATTCCGCCCCTACTACCACTAAAGACAAAGCAGGAATACAAATAATGGAATACACTTAGCTTGAGATGACACCAGAAAGCTCACATCAGCAATTCTCCAAGAGGCTCCAAGAAGAAATTAGTCGACTTCTAGCATTTCAAACAGACAGAGGTAAATACAGCTAACACTAGCATCTTGCTGAAGGGACTTAGGGTGTTTAAACATCCAGCAAAGGTGTGTCAATAAGCAGCAGAAGGTGGAAGTCACTGCTAGGTCCTAAAGGGAGAAGGATATCACTCCATACAGGGATGAAAATCAAGAAGGTGCACAATGACCTTCTACAGCGGATCCAAAATGACTGTCTGTCCCACCTGGCACATGCGTGACTGTACCCCCCTTCTACAAGTGGCCTCTGGACACTCAGGACCCAGTTTCTCAGGATGAGGGATATGGAAAGAACAAATCATCCTAGAGGAATTCACCTCTGATGCTAAAACCCACATCCTCTCTACTGGACCATAACCCCTACAGTGCACCAAGTACTGCAGAGCAGAACGCTGAAGACGAGAATCAACAATCCTCAAAATCTGGAACTCCAAATTACCATCAACAATAATTGGGGGTGGCGGTAGGGGAGAGGACTCAAAAAGTTCAAAATACTTCTTGAGCAGAGACTTGTGGAAAACATTGTGGATTTTAAGAGCCTGGTGTAATTCAAGCCGAAAAGCTGCAGGGTTAATGACGGCGGTTATTTTATAGGGGTCAATAAACCCAGGTTCCGGTTTCCAGGAAGGGATCTTCAGCTTGAAGAAAATTCCTGGTAGACAACCACACAAAGTAATTCATACTTAGGTCTGGACCTGGCGAGCATTTCCTGTCAGCCATACGTTTGTATCTGTCTCCCATGACCTTCAAATTACTCTGAACCACCCAATACACAGAAGAGAGCGACGAAGCAAAACATTCCTCCTCAGGAACTCCCGAAGTCACTCCCCACTAAAAGTACCAAACTGTGGATGGAAACAGTATGCACCAAAGAACAGTGACCTGCTGGTAGATTCTTGGCTATATTAATAGCAAACACGGCCAGCGGTAAGTAAGAGGCCCAATCCTCCTGGTTTTCGGTGACAAAACACCTAAGCTAAGTCTCTAAATTCTTATAAACGTGCTCGGTCTGTCGATTTAACTGAGGATGGAAAGCAGAGGAAAAGGACAGTTGCACCCCCAGTTAAGTACAGAAAGCTTTCCAGAACTAAAAAACAAATTCAGTTCCCCGATCTGACATCACATCTGAGAAAACCCCTTTGAAGCTTTACAATATCATTATTAAAAACCTGAGCAGGAGTCTTGGCGTTTGGAAGTTCCAGTAATGCGATGAAATGCACCTTTTTCCTGAACTTATCTACAACCATCAAAACCACCGTCTGTCCATTCGATACTGGTAGGTCAGTAATAAAATCCATGGACAGGAGTGTCCATGGTCTACTAGGAGTGGGCAGTGGAAGAAAAGGACCATACAGATGGGTATGCGATACTTTAAAATTTGCACAAACACTGCAAGCAGACACCTGTTCAACCACATCTCGATGCAACCCCGGCCATCAAAAACGATGAGAAAGGAGGTCCGTGGTTGCCTTTCTCCTGGATGATCAGCTAGCACCGAATTATGGTGTTCCCTAATTACTTTATGGCGCAAATCAGACGGTACAAATAACCTTCCTGAAGGGCAGGAGGCAGCAGCGTTCCTCTGAGCCTCCAATACCTCTCCCTCCAGGTAAGGGTATAAGGCTGAAATAATTACCCCTTCTGAAAAATTGGGGCAGGGTCCTCATGGTCACCAGCACCAGGGAAGCTCCAGGAAAAAGCATCCGTCTTGGTATTTTTAACTCCCGGACAGAAAATGACAACAAAATTGAATCTAGTAACGAACAGGGACCACCTAGCTTGACTAGGGTTAAGACATTTAGCAGATTGTAGATATGACAGGTTCTTGTGGTCCATGATAGCAGTATGGACTGCCTCCTCCAACCAATGTTGTCATTCCTGAAACTCCAACTTAATTGCCAAAAGCTCCCTATTACCCACATATTAATTTCTCTCAGAAGAAGATAATTTTTTGGAAAAGAAGGTGCATGGATGCCATTTGCCAGGTGACGGACCCTGAGATAACACAGCCCCAGTACCCCCTCTGGTGCATCCACTTCTATGATAAAAGGTTGAGAAACATCAAGTTTACTGAGAAAACCTACAGTGTCAAAACAACTCTTTAAGGAGGAAAAAGACTTCCGGTAAAAATTAGTAAAACCCAGAAAGCGCTGTAATGCCTTCAGGTTCTCTGGATGGTCCCAGTCAAGTACAGCATGAACCTTCTCCGGATCTATCCGAAAACCCGAAGATGACAACAGGTACCCCAAAAACTACACCTCCTGGATGGCGAAAACACATTTCTCTAGTTTGGCATAAAGTTTGTTATCTGTTAATATCTGAAGCACCTGTTCAACATATCCCCGATGTGTCTCCAAATCAGGTGAATAAATCAAAATATCATCCAGATAGACCACCACAAACCTGCCCACTAAATGATGGAAAATATAATTTATGAAATGCTGGAACACTGTCGGTGCATTGGTCAGACCGAAAGGCATTACCAGACTTCCGAAATGTCACTCAGGGGTATTGAACACCTTTTTCCATTCATCCCCTTCCCTGATTCTAACCAGGTTATAATTCCCTCTTAAATCCAATTTTGAGAAAACCTTTGCTCCCACAACCTGGTTCAATAGATCTGGAATCAGAGGAAGAGGATATGGATTTTGAATAGTAATTAGATTCAATTCCTAGAAATCTAAACAAGTACGAAGACCACCATCTTTCTTCTTCAGAAAATAGAACTGTTACCACGGCTGGTCAGGTGAGGAAAATCTCCAGGAGTGGACCCTCTGGATCGTGGCACCGAGGGGCCCCGGGCAAGCTGCCAGGTGGAGCCGACCCCAATACAGGGATCGTTGGGAGCAGGACCAGGGGTTTGAGTACCACGATACCGAGAGGGGCAGCTCAGAACGGACTGGAGTAGGAGCACGAGACTGCAGAAGGTAGGACCAGAGTAGGATTGCAGGGATGGACCACGGATAGCAGGACGAAGCAGGATCTTTGGAGACAGGACTGGAGTAGGACTGCGGGACTGGAACATAGACAGCAGGACGGAGCAGGAACACAGGAGGCAGGACTGGAGTAGGAGTGCAGGACTGGACCATAGATAGCAGGACAGAGCAGGATCACTGGAGACAGGACCGGAGTAGGACTGCGGGACTGGAGCATAGAAAGCAGGATGGAGCAGGAACACGGGAGACAGGACCGGAGTAGGACTGCGGGACTGGAGCATAGACAGCAGGACAGAGCAGGAACATGGGAAGCAGGACTGGAGTAAGACTGCAGGGCTGGAGCATGGATAGCAGGAACCATGGAATGCAGGACTGCGGGAGACAAGGGAGTACATGAGGGAGCAGGGCCCAGTGTGCTAGCAAACATGATGATCAAGCGCCTCCCTCAAAGGAGGATGCCTGATATGCCCCTGCCTGGTCTGCCATTGGTCCCATGGTGCTTCCGGGTCAGGGCATTGCCAGAGCACAAGTGACAGGAGGGAGGTGCGGCCGCGGCCTATGGCGCATGCGCATTGCATGAAGAAACGCCGTCGGCCGCAGACCAGTCAGAAAGGACCGCTGTGGCAGTCGGGCGGCAGGGGGCTGGGTGAGTATACAGTGGCGGCATCACAAGAACACTGCCATCATGGGTGAAAATGAAGGTCTGATATGTCCCTTCTCAAGACTCTCAGCAATTTAATCTTTCGTGGCTTGTCTCTCAGGACTGGACAGATTGTACAGTCTGGACTTGGGTAGTTTAGCTTCAGGAGTCAGGTTAATAGGACAGTCATATGCACGATGGGGATGCAAATCCTGACACCCCTTCTCAGAAAATATTTCATCAAAACCAGACAAAAACGCAGGTAAGGTTCCCGTAGATACTGCAGAAAGGGAAATGTTTATGCAGTTCTCATGTCAGTAATCTCCCCATTCCACAGTTTCTCTGGAATGCCAACTACTATCGGATTATGTTTCACCAACCAGGGTAAACCTGGTACAATTGGAGTGGTGAGACCCTCCAGGACATAACAAGGAATTACCTCATAATGAAAAGACCCCACCCTCAGCCTTATGTTATACATAATATGCGTCAAAGCTTTCTGTGCAAGTGGTGCTGAGTCCATGGCATAAAGAGGAATGGGCTTAGCTAAGAAAGAGTAAGCAAGCCCATGAGTTCTAGCAAACTCAGCATCAACCATGCCAACTCCAGCTCCACTGTCTACAAACACAAAAATTCTCTCAGTCCTGCTCTCTAGTACCACCTCTCCTAGAATTACATGTTGAAGACCCCTTGATTATCCACCTCCAGATTCCCAAGGATTAACCGAGACTCTTTTTGCTTAGAAATCAAAAGACAGGTCCCCAAAAAAAGTCCCTTCCTGTCCCTTTGTGATCCTATATAGTGAAAAAAAAAGTAGGAAGGTGGTCATACATGCATGTGGCTCCTCTAAGAGGTTTGCTGGCTTGACTTTTTATAACTCCCATAGACTTTAGTAAGGAGGTCCACAGGTATGTTTTACCACTTCTTCTGTATATGGCTGCTATACAGTGTTTGGTAGGCTTGTGGTCACAGAGGTAGGATATGAATTCTTCATCAACATTTTTTCCAGCTGTTTTCCATCTACAGATATAGCAGGCTTCTATTTTGTCTTCCTAAATGGACATTCTGGATGCAGAGACATAATCTACACTGTGCCTAAAGCAATAGTGTATATAAGACAGTCTACTAATAAAGTGGACTTATAGATTCTGGAGCTTGAGTAATGCTATGTTAGAAAGGTAATGACAACAAAGTCAATATTAATAATTTTCAACTAAATGCCCTTAAGGGAAATGTCTTGTGAGAAAGAATATATAAGAAGTTTTCATCCCGCTTTTTCCCTTCTTATAGCACGATACAGTATCCTTCAAACGATTAACATTTAAATTGGATCTTTACAAATATGTCAGAAGAGAAGCCGCTCGCATGGAAATAATTAATTAACTGTTATTTTTTTAATCTATAATTTTGCATCAAATCACATTGTGGAAAGTGGAAGGCTTTTATATTTTGCATGCTACATACTGTGCAGTAAGAACAAAATCTGATTTGTAATTACTGTCTGTTACATTGGAGAAGATTTAGACAAGACTTATTGACTCTGATTTCTTTTCCACTAGTGAAACTAGGACTGAAAAACAATAGAGCAAAATAGAGTCTTATCCAGATTGAGGGTGAAAAAAACAGTGCATACAGGGATGTGCTCACCAGACAGGGTGGTGATATTACAACAGCATAGAAAGCTTAATAAACCAAAGATTTTTTTATGAAAATAAAAAAAAGAGGGATTTTTTTCAGCACTGCTGATGACTAGAGATGAGCGACTTTGCCTTTTTTCGGGTCAAGTCAGGTTTCATGAAACCCAACTTTCGCAAAAGTCGGGTCAAACGAAATCGGCCGACTATAGGGAAAACTCGGAGGCCGACTGAAACACGAAACCCAATGCAAGTCAATGGGGAAGCAAAGTCAGCAGGGAGTGGAAGACAGTAAACACACCTACAGTGCCCATTTCAATGCCAAAAACATCTATTCTTATAACTGAAGCTTGTCAACCTTAATTTACTTCCTAATAATAGTTACGCATTGAAAACTGGGTGTTATTTGGCTAAAGTTGTGGGGGGGTAGGGCTGGCTCCAGGTTTTCGTGTGCCCTGGGCCAAAGAGTGTCAGTGTGCCCCTTTAACACATACCACAACTCATGATGCTCCAATACGCCACAGAAATATAGGTATAGTACAATGACACATACTTCACTGCTTACATGACATGACTGATCTATTTTAAATTGTACAATAGCTCAAAAACAGGACAGTATATTACTCCATACAGTGTTATGGCCACCACATTGTGCGCCATACAGAATAATGAGCCCCATATATTTCTCCATACCAAATAATTAGTCACATATAATGTTCCATACAGTATCTGATGAGCTCCACATAATGCTCCATATATAATGGTCCCCATTTGTAATGCTCCAGTGTATAATGTGCCCCTTAGATGCTGCTCCAGTGTCTGATCTGACCCATTTACATTGCTCCAGTACATGATGGGCCCTATTTTTAATTAACTCAGGCATGGTATGTGAAAAGAGCTCCATGGAGGAATCTGAGGTGTGTGCTTCCACATCCTTCACTTTTGGTGTGGGTGAAGGACACAAGGAAAGGGGTTGCTCCTGTCCAGAAGCCTGCACTGACGACTCAGTGCTTGCATTTTTTACAACTTCAGAAGAGGAAGCGATAGAGCTGGAGGCTGTTTCAGCAATGTAAGCCACAAACAATGCCTGATACTCCGGCTTTAAAAGCAGTCTACCTACTCCCAGAAAAGGGAGCCTTACAGGCCTTCCAGAGCTACACCATGACTCTGGCTCAACACCTCCTGCCTTAGCTGCTATTGTGTTTTTGGCACTACCAGCAGATGCACCACCACCACCATCAGTACCATGTGGCCCTCCATGCCCACATCTGCGTCCTCTTCCACCATAATTCCTCATGTTTTTGAAAATGGACCCAAAATACCAGCAGATATATGGTACTGTATCAGAAGCGTACAGCTCTATACAGTCTATGGATAACAGTAAATCTCCGTATATATTTCATGAGACATACACAGACGCTCACAGGCTCAGTAAGGATTAACCAATAAAATAACAAGTTGAAAAAGGGTACAGTATCACCAGATACACGGTATATATAGTATAGTGTAAACATTCTGATTCTCCATATACATTTCAGGAGGCAGACACAAACGCTCTCAGGCCCAGTATGGATTACACAAGAATATGAAAAGCTGTAAATGGGTTATGTAACACAAGCATACAGCTGTATACAGTGTTGGGGTAATCTTAAAGTTCCAAATATATTGCCGGAGTAACAGACAGACGATTACAGGCTCATTATGGATTACACCAGAATCTAAATAGCTAAAAAGGTTACTGTATCAGAAGCATTCTGCTGTATACAGTGTTGGCCAAATTGAAAATATCGGTATATATTTCCGTAGTCACCCTCAGACGCTCACTCAGTTTGGTTTTGACCATAATAAAAAATGTTGTAAAAAAGGTCCTGGATAACAAGATAGCAAGTATATATTTTTTAGGGTACAATTGAAATCTCCATATAAATAGTCCCGTAGTCACTCTCAGACGCTTACACAGTATGGATTTGACCGTAATGCTAAATGTCGAACAAAGGTACTGTATAACAAGAAACAAGCTGTATCGAGTATAGTGTAAAAATTTGTTTCTCCGATTCACTGTATATATAGAAGGCGTAACCCACACACTCTCACTCATTATGGATAATGTAGGGAAGGTGGACTGACAGACAAACCAGCCTGTCGTGAGTAGCACAGTGTAGGTGTGAAACCGTTAAGATAATGAGAAAGGGTGCAGTGTTTTAGCTTGCCCATTGGAGGACAGTGGAGAGTGTAGGAGTGGGACTGAATAACTGCCATTGGTCAGAGAAACTGTTAGGTGATGGTGGGCGGAGTTACCAGAACTGGAAGTATAAAAGGCTGAGGGAAGGCTCTGGAAGAGTCAGTCAGCGAAGGGAGCACAGTAAAGAGAACATTCTGCTGAGGAAATAGAGACAGTGGAAAGTGTTGTGAGCTCATTTTCTTGTTCACCTTTGATGTCCGATGGGCTCCCTCTGCTGGTGAAAGGAGGTGGTGAAACTGATTTGAATGGGAGAAACCTGTCACCTGAACTGGTGGATTGTGATTGGACATCAGGAATCTCTGAGTGGATATAAGGCAGCCGACACCCTGTAGGGTTGCTGGTGATTTCTCTGCTCTGAGCTCTGGCCTCCAGTTCAGTTCCTGTCTTCTAAAGCTAAGTTTTGCTCTACTATTGTTCCATGAGATTTTGTCTGATTTCCTTAGTTTTGTGTTCTGCCAGCCCCGGCTGGGGCTCTGCTGAATTTCCATTTTTGTCCCTGATCGGTTAAATCTCTTTTGCTCTGTCTTCAGAATATATCGGAGTGCTGATATAGGGATTTTGAAGTCTAGTGACTTCAGGGCCGATTTTCCTATCAGACGTGTTGGGACATTTTTGGTAGGGTTTTTGCGGATTGCAGACAGCATCTTTTCTGTCCTTTCCTATCTAGTTAGTTGGGCCCCATCGTTTGCTCTGCCTGTCTTTCTGTCTGTGTTTGCGTTTTCATCTGTTTTCACCGACAATACATGTTGGGGGCTGTCTATTGCTTTGGGGTCTGCTCTGGGGCAGTTTAGATTTCCCCTTTCTTTCTTTAGGCTTATTTAGTTCTCCGGCTGTGAAGAGGCGTCTAGGACCACCGTAGGAATGCTCCACGGCTACTGTTAGTTGTTGTGAATAGGATCAGGGGTCTGCAATTCGCTAGCTACCAACCTCTCCGGTTTTCTGGACTTAGCTTGCATTTTTGTTTTTTCCTCCTCTGGTGACTCATTCATAACAGGAAAGGCTCCAGAGAGGACTGATAGTTGAGTCGGTCAAGGGGGGGTGGCCCAGAGGACCGTAGCCGCAGACAAAGACGGCCTGGGGCTATCATACGGAAGGTGTGCTCAGACTGGTGCAGCGCTGTGGTGGTTGGGCCTAGGCCAGCCACAGTGGAAGAGCCACAGAGGACGCTACGATTATAGTTACAAAGGAAGTGAAGGTACTGGGGCCTGTGTACAGAGAAATGTGAAATTGCTGTGGTGAATTTCTGTTGTCGACAGAAGGATGGGCACTAAAATCGAACCTGTTGAATACAAACTCTGTCTCAGTCTCGTGTTTGTCTGCGGCAAGAAGAGGGTCCCCCCCACAGTTGGTTATCCTACAGATGATACCTTAATACAAATTTTTGAAACAAGGTACTGTATCAGCACAAACCAGGTGTGTCCAGTCTAGGGTTAAATTTTCCTCTATACTTCCGGAGTCAGACACAGACACTCACAGGCTCACTATGTATTACACCAGAATTAAAAAATTAGAAAAAGGGAAAGGTATTCATAGCGTACACCAGTATACAGTGTTGTGGTACTTTTAAATCTTCGTGTATATTTCAATCTCAGTAAGCCAGTCAAGAATCTCCGCTACTGGAAACTACATGGATAGAAGTATAGACGCAATGTCGAGTGTTAGCAGAAATTTTGGAATTACTCATCGTGGGAAAACCTCCCGGTAGATGTGGGTCGCCCTCCAGTCCCAGGGCAGTGAGGTACTCGGTACCGGGCTGGTGTCAGGGGGAAAGTATCATGGCAGCTGTGACCCGGTCCGTGGCCCTGGGCGCCCAATGTCAATGGTGGTGTGTGGTTAATGGAATTGAATAGTTCGCGACGCCACCTGTGGTGTTCGGCATGGAAGATGTTAAGCCGACGCTGCAGACAGATCCTCTGGGACAGATGGTGGGATGCAGCAATGGTGGTATAGCCCTCCACAGGCAGGGCTGTTGTCCCAGGGCAGTGTAGATGTGGGGACACCTTGATGGTGTAGTGTCCGGCGCAGGGAATGTAGCAGTGCTGGCGGACGCAAGAAGGAATGGAGGACACCAGGGCTTGCAGTTTCAACGCTTTACTCACAGTTCTTGGCAACCACTGGTGCTCGCTTCCATGCCATGTCCTCTGAGGCAGAGACTCAATCAACCTCCCGGGCAAGTTAGGCTTCTCCTCTCCAACACTCCGCCAACATGTATCTCTCCTGAACGACTCCTCTATTGCGCCTTTTAGTGTGAAGAGCTACAGTACCGTGGTACTCTCAAGTTCCTCCTGTCAGATGTTCCTAGAACCTTACTTGTATGACAGACAGCTGTAGCCTGCTCAGGGATGCTCCTGGATCCCGGCTCTCTATCCGTGTTGCTGTTGTGTCCTAAATCTTAGATTGGAGTAGTGCATTTACAGCCAACTACTCCACCGGTGTCTGCTGCAGAACCATAAGTGTCCATACAACCTCGGGGTCCGGGCCCCGGCCTTGCGCTGAGAACCTATAGGCAGGGTTCCTCTTCCAACACACAACTCCTCTCTGTTCTCCTACTCCTTCGTTCCGCACTGTTCCTTCTCTCTTATGGAAGCTTAGGTTGCAGTTCTACGTCTTTCTCCTTCTGTTCCTTTCCCGTGCAGGCAGGCTCAGATCACTGAGGCAGCTGCAGCACTCTCTCTTCTATCTCTCTTCTGGGGAGCTCGTTCCACTAAGACCAGTCCTCAGCCTCGCCTGACTGACTGCCTTTCTCCGCCTTGAGCTCCCCTCAGGCTGACCTTCTGTCAGCCTGCTCTCAGCCTCCTCTCAGACTGCACTGAATTACACTCAACTGAACTGAACTGAACCAAACTGAACTGAACTCCAATTCTAAACCTTCCCACTCTTTTATACCTAACTTCACCCACCTCTCAGCACATCTCGTGTTACGAAGCAAGGACCCACGAAAGGTGCTCTGCTACCCTCTAAGCATGGAGCCGCAATCTGGTCCATTGGTGAACTATCCTGTGTGTGGGTGCAGGTGTTGGAGTGTGGAAAGGAGCTTGCAACTTACCTAGCTGGTGGGGCACTACACCATAGGAGAAGGTGCAGTACCTCTGTGGCGACCGAGCCTCAGGGGCACCACAGATGTTGCAGAGGTGATGCAGATCCTCAATTACTGTGTCTGTGGAGAAAGTGAAAAAGGTGCCTTGTGAAGAAAGGATTGCTTTATCGCAGTAGCGTAGATCACATCACCGTTACTCGTCTCCATCAAATTGTGATCACAGGGAGAGATGTACCCATGGTTCTCACTGCCTATCATGATGTGTCTGGTCATTTTGGAGTGCAAAAGACAGAAGCCACAGGCCATAGGCGATACTATTGGATTGGCATGAGAGGAGACATTGAAACATGGTGGCAGGAATTTCACACGTCTGTGACTATCACAACTGTGAAAGGTGATCATAAACCACCACTGCATCCATTGTAAGTTGACGTCCATTTCAAATGATAGCCATTGATCATCTGAAGGTAGAGGCCAGCAGGACAGGCCATAGCTACATCTTAACCACCATTGATCAATACACCAAATTTCTAGTGGCCGTCCCTGTGAAGGATTTAACTGCCCAGACTACACAGCGGTGGAGCAGGGAGAGGTAAGTATTGCAACTTGCAAGTGCTGTGACCATGACCAAGCAGGTGGGGCAAAATTGTGGTCGACGGTACTAGCACAGGGCCCCTCATAGTACGCTGGTGTGTCTGAAGGCCAGTGGGCCCTCCCACCTTCTGAGACGCTGTATTGTACTATGAGGGGCCCTGTGCCATTGCTGTCGGCCATCAGTGGGCCCATCCAACTGTTCAGAGCAACGGCACTTGCCCGGGTGCGCCAGGTCTTGACCCCAGCCGTTGGGGGAGGGGTGGGCAGCCCAGTTAGGGAGGTTTAAAAATTGGCATATGTAGATGTATTGGCTGGACATTCAGCTGCTGCAAAGGGCGTAATTGGGCAAGTCCGAGGAAGAGGAGGAAAAAACCGAGCCACTTTTCTGGTAACCTATGTGTCATCAGGGGAAGGTGGGACAAAATCGTTTGCAACCCATGCATGGTTTATTTTATTGAAGGTTAGATCATCAACATTTTGGGTCGACAGATGGGTCCTTTTTTCTGTCAGGATTGATCCAGCAGCACTGAAGACTCTTTTAGATAACACACTAGCAGCAGGGCAAGCGAGCTCCTGTAAGGAATATTGTTCCAATTCAGGCCAGGCGTCCAGTTTAGAGGCCCAATAGTCAAAGGGGAATGACCTGTGAGGGAGAACATCGATATGGGAGGAAAAGTAGTTTGTAACCATAGTTGACAACTGCTGCCTCCTGTCACTTTTAATCGATGCAGTACTAGCAGTCGCGTGAGCGGTACTTGAGAAATCAATCCACAACATGGTCATTAAACCCGTGTCTCCAACGCCACTTCTGCTGTGTGCACCACGAACACCTCTTCCATTGTGCCCACTATGGCTCGTGGGAGAACCAGCACCACTGCTGTGTGCTGGGAAAACCTCAAACGGTTTACTAGAGTTGCTTGTTTGTTAGCCAATATTATCTCTAGGTTCTCCTGAGGCATGATGTGTAATTTGCCTTTGTAGCGCGGATTGAGGATGCTTGCCAGCCAGTAGTCATCACCCCTCATCATTTTGGCAATGCGGGGGTCCCTTTTTAGGATCTGCAAGGCATAATCAAACTTGTGGGCCAATGTTCCAGGTGTCAATGATGCACTGCCCGTGGTGGGTGGAGGAGCAGTTTCTGGCAAATCCACATCCCTACAGTCACGCACAAACACTGTCCCTGACCTTGGAACGCCAACATTTTCTCTTGCTCCCTAAGAAACATCCTCCTGCCCAAAATAATCATCCACATCATCCTCATCCTCCTCCTCTTCCTCTTTTTCCTCCACCTCGTCCAGGACAGTTCCCTGACCAGACAATGGCTGACTGTCATCAAGGCTTCCCTCCTCCTCCTCCGCTGCAGATGCCTGATCCTTAATGTGCGTCTAACTTTGCATGAGCAGATGCATAAGTGGGATGCTCATGCTTATGATGGCGTCGTCTGCGCTTACCAGCCGTGTGCATTCCTCAAAGCACTGAAGGACTTTACAGAGGTCTTTCAGCTTTGACCACTGCACACCTGACAATTCCATGTCTTCCCTCAAACTACCTGCCTGTGTATCCTCCCTCAAATGCGTTACAGCCTGCCTCTGTTCCCTCAGCCTCTCAACCATGTGTAGGGTGGAGTTCCACCTTGTTGCAACATCTATGATTAGGCGGTGCTTGGGGAGGTGGAGCAATGGCTGCAGCTTCTGCATACGACTGGAGTGTACGGCCGAGCGACGGATGTGCGAGCACAGTCTTCGCACTTTATGGAGCAGGGATGTTAACTCCGGATAATTATTAATGAAGCACTGCACCACCAGGTTCAAAGTGTGAGCCTGGCAAGGTATGTGTGTGAGTTTTGCACGGGCTATGGCTGCCACAAAATTACAGCCGTTATCACTGACTACCTTGCCTGCCTCAAGATGTAGACTGCCCAGCCATGACTCTGTTTGTCGCTGCAAGTAGTCGGCCAGTACCTCCGCGGTGTAACTGTTGTCCCCCAAAGACATCATCTTTAGCACAGCCTGCTAACACTTACCACTAGCTGTTCGATAGTGGGACACCTCGTGTGCAACACTGTCAGCTGCGGATGTAGTGCTTGTGCGACTGCGTTCTGTGGACAAGATTTCGCTGATAGACGAGGAGGAGGAGGAGCGAAAGCCTACAGCTAACTGTTTCCTATACCGTGGGCTAGGTAGCACTGTTCCACCGCTGCTGTCCCCTGTGGACCCTGCATCCACCACATTAACCCAGTGTGCAGTGATGACACGTAACGGCCCTGGCCATGCCTACTGGTCCATGCATCCATTGTGAGGTGCACCTTTCCACTCACTGACTGTTTTAGTGAATGGACAATGCGGTCTTTCACATGCCGGTGGAGGGCAGGGATGGCTTTTCGAGAAAAGAAGTGCTGACTGGTAAGTCATAGCGTGGGACAGCGTAGGCCATGAGGTCGCGGAAAGCTTGGCTTTCAACCAAATGGTAGGGCATCATCTCTAATGAGATTAGTTTGGCAATGTAGGCGTTCAAACAAAGTGTACGCAGATGAAAGGATGAGTACTTTCTTGTCCTACTCAGAGTATCTGGTAGGGTGAGCTGGACTGGAGAGCTGCATATGGGGGAAGTAGCGGTGGACTGGATGGAGTGAGAGGGGGTTGGTGATGGTATTGGTGGTGATGGCCTAGATTCAGTGTTGTGTTGCAAAACCATTGTGATTCCCTGAGTGCTTTGGGCTTGTGACGACACCTCCACATTTAGTGCTGGTGGTGTGCTTAATGGTGGCAGTGGTCTTACAGTGGGGGTAGTGATGGAGCGTTGTTGGCTACCTTCAGTCAGAGCAGGTGCACATGTGCTACCTGAGGTTTTGTAGTCCATCCACGCTTGTAAGTTCATGTTGATTAAATGTCTAAGCATGCAACTGGTATTCAAATTTCTGAGTTGTTTACCTCGGCTAAAGGTCCTTCCGCACTTCTTACAGGTAACCTTTTGCCTCATCAGTAGGATTTTAGACAAAGAAGTGACACACTGTACTCTTCCTACTATGGTAAATATTTTCTGGCCTTGCACGCTGTGCTAAGTTGACCGTCTGGTCAAGCTGTCCTGCAACTCTTTAGTTTTTGTTCCACGTTTTAGGACAGCTACGGGCCTGCTAGATAACCGCTGCTGCGATGTCAATGCCTGCTGCGGATCCTTCTCCTTATCTGAACTATTGCCAGCGCCACCCTCCTCCCCCAATGGATGCCAATCTGGGTCCAGAACTGGGTCATCCATCACCTCCTTTTCAAAGTCATCTGCACCTTCCTCTTTACCTTCCTCTATGTCACCGTGTAAGGTGGTATAGTAAGCGGGAAGGGGCACCTGGGTTTCATAAGGGTCAGATTCTGGCTCAATAGACTCCGAGGACAATGTAGTGCTGTGGGTCAATGTACCAGCAGAATCATCTAGCAGTGGCTGTGCATCAGTGCACTCCATCTAAGATTCGTCTTGGATTGGGGAATTCAGGATTTGACTGGATAACCCAGGCATGGTATGTGAAAAGAGCTCCATAGAGTAATCTGAAGTGTGGGCTGCCGCATCCTTAACTTTTGGTGGGGTGAAGGACACAAGGAAAGGGTTTTTTATGACCAGAACCCTGCACTGATGACTCCGTGCTTGCAGTTTTTGACCGTTCAGAAGAGGAGGCAATAGAGCTGGTGGCTGTTTCGGCAATGTACGCCAAAACCTGTTCCTGATGCTTCAGCTTTAAAATCTGTTTTCCTACTCCAAGAAAAGGCAACCTTACAGGCCTTCTTGGGGCAGAGGATGACGCAGGCTCAACACCTCCTGCCTTAGCTGCTATTGTGCTTTTCCCAGAACCAGCCGACGCACCACCACCATCAGTACCAGCTGCGCCCCCCTGCCCACGTCCGTGGCCTCTTTCTCCATACTTCTTCATGTTTGGGAAAATGTACCAAAAATACCAGCAGAGAGATGGTACTGTATGAGGAGCGTCCAGCTGTGTAAGGTGTTTAAACAAATTAAATCAACGTATATATTATGTTAGTCACAGACGCTCTCACAGTATGCATTGAACCATAATCCAACAAGCTGTATCAGAAATGTACAGCTGTATACGATTTTTGTGCAACTAACAATCTCCATATGTGTATTTATGGTGTGTCACACACACACTGACTAGGTATAAAAGTGACTGTAATGCGAACGGCAGATATACAATACTGTTGGAGAATTGGACAGTGCTATACGATGTGTGTAAGGAAAATTGTCAAGCTCCGTGTATTTGTATACGGACTGACACACTGTCTCTGTCTAGTTTTGACCGTAATCAAACAGCAGATATACAAAACTGTTTGAAAAATGGACACGACTCTAAGGTGTAGGTCTGGAAAAACTCCTTGGCTTTTTTTCCAGAGTCACACACAGGTAGCTTCTATTTGTCTGTGGTAGAAGGCGGTACACGGTAGTGTGTGAGGAGCGTACACCGCTGTACTTGTGTGTATGTAAAATTGTCAAGCTCCCAGTATTTGTATATGGACTGACACACGCTGTCTCTGTCTAGTTTAGACCGCAATCAAGCAGCAGATATACGAAACTGTTTGAAAAACGGACACGACTCTAAGGTGTAGGTCTGGAAAAACGGAAAAACTCCTCTGCTTTTTTTTCCAGAGTCACACACAGGTAGCTTCTATTTGTCTGTGGTAGAAGGCAGTACACGGTAGTGTGTGAGGAACGTACACCGCTGTATGGTGTGTGTATGTAAAATTGTCAAGCTCCGTGTATTTGTATACAGACTGACACACGCTGTCTCTGTCTAGTTTTGACTGTAATCAAATAGCAGATATACGAAACTGTTTGAAAAACGGACACGACTCTAAGGTGTAGGTCTGGAAAAACTCCTCGGTTTTTTTTTTCCAGAGTCACAAACAGGTAGCTTCTATTTGTCCGTGCTAGAAGGCGGTACACGGTAGTGTGTGAGGAGCGTACACCGCTAGACGGTGTCTGTATGGAAATTTGTCAAGCTCCGTGTATTTGTATACGGACTGACACACGCTGTTTCTGTCTAGTTTAGACCGTGACCAAACAGCAGATATACGAAACTGTTTGAAAAACGGACACGACTTTAAGGTGTAGGTCTGGAAAAACTCCTCGTTTTTTTTTTTCCAGAGTCACACACAGGTAGCTTCTATTTGTCCGTGCTAGAAGGCGGTACACGGTAGTGTGTGAGGATCGTACACCGCTGTACGGTGTGTGTATGTAAAATAGTCAAGCTCCGTGTATTTGTATACGGACTGACGCACGCTGTCTCTGTCTAGTTTTGACTGTTATCAAACAGCAGATATACGAAACTGTTTGAAAAACGGACACGACTCTAAGGTGTAGGTCTGGAAAAACGGACAAACTCCTCGGCTTTTTCTTCCAGAGTCACACCCAGATAGCTTCTATTTGTTTGTGATACCAGCCGGTACACAATGGTGTGTGAGGAGCGTACACCGCTAGACGGTGTCTGTATGGAAATTTGTCAAGCTCCGTGTATTTGTATACGGACTGACACACGCTGTCTCTGTCTAGTTTTGACTGTAATCAAACAGCAGATATACGAAACTGTTTGAAAAACGGACACAACTCTAAGGTGTAGGTCTGGAAAAACGGACAAACTCCTCGGCTTTTTCTTTTAGAGTCACACCCAGATAGCTTCTATTTTTCCGTGATACCAGCCAGTACGCGGTAGTGTGTGAGTAGCGTACGCCACTAGATGGTGTGTGAAAAAATGAATGCTCAGTAACTCACCAGGACAAAATAATAAAATTTGGAGTGCTTTGAAAAAGCAGTTTGAACAGCAGTGTGCACACAGCAATGCAGCTAGCAGGTAGCCTTAAAAGGCAGCCTAATCACCACCAGTGCTGCTTCACACAGCAAAAATCCTCCCCTTTCACTGCACACTAACTGTACAGTGAAAAGCGCTATCAGCAGAAGCAGTTTTTTTTCTTCTTCCCTGCCTAATGCTCTCCCGGTTCAGAATCAGCAGCAGCACCTCTCCTTATTGTAAGATCGACAGAAGTAAGATGGCGGTCGGCGTTCACAGCCTTTTATACCCACTGTGATGCCACACAAAGCCTGCCAATCACTTCAATGCCCTTCTCTAAGATGGTGCTGGCCGCTGCGCATGTCATCGCGTTGCCCACAGTGTGTGTCCTCCATCATTGGGTGAGAAAAGGCACTGAAAGCATCATTTGGTGTGCTGATCGGCGACCTCATGGCCGACCTCACGCTAGGGTCAGGTTTCGATCGGCGAAACCCGACTTTGGCGAAAGTCGGCAATTTTTTAATCTGACCAACCTGTTTCGCTTAACTTTACTGATGGCCTCAACAGGAGAAAAAAAAGTGCCCAGGAGGCGATGTGGTGGAGGACTTTGTTTTTTAATTAGTCAACGTGTTTCGAAGTTTATAGACGTATTCATCAGGACAACCACATTACGTTTTTAGACAAAGTGTGGCCCTGAGCAAAATTAAAATGTTAAAATAGCAATAGTTGAAATGTAGCATAGGAAAATAGTCACTTTTAGAGCTCATTCAGACGTCCAATATTTTCGTACAAAGGCGAAACTTGACGACCATGATAAGGAAAGCCTGCAACCCAGCGTAGGACTGGAGCACCTTGGGCCCACCAGAGAAAATCATTCTTGGGGCCCACTATGTAGCTACATAGAAATAAATTCAAGACAACCAATTGTGTGGTAAAACACGCTAATATCAGGGTATAATATAAGGTAGTACACGTCTTAATTATGTAGCAGGTGTTGAGGTAGAATCATAGAATCATAGAGGGGTAGCCCCCTCATAGAATATAGGGTAGCCCCCTCATAGAATATAATGCAGACCCCTCATAGAATATAATGTAGACCCCTCATAGAATATAATGTAACCTCCCTCATAAAACATAATGTAGTCCCCCCTCATAAAATAATGTAGCCCCCCTCATAAAATATAATGCAGCCTCTCTCATACAATATAATGCAGCAACCCACAAAATATAATGCAACCCCCTTATAAGGTATAACACAGTGCCCACCATAGAATATAATGTAGCACCCTCATAGGGTATAATGCAGCCCCCTCATATAGTATAATGCAGCCCCACCACAGAATATAATGCAGCCCCCCATAGAGTATACTGTAGCCCCCTCATAGGCCATAATGCTGCCCCCCTCATATAGTATGATGCAGCCCCCCAGAATATAATGTAGTCCCCTGAGAGAATAATGCAGCCCCACCACAGAATATAATGCAGCCCCCCAGAGAGTATACTGTAGCCCCTCATATAGTAATATGTAGCACCCAGAATATGATGTAATCCCCTGAGAGAATAATGCAGCCCCACCACATAATATAATGCAGCCCCCCATGGAGTATACTGTAGCCTCCTCATATAGTATAATGTAGCCCCCCAGACCGTAATGTAGCCCCCTGAGAATAATGAAGTCCCCCACAGATTATAATGTAACCCCCTCATAAAGTATAATGCAGCCCCTCTCCACTCCCATCATTGTCCTCATAACCACCTCCATCATTGCCTTTTCCCCATCACCCCTATCATTCTCCCCCACCACCCTATCACTTGCCCATTCCACCACCTCAATCACTGCCTCCTACCCCACCACCATCATTGTCCATTTCATCACCTCCATCATTGCCTCCCCATCACTATCGATGCCCATCACCTCCATCATTGCATCCCCCACTGCCATCATTGCCTATCACCTCCGTTATTGCCTCCCCCACCACCATCATTGCCTATCACCTCCATCATTGCCTCCCCCCACCATCATTGCCCATCACCACTATCATTGCCTCCGCCCACCACCATCATTACCCATCACCTCCATCATTGCCTCCCCAAACAATATCATTGTCCATCCCCACCACCCCCTCTCTCACACACACACAAAGCACTACATCACTCTCTCACACTCATACACAAAGCCCCGCACCACATACACACACACACACACACACAGGCACACAGACACCCAGCACAGCTCATCTCTCTGCAGCACATCCTGGCAGCCTCATCCTCGCCAGCAGCTTTCTGTCTGAGAGAGTGTGCTGGATGATGACGTCATCCAGCTGGGCTGACTCAGACAGGAAGCGCCGAGCAGGAAACCGGGATATGCTGCGCTGTGTGTCTATGTGCCTGCGTGTGTGTATGTGATGCGGTGCTTTATGTGTGTGTAGTGCTGTCATGGGGCTTTACATGCAGGCAGTGTTAGCTGCAGCCTGTGGCTAACCCTGGCCACTATTAAAGAGAAATGGTATTCACGCCTCTCCATCCCCATAGGGGCGTGAGGAAGCATGAATATTCATTTCACTTTAGCAGCAGGTACAGGATCCTGTCTCCAACTGCCGCTACGCTGGCATAGGGCGGGCCTCCTTGATTCAGGTGCCCCATAGCCACTGGCTTTGGGCCCCTGGAGCAGTGGGGGCCCTTGGAGCAGTGTGGGCTCTAGGCAGCTGCTGGCCAGTATGCCAGCAGGTGTCAGTGCCTGGGCCCACCGGAGAATCCTCCGGTTCCGTAGTGGGCCAGTCCGAGCTTGCTACAACCTGTATTTTTTTCTTATTTAGAGTTAGGCTCTACACATATGTTGCAATAGATGTGAATCATATATTACCCAGTGGTTGCACGGGAAGAGACAATCTTTGCCTCTTGCAGTCCCAATGATCTAACCATTGCATACCAAGTTAGATCTAATGAGGAACTTTGTAAAGGCAATAGATAAAAATACAAAAGTATTCAAATATCTAATTGATAAATTTTCAAAGTTGGAAAGGAAGGAATCTTTATTGGACCTCAGATTCTTAAGCTTCTGCAAGATGAGAAGTTTCCCTGTTTATTGCAGGGCAAGGAAAAGGCTGCATGGGTAGCATTCACATTTAGTGGTAGCTACTTTTTGATAAAATCAAAAGCAAATAACTATAAAGAGTGGGTGGAAAGTCTCCTCAAAACATATAAGGATCTTGGCTTTAACCTGTCCTTAAACATCCATTTCTTACATTTGCATCTAGATTTGCTAATGCTCCCGGTTGTAAACTATTTAACCCCTTGAGATGGATTGCAGCGTGGCACTTGACTGTACGGCAGATAGGTATGGGATATTGTTGCTTTTTTATTTTTTATTTTTTTTTACAGGAGAACAAGGGCTTCAACTGTATTGGGAGTTTAATAAAGGTGGCAAAAATGTGTTTAATTATTTCATTAAAAGACTTTATTCTTAATGTGTGTGTGTTTTTTAACCCTTTCATACTATTGGATTAATAATGGAGAGGTGTCTTGTTGACAACTCTCCATTATTAACCGAGCTAAATGTTATCTTACAATACAAAGGTGACATCAACCCCTTATTACCCCATATGCCACCCGCTACAGGGCAATGGGAAGAGAGAGGCTAAGTGCCTCACCTTTTCTGGGGTGTCTGAGGGCAGATGTTTTTAGCCAGGGGGGGCAATAATCATTGCTATTAATATCTGCTCTCAGTCACTGGCTTTCCCTCTCTGGGGGAGAAAATTGCCCAGTAGCCCATGCCAGTTTTTTCCGTGAATTAATTCTTTAGTTTAACACCTACAGCTCCAATATTTTACACACATACACTACTAACATTATTAGTGAGGGACATATATAAATCTTACTGATATGCAATGGTTTGCTGTAAGTAAACCATGTCTCCTATCCTGTCGGGTTCTGTAATGATTTTACAGAAGCTGACAAATTAATTAACGGCTATTCTGCTTTCTAGCTCTGTATGAAATATATACATAGATATATACTGTATATATATTTTCATGAATATTTGAGGCCATGGATCCATTATGTTCATTTTGCAAGCCGACGAAAAAATCTTGCCATATGGATGTCACACGGATGCCACACGGATGCTTAGATGTGAGAAAATCACATCCTCGCATTGCACACGGATGACATACGGATCACTGTTCAGGGAACATTTCTGCGATTTTTGTCTGTGTAAAACGGACCGATTTTTTATACATTGTGTGTGACTCCATTTTGGAATCTGGTCAGGATCCTAAATAATTTTTATTATCCAATCTTTTGATGTTTGAATTAAAAATTGGAACCTGGTCTAGGTTCTCAAATAATTTTGTGGTCTTGTCTGGTGTTTGAATTAATCTTTTGGTCTGATTCGCAATCTAATATAATTGCTGAATCTGTTCTTGGGTTTGAATTAGTGCTTGAGGTCTGATCTAGGCAATTAATTGATTTTGATATCAATTCTAAAGTTTGAATGAATTTTGAGGTCTGAACTATGGTCTGATTTAAAGCTGGGGTCTAAATTTATATTGAAGTCTTAATTTTGGATTCTGCCCTAGGATCTATATTTATTTACATTTTTAGTCAAAGAACTGGACTAACTTTAGTGTCTACTGTCTGAATTATTTTTGGGGTCTGTTGTATGGATTCTAGAGTTGAGCGAAACGGGTCGAAAAAATTCAAAAGTCGCCGACTTTCGCCAAAGTCGGGTTTCAAGAAACGAAACCAGACCTTAGCGTGAGGTCGGCCAAAGTCGCGTTTCAAAAGATGCTTTAGCGCCCTTTTTCAGCCAATCAGGAAGAACGGACACTGTGGGCAACGTCATGACATAGGCAGCGGTCACCACCATCTTGGAGAAGGGCATGCAAGTGATTGGCTTGCTTTGTGTGGCGTCACAGGGGGTATAAAAGGGCGGGGACGCCGACCGCCATGTTACTCATGCTGATCTCAGAATAGAGAGAGCTGCTGCAGCTGCTGATTCTGTAGGGAGAGCGTTAGGAAGGCAAAATGAAAAAAAAAACTGCTTCTGCTGCTAGCGCTTTTCACTGTATTTACTGTGCAGTGAAAGGTGAAGATTTTTGCTTTTGTGCAGCAGCGCTGGTGGTGATTAGCCTGCCTTTTAAGGCTAGCTGCATTGCTGTGTGCACACTGGTGTTCAAACTGCTTTTTTAAAAGCAATCCAAATTGTATTGTTATGTCCTGGTGAGGTAGTGAGCGTTCATTTTTTCACACACCGTACAGCGATGTACGCTCCTCACACAGTACCGTGTAACGGTTGTTACCACGGCAAAATTGAAGCTATCTATGTGTATGAATCTGTAAGGAAAAGTCAAAGAGTTTGTCCGTTCTTACAGACCTACACCTTATAGTTTTGTCCGTTTTTCAAACAGTTTAGTATATTTGCTCTTTGATTACATTCAAAACTAGAGAGAGACAGCATGTGTCAGTCCGTATACAGAAACACGGAGCTTGACAATTTTACATACACCATACAGCGGTGTACGTGCACGCTCCTCTCTCAGTACTGTGTAACGGCTGTTATCACGGCCAAATTGAAGCTATCTACGTGTGTGACTATATAAGGAAAAGTCGAGAAGTTTGTCCATTCTTACACACCTACACCTTATAGTTTTGTCCGTTTTTCAAACAGTTTAGTATATTTGCTGTTTGATTACATTCAAAACTAGAGAGAGACAGCGTGTGTCTGTCCGTATACAAAAACACCGAGCTTGACAATTTTACATACACCGTACAGCGGTGTAGGTGCACGCTCCTCTCTCAGTACCGTGTAACGGCTGTTATCACGGCCAAATTGAAGCTAAGTGTGTGACTCTGTAAGGAAAAGCTGAGGAGTTTGTCCGTTCTGCCCAATTCTATATACACCTTGTAGTTTGTCATACACTAGGCAATTTCTGCCGGTCACATTGCGGTGTTATAGACACAGGGCCTGACAGAATCCAACTGTGTCCTGAAGTGTAGAGAGATTCCAATTCTCCACAGTCCTCTATCCACCTTTCTTACAACATCCAGAATCTGCCTGTCACATTGCGGTGTAAAATAAACAGGGCCTGACAGAATCCAACTGTGTCCTGAAGTCTACAGAGATTCCAATTCTCCCCACTACTATATACACCTTGTACCTTGTTTTACAGTACCATATAGTTGGTGGTTTTTTGGGTACATTGTCCCCAAAACTGAGGAAGTGTGGTGGAATAGTCCGTGGAAGTGGGCGGGGGTTGCCAGCTGGTAATGATGGTGTTGGTGTTGGTGGAGGATCTGCTGGTATTGGCAAAAGCAAAATAGCACCTAATGCAGGAGGTGTTGAGCCTGCGTCATCGTCTGGCTCCACAAGGCCTTGAAGACTCCCTTTTCTGGGAGTAGGTAAACCGCTTTTAAAGCCGGAGCTTCAAGAACAAGTTTTAGCTTACATTGCTGACTCAGCCTCCAGCTCTATCACCTCCTCTTCTGAAGTTTTAAAAAATAAAAGCACTGAGTCGTCATTGGAGGCTCATGGTCATGAACCACACCTTTCCTTGTGTCCTTCACCCCAACCAAAACTGAAGGATGCGGCAGGCCACACTACAGATTACTCCATGGAGCTGTTTTCACATACCATGCCTGGGTTATCAAGTCAAATCGTGAATTACCATGGCAAAGATGAATCTGACATGGGGTGTACTGATGCACAGACACTGATAGATGATTCTGCTGGTACATTCACTCAGAGCACTACATTGTCCTCGCAATGTACTGAGCCAGAATCTGACCCAGATGAAACTCAGGTGCCCCTTCCCGCATACTATACCACCATACACGGTGACACAGAGGAAGGTGCACATGACATTGAAGAGGAGGTGATGGATGACCCAGTTGTTGGCCCAGATTGGCATCCATTGGGGGTAGAGGGTGCCACTGCCAATAGCTCAGAAGAGTAGGAGGAGCATCCGCAGCGGGCATCGAGATCGCAACAGCTGTTATCTGGCAGGCCCGGAGCAGTCCAAAAACGGGTTACAAAAACCAAAAGAGTTGCAGGACAGCTTGGCCAGACGGTCAAAATAGCACAGCGTGCAAGGCCTCAAAATGTCTTCCATAGTAGGAAGAGTGCAGTGTGGCACTTTTTTGAACAAAATCCTAATGATCAGGCAAAGGTTATCTGTAAGAAGTGCGCAAAGACCTTTAGCTGAGGGAAAAATCTGAGAAATTTGAATACCAGTTGCATGCTAAGACATTTAACCACCATGCACTTGCAAGCGTGGACGGACTACGAAAACTCACGTACCACATGTGCTACTGCTCCCAAAGAAGGTAGTCAGCAACGCTACATTGTTTCCCCCACTGTAAGTCCACCGGTTAACACACCACCAGCAGCAAATGTTGAGTTGTCGTCGCAAGGGCAAATCAGTCAGGGAATCACACTGTTATTGCAACGAAAGACTGAATCTAGGCCATCAGAAAGAACATCAACTCCATCACCATCATCAACCCACTCTCAGTCCGCCATGTCCACCGCTAGTTCCACCATATGCAGCTCTCAAGTCCAGCTCACCCTACCAGAGACAATTAGTAGGACAAGAATGTACTCATCCTCTCATCTGCGTATACTGGGTTTGAATGCCCACATTGCCAAACTAATCTCGTTAGAGATGATGCCCTATCGGTGGGTTGAAAGCGCAGCTTTCCGCGAACTCATAGCCTGCGCAGTACCACGCTATGACCTACCCAGTCACCACTTCTTTTCTCGCAAAGCCATCCCAGCCCTCCACCTTCATGTGAAAGACCGCATTGTCCATGCACTCAAGCAATCAGTGAGTGGAAAGGTGCACCTCACAACTGATGCATGGTCCAGTAGGCATGGCCAGGGCCGTTACGTGTCCATCACTGCGCAGTGGGTTAATGTGGTGGATGCAGGGTCCACAGGGGACAGCTGTGATGGCACAGTGCTGCCTAGCCCATGGTATAGGAAACAGTTGGCTGTAGGCGTTTGACCCTCCTCCTCCTCCAGAAGCGAAAGCTCGTCCACAGAGCGCAGTCGCACGAGCACTGCATCCACAGCTGACAGTGGTGCACACGATGTGTCCCACAATCGATCAGCTAGTGGAAAGCGTCAGCAGGCTGTGTTGCAGATGATGTGTTTGAGCGACAGACACACGGCGGAGGTACTGGCCGACTACTTTCAGCGACAAACTAAGTCATGGCTGGGCAGTCTACATCTTGAGGCAGGCAAGGTAGTTAGTGATAACGGCCGGAATTTTGTGGCAGCCATAGCCCTTTCAAAACTCAGACACATACCTTGCTTGGCTCACACCTTGAACCTGGTGGTGCAGTGCTTCCTCACTAATTATCCGGAGTTAACAGGCCTGCTCCATAAGGTTCGAAGACTGTGCTCGCACATCTGCCGGTCGCCGGTACACTCCAGTCGTATGCAGAAGCTGCAGTGATTGCTCCACCTTTCCAAGCACCGCCTAATTATCGACATTGCAACAAGGTGGAACGCCACCCTGCACATGGTTGAGCGGCTGTGCGAACAGAGGCAGGCTGTAATGCATTTGTGGGAGGATACACGAGCAGACACTTTGAGGGCAGACATGGAGTTGACAAATGTGCAGTGGTCGAAGCTGTAAGACCTCTGTAAAGTCCTTCAATGTTTTGAGGAATGCACACGGCTGGTAAGCGCAGACGATGCCATCATAAGCATGAGCATCCCACTTATGCGTCTGCTCATGCAAACTTTGACGCACATCAAGGAGCAGGCGTCTGCAGCCGAGGATGATGAGGAAGAGGAGGAGGGAAGCCTTGATGACTGTAAGCCATTGTCTGTTCAGGGAACTGTCGTGGATGAGGTGGAGGAAGAAGAGGAGGAGGAGGATGATGATGGGGATGATTATTTAGGGGAGGAGGATGCTTCTCGTGGGGCAAGAGAAAATGTTGGCGTGGCAAGGTCTGGTACTGGGTTTTTTCGTGACTGGAGGGATGTGGATTTGCCTGAAAGTGCTCCTCCACCCAGCACTCGCAGTGCATCATTGACACCGGGAACATTGGCCCACATGTCAGATCATGCCTTGCAGATCCTAAAAAGGGACCTAATAGTGCAATCAAGTGTCTCTGACAGTGGGGGTGCACACCCGCCGTCAGACACACCGCTGTACTATGAGGGGCCCAGTGCCAGTACCGACGCCCACGAGTGGGCCCCCTTGCTTGGGCAGGGCCCCAGCATTTGCAATGCTTACCTCTCCCTGCTCCTCCGATGTGTAGTCTGGGCTGTCAAATCCTTCACTGGGACTGCCACTACAAATTTGGTGAACTGATAGAAGATGATGGTTAAGATGTAGCTATGCCCTGTCCCGCTGGCCAGGATCTAGCTTCAGATGATCAATGGCTTCCATTTCTTATGGATGTCGACTCACAATGAGATGCAGTCGTGGTTTCTCATCAGCTTTCACAGTTTTCCTACCCACAGACGTGTGACATTCCAGCGCACATTTTTAAATGTGCCCCTCATGCCAATCCAAATGAATCGCCTACGGCCTGTGGCTTCTGTCTTTTGCACTCCAAAGTTACGTGACATAGCATGATAGGCAGTGAGCACCATGTTTACATCTCTCCCTGTGATCAAAATTATATGGATATGAGTAATGGCGATGGGATCAACGGTACTGCGATACAGCAACACTTTCTTCACAAAGAAAGGTTTTCGCTGTCTCCGCACACTAATTAATTGAGGGTCTGCATCGCCTCTGAGAATTGTGATGGAAGTTTATCCCGTGAATAGGAATTCCTAGATTTCTGCAATCACTAGAATTTATGTCAGTAATAGTATGCATCTCATTTCCTATTGCGGAGAGTCTGGACTGCCTTACTGAGACAGAAATATATATGAAGATTTAAAAATAACACCAAAAGTGTATACTGGTGTACGCTTCAAATACATTTCCTTTTTTCTACTTTTTAGATTGTTGTCTTATCCATACTGAGAACATGGAGATTTTAAATATTTAAACTATGCTATATACAGTGGGGCAAAAAAGTATTTAGTCAGTCAGCAATAGTGCAAGTTCCACCACTTAAAAAGATGAGAGGCGTCTGTAATTTACATCATAGGTAGACCTCAACTATGGGAGACAAACTGAGAAAAAAAAATCCAGAAAATCACATTGTCTGTTTTTTTTTTCATTTTATTTGCATATTATGGTGGAAAATAAGTATTTGGTCAGAAACAAGCAATCAAGATTTCTGGCTCTCACAGACCTGTAACTTCTTCTTTAAGAGTCTCCTCTTTCCTCCACTCATTACCTGTAGTAATGGCACCTGTTTAAACTTGTTATCAGTATAAAAAGACACCTGTGCACACCCTCAAACAGTCTGACTCCAAACTCCACTATGGTGAAGACCAAAGAGCTGTCAAAGGACACCAGAAACAAAATTGTAGCCCTGCACCAGGCTGGGAAGACTGAATCTGCAATAGACAACCAGCTTGGAGTGAAGAAATCAACTGTGGGAGCAATAATTAGAAAATTGCAGACATACAAGACCACTGATAATCTCCCTCGATTTGGTGCTCCACGCAAAATCCCACCCCATGGGGTCAGAATGATCACAAGAACGGTGAGCAAAAATCCCAGAACCACGCGGGGGGACCTAGTGAATGAACTGCAGAGAGCTGGGACCAATGTAACAAGGCCTACCATAAGTAACACACTACGCCACCATGGACTCAGATCCTGCAGTGCCAGACGTGTCCCACTGCTTAAGCCTGTACATGGCCGGGCCCGTCTGAAGTTTGCTAGAGAGCATTTGGATGATCCAGAGGAGTTTTGGGAGAATGTCCTATGGTCTGATGAAACCAAACTGGAACTGTTTGGTAGAAACACAACTTGTCGTGTTTGGAGGAAAAAGAATACTGAGTTGCATCCATCAAACACCATACCTACTGTAAAGCATGGTGGTGGAAACATCATGCTTTGGGGCTGTTTCTCTGCAAAGGGGCCAGGACGACTGATCCGGGTACATGAAAGAATGAATGGGGCCATGTATCGTGAGATTTTGAGTGCAAACCTCCTTCCATCAGCAAGGGCATTGAAGATGAAACGTGGCTGGGTCTTTCAACATGACAATGATCCAAAGCACACCGCCAGGGCAACGAAGGAGTGGCTTCGTAAGAAGCATTTCAAGGTCCTGGAGTGGCCTAGCCAGTCTCCAGATCTCAACCCTATAGAAAACCTTTGGAGGGAGTTGAAAGTCCGTGTTGCCAAGCGAAAAGCCAAAAACATCACTGCTCTAGAGGAGATCTGCATGGAGGAATGGGCCAACATACCAACAACAGTGTGTGGCAACCTTGTGAAGACTTACAGAAAACGTTTGACCTCTGTCATTGCCAACAAAGGATATATCACAAAGTATTGAGATGAAATTTTGTTTCTGACCAAATACTTATTTTCCACCATAATATGCAAATAAAATGAAAAAAAAAAGACAATGTGATTTTCTGGATTTTTTTTTCTCAGTTTGTCTCCCATAGTTGAGGTCTACCAATGATGTAAATTACAGACGCCTCTCATCTTTTTAAGTGGTGGAACTTGCACTATTGCTGACTGACTAAATACTTTTTTGCCCCACTGTATACCTGCTATCCAGTGATAATGTACCCTTTCTCAACTTTGTACAAGCTGGTCAAATCCATACTGGGCCTGAGACCGTCTGAGCCTGCCTCCTGATCTATAGACATAGGTTTTTAATGTGTAAACTATGCTATTCAAACCTGTAATCCAGTGATACGTTACCCTTTCTCACCTTTGTCCAATCACGTCTAATCCATACTGGGCCTGAGACCGTCTGAGCCTGCCTCCTGATATATAGACCTACGTTTTTAATGTGTAAACTATGCTACTCAAACCTGTTATCCTGTGATACAGTACCCTTTCTCACCTTTGTCCAATCACGTCTAATCCATACTGTGCCTGAGACCGTCTGAGCCTGCCTCCTGATATATAGACATAGGTTTTTAATTTGTAAACTATGTTACATATATACGTGTTACCCGGTGAAACTGTACCCTTTATCAACTTTCTAGAATCTTGTCGAATCCATACTGGGCCTGAGAACGGCTGCCGAACTGTTAAGCAAGCTACAGCAACTGTGGTTTGGACACGTACTTTTTTGCATTTTTTCAGGAATGCTTGTTAGGCCTAATTCAGGAATTGCGGTTGACCTGCGCTTACTGGGAAATCATCGTTCGCGGGGAATAATTGGAATCACAGATCCCCATCACTAACGGTGTTCTGCTGGTTATCTGCACCTGTAAGCGACAAAAGCTGGTCCTTTCAGTGTAGCGTGCATGCAGCCCCGGACATGTAAGGCCATGATAGACCATGATAGTGCCAGAGCCTCGCGTATCCCTCTAGTAAGTTTGATGGGTACCGCGGGAGCATGCCGGAGTCTCGTTCGTTAACGGAATAAAGCTGACAAATTGCTAGCACAACTACAAACGGACATACCACACCACACACAATCGACAAAGCTTTCAATATGTGCATCTTTTCTTGAGGTGGCATGGTTGTGGTTTTCCAGGTGGAGTCCAATTAGGCCACAGGCTCCACTCCTGGTGGTGCCCTTTATGACATTCCTTTAAGGTTCAGCTTTGCTATCATACTGCCCCCGGAAAGTAAACACTTTGCCTTCATGGATGCTGTTTGGAGGTTCGTGGGAATAACGCCGCCCAATCGCCAGTTGGCATAATTTATTGGTGGGAAGTCCGATGGTATATGATCGTGTTCGATTTCAGAATTTTTTTTTTTGGTTGGTATTTTACATTTTTATTCCAGCGTTTCTTGACTTCATAAGGGAATGACAAGCCTATATCTGTGTCTCCTCCACCTCCTCCTTTTACTCCTCCACCTCTTTTCTAAATGTAGTTGCCCTTTTCCATATGTAATTTTTGTCTTCTGAGCATTTTCTCTGCTTTGGGACACCTTTTAAGGTGTTTTGTAATTGTTTTCTATGTGTTTGAATGTGTTTGAGTTTGCCTGCCATTGTTTTCAATGGGGTTCGATGAACATTCGACGAGTTTGCCTCCTGTGTGATGAACCAAAACACTAGCGTGGTGGCTCAACACTACTCCTGATATGTAGACATACATTGTTAATGTTTAAACTATGCTATATATACCTGCTATCTGATGATACTGTACACTTTGTCTACTTTTTATATTCTTGTCTAATCCATACTGAGCCTGTGAGCGTCTCTGTGTGACTGATGGAATATATATGGAGATTGACAATTATCCTTTGACTGAATAGAGCTGTACATTTCTGATACAGTGCCATAAATCTGATGTTATTTTGTGTCTATTTTGTGCAAAATTTTTAAGTTTGGTGGAAGAGGCCGCAGACGAGGGCGCGGGGGGGCAAGCTGGTGATGATGGTGGTGGTGCATCTGCTGGTAGTGACAAAAGCACAATAGCAGCTAAGGCAGGAGGTGTTGAGCCTGCGTCATGGTCTGGCTCCGGAACGCCTGGAATGATACCTTTTCTGGAAGTAGGTTAACCGCTTTTAAAGGCGGAGCATGAGGAACTGGTTTTGGCTTACATTGCCGAAACAGACTCCATCAAATATGCCCGCCTCTTCTGAAGTTTCAAAAAATGCAAAAGCACTGAGTGGTCAAGTGCTGGCTCCAGGTCAGGAAGAACCCCTTTCCTTGTGTCCTGCACCCCCACCCAAACTGAATGAGGCAGCTGGCCACACTTCACATTAGTCCATGTAGCTCTTTCTATCATGCCATGCCTGGGTTATCAAGTCAAATCGTGAATTCCCCAGTCCAAGATGAATCTGACATGGAGAGTGGGTGGCCAGCCAGGGCAGTGGGGTTAATCGGTACCGGGCCGGTGTCTCACAGGGATGTGTCACGGTGGTGGTGACTAGTGTTGAGCTTTCCGATACCGCAAGTATCGGGTATCGGCCGATATTAGCTGTATCAGAATTCCGATACTGACTTCCGATACGTTTTTCATATCGGATACCAGAATCGGAAGTTCCCATAATGCTATCAGCCCGCTCGCTTTGATTCAGCCAATGGGAATCCTCAAAAGTGTGGGCACATCCTGTTAGGCATGTAGGCATGTTAACTATTGGCATGGCTGTGATTGGCTGCTGAAATGATGTCATGATGCACTATAAAAGCCACCGCAGCCGCCATTTCTGGTCACTCTGCTGTGAATTCAGTTAGGGACAGGCTGCTGTTGAAGACTGTGAGGGACAGTTAGAAATAGCGATTCCACAAAACATATAGTGCTTAACCCAGGCTACATAAACCACCACTGTAGCATGCTTTTCCCTAGCAGCAGTGTTCATAGCTGTATGCAAGGGCTGTGTGAGTGCAGCTCACGCTGTGGAGTAGGTCCTTCAGCCACATCAGGTTGTAGGACGCCCAGCATGCATCACTGCTGCCTCATACATAGTTTTCTTTTTGAGCTGCCTATTTTTCTTAAATTCTATCTAGTGTGCTTCCATCCGTATCCATATACGTTGGTTGCAAACACTAGTAGTAGACAGCGGAGCCTTTCTGCAGCCTTTCAGTGCTAGTGCCCACTTAGCTGCACTGTTCTAGGCTGTCTGAGAGGTCTCTGACTGTGTGTGAGTGCAGCTCATGCTGAGTAGTGTGTCCTGCAGCTACGTCTGGTTGTAGGCCGCTCAGCGTGCGTCACTGCCTCACACATATTTTTTTCTAATTGCTGCTCATTTTTTCTTCTCCTATTAGTGTGCATCCATCCATATTCATCTACATTGGTTGGTTGCAAACACTATATAGGAGTAGATAGAGGAGCCTTTTTTCTGGCTTGTGCCCTTCAGCTGCAGCCAGATTAGTATTACCCAATTTTTTTGGAGCCTCATCTTTTGCATTGTAGGTTACCTTCCTGCATTGTAATAGCTCCAGAAAGTTGGTGATACTCTCACTTTCAAATCTTTGGTCACATCCTTTTAGTTTTTTTTCCCAAAAAAATCCAACAAAGTTCACACCAAACACTACATTTGAAAGTTGTGTAGGCCACATTAGCTCCCATTAAAGTGTAGTCGACACACACTTCATAAAATTAGTGTTTCTTATACCTGTAACCAGCTGTTCAGGAATAAGCACACTAAGGCCCCCCTTTGTACTTTTCTGCCTATCTTTCTCAGTCTAGCAAGATGAAGAAGGCAGGGAGTAAGGCACGTGGCCGTGGGCGTGGAGTTTCAGCAGGGAGAGGACGTGGGGATTCTGTGCCTGCTGTTGGCACCAGTGAGTCAGCATCCCCCAGTTTTAGCAGGCAACAGTCCTTTATGCGCAGCTTTGTAGGACCTCACTGTTCCCCACTGCTGCGGGAGGAACAAATTGAAGCAGTTGTGGGATGGATGGCAGCTAACACATTGACTTCAATTACTTCCACATCCTCTCAGGGCCAGAGCACCGAAGAGCAACCATCTGTCTCTTCACCACCTGCCAAAGTGCCCAGGCAGTCAGAGAGCCCTGGACAGGAGCCATCACAGTCTCTACTTCTGTTCTCGGAATCTGTTGGTTTGGAAAGAGGGGGCCAGCCAATCAGCATTCCAGAATGTGAAGAAGAGGGAGTATGCAGTGATGCGCAACTTCTTTGTCCCTCTGAATCTGAAGAGGCGGGTGGGCCAGTGCCTATGGTCAGCACACCTCAGTACATATCAGATGATGACGAGACACAGGTGCCACTTTCTGTTGCATACGGTGCTAGCGAGACAACCCAGGAGAAGAAGGTGTTTGAAGAGGGGAGTGTAGATAATGAGGTCCTTGACCCATCATGGGGTGAGGAACAGGAAGGTGGTGGGAGCAGCTCTGAGGAAGAGATTCCCCGAACGGCCAAAACCGGAGGGAGAGGGAGGGGGCAGACTTGGTTGCCTGTAACCTCCAATTCGGCACCCTAGCATTCCACTTTCAAAAGGCAAAACGGGCGCTCCCAAGACTTGCAGTGCGGGGTCCTTTTTTGACACAGTTGCAGATGACATTTGCTTTGTCAAATGCAAGCTGTGTCATCAGAGAGTCAAAAGAGGGAAAAATGTCAGCAACCTCAATACCACTAATATGTGGAAACATGTGTGGACCAAGCACGAGGTGGAGCTATACAGACACACTGAAGACGTAGGCCAACGTACAACACCACCTACCACCTCTTCAGCTCGTGTTGGGGCCTCTTCCTCCAGCTCACACACAGCTGGTTCGGCTTCCTCACAGGATCGCCAAGTAAGAACCTCTGGCACTGTTGTCCGGAGACCCTGTGACATTCCACCCACAGCACCACGTTCCAAGTCATCCTCACACTCCCAGGCCACTCGACAGCCATCGGTAGCACAGGCATGGGAGAAAAGGCGGCCATACTCGGCAAACCATCCCCGAGCACAGGCTCTGAATGCTGGCATTGCTAAACTACTGGCACTTAAAATGCTCTCATTCAGGCTGGTGGAGACTTCATGGCATTGGCAGTCCCACAATACACCGTGCCCAGCCGCTTTTATTTCAGCAGGCGAGCCGTCCCTGCTCTGCAGAAACATGTGGAGGCAAACATAAAACATGCGCTACTAAATGTCATCAGTAGCAAGGTCCACCTGACCACTGATGCGTGGACCAGTAACCATGGACAGGGACGATACCTTTCCCTCAGTGCTCATTGGGTCAATGTTGTGGAGCCGGGTACAGATCTGGAGAGTGGCGCTCTACGTGTTCTGCCAACTCCACGGATTGCAGGAATCCATTCTCTACACATTGACTCCTCCTACTCAAGTTCCTCTGAAACAGCGCAGCAGGAGCCTGTTACGACCGATATGAGCACAGACATGGCCAAACGTCAACAGGCCGTACTGAAATTAATTTCTTTGGGGAATCGAAGCCACACAGCGTCGGAGCTCTGGAATGCCATCAAGCAGGAGAGCGACGTGTGGTTTGTGCCAGCGAATCTCCAGCCGGGCTTGGTAGTGTGTGACAATGGCCGAAATCTGGTGGCAGCTCTTGGCCTAGGCAACCTCACTCACATCCCATGTCTGGCACGTGTGCTCAACTTGGTCGTGCAGAGCTTTCTGAGGGACTATCCGGATCTTGATGCACTGCTGCACAAGGTCCGCAGAGAGTGCGCCCACTTGCGGCGTTTCAGCACGGCAAGATCGCGCCTTGCTGCTCTGCAGCGCCGATTACGCCTTCCGGAACATCGCATGAGCAGCAGGCAGCAGTCATGGAGTACCAGCTGCATCAGGCGCAAACAAGTCGCACTGTGCGCCGATCACACTTCAGCACCACTGAGTGGGCCTCTATGAAGGACATCTGCCTCGTTTTGCGTGCCTTTGATGATTCCACGCGGATGGCGAGTGCAGATGATGCACTAGTCAGCATGACTGTCCCCCTTATCTGCCTGCTTCAAAAAACACTGCAAGCACTAAGGGATGAGGTTTTGGAAGAGGTGGAGGATGAGGAGTCCCAAATGCCATCTGCTTCTGGACAGTCTGCGCTACGTGCTTCCTCACAAAGGCCTAGGCAGGGGACACTTTGTGAGGAGGATGAGGAGGAGTCGATGGAGGAGGAAGACATCTCTCCAGAGGAGGGAGGTACACAAAGCTCTAGTCAGTATGTACAGCGAGGGTGGGGTGATGCAGAGCAGGCAGAGATCACGCCTCAAGCAGGGGACAGCGGTTTTTTGGCAGTTGGGAGTCTGCAGCACATGGTTGACTTCATGCTGCAGTGCCTGAGAAATGACCGCCGCATCGCCCACATTCTCTACAAGGCTGATTAATGGGTGTACACCCTCCTAGATCCTCGCTACTGGGACAACTTGCAAACCCTCATACCAACGTTGAACCGGGAGCGTAAACTGCGGGAGTACCAAGACACACTGGTGCAGTCCATCATGTTTTCCATTCCACCCGACAGCAGTGGTGCTAGTGCTTTACAAAGCACCTCTGTGCGTCGAGCCAGTGAAGGAAACTCGGCACAAAGAGGGAGCAGAGGCAGCACCTCAGCACAAGGCAAGACCACTATGGCCCAAATGTGGCAAAGTTTTGTGTGTCCGCCACAATTGTCTACACCATCACTGACGGCTCCAGTCAGCAGGAGGCAATGTTTCCGTCAGATGGTGACAGACTACATGTCTTGCCCTGTGAGTGTACCCCCAGATGGCTCTTCCCCCTTCAAGTTTTGGGTCTCTAATCTGGATACATGGCCAGAGCTTAGCCAGTATGCATTGGAGGTGCTGGCTTGCCCTACTGCCAGTGTATTATCGGAACGCGTCTTTAGTGCCGCAGGTGGTGTACTAACAGACCGTTGCACACGACTTTCTTCCGATAACGTCGACCGGCTTACTTTTCTGAAAATGAACAAGGCATGGATCTCCCCAGAATTTTCCAGTCCTCTTCCCGACTAAATAATTGGTTGGCAACTGTATCCAGGTCTCCTGTTGTGTTCATGTTTCTACCACCTGAACTATAATCCCTGGGCTTTAACACAGCCAGTTGTCGCTCAGATGTGTCGTCTGCACAGAGGAAAACACTAGCTCCGGTGTTAGTGGGGTTCAGTAATGCCAGCTGCTCCCCTGCTGTGTGGACGGCAAAGTCTCCTGCTCCATCCACATTCAAGCTACTACTGATTTTTAACCCTGCTCCACTTAGGCCTCTGGCTCCACTGTCTCTAGTATTTCCCCTGGCCTCCAACCCCGCCAGTGACAGCTCTTAAGTGGCGTCTGCACAATCCACACTTGTTCCAGTGTTACTTGGCCTCAGTCACGTCAGTTGATCCCCTGATGTGTGTCCGGCAAGGTCTCCTGCTCTGTCCACATTCCCATTACTAGTAGTGTGAATGAGGACAGAGCAGGAGACCTTGCCGGACACACATCAGGGGATCAACTGACAGGACTGAGCCCAAGTAACACAGGAACAATTGTGGATTGTGCTGACGCCACTTCAGAGCTGTCACTGGTGGGGTTGGAGGCCAGGGGAAGTACTAGAGACAGTGGAGCCTGAGGCCTAAGTGGAGCACGGTTACAATCAGTAGTAGTCTACAACCTCTACAAAACGTGCTGCAAGTTGGCCTCAGCCTGCTCCATGCCTCATCCTGGGCTCCAACAACGCCAGTTGGTGTTCAGAAGTGCCGTCTTCGCAGAGAAAAACACACTAGCTACTGTGTCTGTGGGGTTCAGTAATGCCAGCTGTTCCCCTGCTGAGTAGACGGCAAAGTCTCCTGCTGCCTCCACATGCCAACACCATCAGGCCTCAGCCTGCTCCATGCCTCATCCTGGGCTCCAACAATGCCAGTTGGTGTTCAGAAGTGCCATCTTCGCAGAGAAACACACACTAGCTCCTGTGTTAGTGGGGTTTAGTAATGCCAGCTTTTCCCCTGCTGTGTAGACGGCAAAGTCTCCTGCTCCATCCACATGCAAACTACTACAGATTTGTAACTGTGCTCCATTTAAGCCTCTGGCTCCACTGTCTCTAGTTTTTCCCCTGCCCTCCAACCCCGCCAGTTTCTGCTCTGAAGTGGCGTCTGCACAATCCACACTTGTTCCTGAGTTACTGTGGCTCAGTCACGTCAGTTGATTCCCTGATGTGTGTCCGGCAAGGTCTCCTGGTCTGTCCACATTCCCATTACTAGTAGTGTGAATGAGGACTGAGCAGGAGACCTTGCCAGACACACATCAGGGGATCAACTGATGTGACTGAGCCACAGTTACACAGGAACAAGTGTGGATTGTGCAGACGCCACTTCAGAGCAGCAACTGGCGGGGTTGGAGGCCAGGGGAAATACTAGAGACAGTGGAGCCGGAGGCAATAGTGGAGCACGGTTACAATCAGTAGTAGTCTACAACCTCTATAAAACCAGCTGCAAGTTGGCCTCTGCCTGCTGCATGCTTCATCCTGGGCTACAACACAGCCAGTTGTAGCCTGCAAGTGCCGTCCGCACAGATTGAAACACTCGCTCCGGTGTCTGTAGGGTTCAGTAACGCCAGCTGTTCCCCTGCTGTGTGGATGGCAAAGTCTCCTGCTGCCTCCAAACTCACACTACATCGTATTTTCTCCTCGCTCCAAGTAGGCCTCAGCCTGCTCGGAGCATTGATCTTGGGCTACAACACAGCCAGTTGTAGCCTGGAAGTGCTGTCCGCACAGATTGAAACACTCACTCTGGTGTCTGTGGGGTTCAGTAACGCCAACTGTTCCCCGGCTGTGTGGATGAAAAAGTCTCCTGCTGCCTACACAGTCACACTACTACTGATTTTTAACCATGCTCCACTTAGGCCTCTGGCTCTACTGTCTCAAGTATTTCCCCTGGCCTCCAGCCCCGCCAGTAGCACAGGTACCTCCTGCTTAGTAACCATGTTCCAGCACTGTCAGCTGGTCCATGGTTGTGCCATTGGCTCTTGTTCCTTCTGCTGCCACTCTGGGTTCCAGCACCTTCAGCTGGTTCTTGGTAGTGCCATAGAGTATTGTAGCTTCTGCTACCCATCCGGGTTCTAGCACCGTCAGCTGGTTCTCGGCAGTGTCTTTGGCACGGGTACTCCCTCCTGCCCAGCCTGGTTCCAGCCCGCCTGCTGTTTCCGGGTAGGGTCAACGTCACTTTGCCACCGATACGTTGTCCTGTCGTGTTGCGGTCGGGTTAGCCGAGTCTATGGTGCCTGGAGTTTTGGTGCTTCCTATGTGGGCTGCAGGTTCTGGTAATAAAGGCTGGTTCCGTAGCTCCAATAGGACAAGCACCCCCTGTTGGACTGTGGGTTTCGGAAACTGCGTCCTGCTCGCGGCCTTGCAACTTTGTTGATCATGGGTACCTTCTGCTACCCATCCAGATTCCAGCACCGTCAGCTGGTTCTCGGCAGAGCCTTTGGCCTAGGTGCCTCCTTCTCGGTATCCGAGTTCCAGCAACGTCTGCTGGTCCTTGGTAGTGCTTTTTAGCACAGATACCTCCTGCTTAGAAACCGGGTTCCCTCACCATCAGCTGGTCCACGGTTGTCCCATTGGCTCTTGTTCCTTCTGCTGCCCCTCCGGGTTCCAGCACCGTCAGCTGGTCCTCGCTAGTGTCATTTGCTCTTGCAGCTTCTGCTACCCATCCGAGTTCCAGCACCGTCAGCTGGTTCTCGGCAGTGCCTTTGGCCTAGGTGCCTCCTTCTTGGTATCCGAGTTCCAGCAACGTCTGCTGGTCCTTGGTAGTGCTTTGGAGCACAGGTACCTCCTGCTTAGTAACCGTGTTCCAGCACCGTCAGCTGGTCCACGGTTGTGCCATTGGATCTTGTTCATTCTTCTGCCCCTCCGGGTTCCAGTACCGTCAGCTAGTTCTCGGCAGTGCCTTTGGCCTAGGTGCCTCCTTCTTGGTATCCGAGTTCCAGCAACGTCTGCTGGTCCTTGGTAGTGCTTTGGAGCACAGGTACCTCCTGCTTAGTAACCGTGCTCCAGCAACGTCAGCTGGTCCACGGTTGTGCCATTGGCTCTTGTTCATTCTGCTGCCCCTCCGGGTTCCAGTACCGTCAGCTGGTTCTCGGCAGTTCCTCAGCCTTCTTGTACCTTCTGTTACTTTTCCAAGTTCAAGCTTGTGGAAATGGTTTTTGATTCTCACTCTGGACCTCCCTGACAATGACCCTGAAGATGACGACCCTGAAGACCACACAGAAGAATACCTAAAAGATGACCCTGAAGAAGATGACCAAGAGGACAAATAACAGGAAGACAACCACCAAGATGCAGAACAACAAGAGACAGAAGACCAAGAAGCATAAAAACCAAAAGCAGAAGAACATTAAGCATAAGACTAAAAATCAGAGCAAATGATATTATCTAATTTATAAGCAGAAGAAGACTAAGCAGTGTATGGGGTTGAGTCCGTTCCTCCTCGTGGTGCCCCTGGAAAAGGCCTGCTGCTGCAGGCCAAACTGAACGCGGACAAATCCTGTTGTAAATCTGTTGTCACAGGCTGAACGGAAGGTGTAATCTTCAAACTTTTATAGATAACAACTACAGGAATGCCTGACACAAATAAGAATATGATGAAGAAGAATAGGAAGAAGCTGAAGAAGTTGAATATGAAGAAGAATAATAGTTGAATAAGAAGAATATGAAGAATGTAAAATAAAAATTAAATAGGAAGAAGGTGAAGAAGAAGAAGAAGAAGATTAATAAGGTGAAGAAGAAGTTGATGAAAAAGATGCTGCTGAGGATGATGAAGGAGAAAGTGTGGGAGAAGTAAAAAAGAAGGTGAAGAGCATGGAAGTAGTGAAACATACATATCTGACAAAATATAGAAGAGGTTAACATATCTTTGTAACTCCAAACGTCTTTAAAAAGAAAAATTTAATTCCTGCTATTCCATTTGATTGGGCTAAAACTCTATGGCTTTAATGTCTCCTACACCTTCCACAATACATTCTACATTATTATTAGTTGTGTTTCTTCATGTAGAATTAACCTACAGGGAAAGAAAGGGTTTTTTTTAATTCCGATATTTCAGTTCCATTGACTTGAATGGGACTTCCGGGATCGGAATCGGCGATACCCGATACTTTTTTTTAGATCGGCCGATCCTTTCCGATCCGATATTTTTCAGTATCGGGTGGTATCACTCAACACTAGTGGTGACCCGTTCCGTGGCCCTGGGCGTCCATGCAAAGAGGTGAATTACGTTTATAGGTGAATGATACGTGATGCCACCTCTGGTTTCTGATTAGATTGACCAGCGCTGCAGTGTCGCTTCTGTGGGACAGATGTTGTGGTGCAGCTAAGATGTAGAAGACCTGCACAGGTAGGGCCATAGTCGCAGGGCAGATGAAAGAGTTGGGAGATGGTGTGCAGTGCAGAATGTAGCTGAGCCGTGCGCCAGGCGCAGGAGAAAGATGACAGACACAGTCGTGCAGTTCCTTTACCTGTACTTGGTAGGTGCTGTCCAGGACCCAGAGTACAGATGGAGAAGGAGTTGGTAAGCCTGGCAGCCAGTTTGGATTTCTCTCTCTGCAGATAGGTAGTGTGGCCTCCGTTCTAGCGCTTATCTGAGGTACTCGCAGTGCTGAGTTCAATGAAGTTCCCCCTGTTGACTCTCTTTTGGAATTTTCTCGTATGGCTGGCAGCCGTAGCCTTTTCCTTCAGGCTCACACACGTCGATGCTCGGGCCTCCGAGCCTCAGTTGGGTACAGAGCATTTACAGCTGCTACTTCCTCCAGATTCTGCTGCAGGAACATCAGTGTCCCTACAAACTCGGAGACCGGAATCCGGACCATGCACTCCAGCTAGGAGTGAGCCTTAACTCTGCTCATCCTCCAGCTCCCCTTCTTACGTCCACACACTTCCCCTTCCCTGCACGGAATGGCGTAACTTATCTCCTCCCGACCACAGAGAGCAACTCCTCAGCAGTCATGTTCAGAGGTCTCCCTGCTGGTGTGGAGTCGAAAATGTGTTGTGTGTTGATTTAACTGCTAGAGAGATCCTTCGTTGCTCCCAAGCATGACATCACACTCCCTAGGAGGAAGGTAATGCCACTGTGGCGACCGTACTCCTGGGGACGCCAATAGTGCACTGATGCCCAGCCACTGCTAGATGATTCTGCTGGTAGATTGACCCAGACCACTACATTCCCCTCACACTCTACACAGCCAGAATCTGACCCAGAGGAAACTCAGGTTCCCCTTCCCGCATACTATACCACCTTTCACGGTGACAAAGAGGAAGGTGCAGATGAAAGTGCAGGTTCCTTGAGCTGGTGGGGGGCATACTCATGGGCGACGGCACTGGCACAGGGCCCCTCATAGTACGCAAAAGTGTCTCTGCCGGTGGGAGGCCACCCCCACGCGCCGTCAGACACACCGCCACACACTGCCGTACTATTAGAGGGGCCCTGTGCCACTGCCGTCGCCAATGAGTGGGCCTCCCCTGCTTGCTCAGGATCAAAGCACTTGCAAAGTTGAAATACTTACCTCTCCCTGCTCCACCGCTATGACGTCTTCCGCGTTTCCTGACAGTGATAGTCTGATAAGAGAGTGCAATGACATCACGTCTGTACGCCCTCTGCCTAAACAGCCAAGTGCAGGGAGATAGACGATGGGGATGACGAGGAGTCCAGACTAGCACAGGGATTCCATAGCAAGGAGACTTATTTAATTGTTTTCAATGTTGGGACAGCAATTTTTGGGGAGCACTATACTCTGGAGAATGATATAAGGGGCCCACCATACACTGGAGCATTCCAAAGGTGGATATCAGACACTGGAGCAGCATTTACAGGGCACATTATACACTAGAGCATTAGAAATGGGGCCCATTATGTATGGAGCATTATTTGACCCCATAAAACAGTGGAGCTTCATCCATGGGGACCAACATATACTGTAGCATTATGTGGAGCTCATCATATACTGTTTCAAACATTACCGTATTTTTCGGATTGTAAGACGCACTTTTGTTTCCCCCAAATTGTGGGGGAAATAGGGGTGCATCTTACAATCATATAGTGCAAAAAACTGGGGGAGAAAACTTACTTTTGCGGTGGCGGCTGCGGTTGCAATGGCGGCGGCGGTAGCGATGGCGGCGGCGGCTGCTGAGCAGCCTGGTACAAGGCAGGGTCTCCGGTGGGGCAATGCAGCAGGCCTGGAGCTCGGGATATCGATGCGGTTAACCGGCGGTGCGCGAGCGGCATAGTGCAGGGCGGCACCATGACACTTCCGGGAACAGGCTGTGAGTTTCCGGTTTCTGATGGAATACCGGTATCACAGCCTGTGTCTGCAGGACTACAAGAAAATGGCCGCCAAACCGGCACATGCGCAGATGGAGCTCTGTCACTGTAGCAACAGGACGCTCCGCTGCACACGGAGACCTAAAGCAGAGGAGGGAGAGAAGCATGTTTCTCCTCCTCCTTGTTTGCAGTGATGGATATTGATTGGTGGAGGGAACTATTGCTGAGCTGCTTCCACCAATCAGGTATCTATCCCTGCAAAATGTATAGTAGCAATTTCTTTTACCACAGTGCACACATTATTCCGAGATCCTTGGGAGAGGTGAGGCAGTGCACACATTGAAGGGAAGTACAACCCCCATCATCCTTCAGAATACCATATACTCTATCAATGGATGTATTCTGATGGATGATGGGGGTTGTAGCCATATTTTGGTGTAAATAGGGATAGTGCCCAAAGTGTTTATTGCAACTGTGACTACCACCTCCCTCATCTTTCAGAATACACCCATGTATACAGTACATGGGTGTATTCCTATTGATGAGGGGGGTGGCAGTCACAATATATGGTACTACACACACCACACACTGTACTGTGATTCACAGATCCCAATAACAGTGCGTTATCCACAGATCCCCATAACAATGCGTCATCCACAGATCCCCATAACAGTGCGTCATACACAGATCCCCATAACAGTGCGTCACCACAGATCCCCATAACACTGCGTCATCCACAGATCCCCATAACAGTGCGTCACCACAGATCCCCATAACACTGCGTCATCCACAGATCCCCATAACAGTGCGTCACCACAGATCTCCCATAACAGTGTGTCTCCACAGATCTCCCATAACAGTGCGTCACAGATCCCTCATAGGAGTGCATCGCCACAGATCCCCATAACAGTGTGTCACCACAGATCCCCATAACAGTGCGTCAACCACAGATCCCCATAACAGTGCATCAACCACAGATCCTCATAACAGTGTCACCACAGATCCCCATAACAGTGCGTCATCCACAGATCCCCATAACACTGCGTCATCCACAGATCCCCATAACACTGCGTCATCCACAGATCACCCATAGCAGTGCATCACCACAGATCCCCCATAGCAGTGAGTCATCACAGATCCCCCATAGTAGTGCATCACCACAGATCCCCATAACAGTGCGTCACCACAGATCACCCATGGCAGTGCATCACCATATGGTTTTTGCACATTATTTGACTCAAAATATTTTTTTTCTTATTTTCCTCCTCTAAAACCTAGGTGCGCCTTATAATCAGGTGCGTCTTATAAAGCGAAAAATACGGTATATGGGACCAATGATTCTGTATGGAGAAATATATGGGCCTCTTTACTCTGTATAGTGCACTATGTGGTGGCCATAATACTGTATGGAGTAATATACTGTCCGTTTTTGGAGCTGCTAAAAATGGATATCAGTCATGAGATGTAAAAAGTGAAGTATTTTTCATTGTACTATGCCGCTATTTCTCTGCGGTATCGGAGCATCCTGAGTTGTGGTATGTGCTAAAGGGGGCTCTTTGGCCCAGGGCACATGAAAACCTGGAGCCAGCCCTACCCCCCCACAAATTTAGCCAAATAACCCCCATTTTTCAGTGCGTGACTAGTATTATGAAGTAAATTAAGGTTGAAATGCTTCAGCAATCAGAACTGATGTTTTTGGCATTCAAAAGGGCACTGTAGGTGTGTTTCCTGTCCTCCACTCACTGCCGACTTTGCTTCCCCATTGACTTGCATTGGGTTTCGTGTTTCAGTCGGCCTTCGACTTTTCACGATAATCGGTCGATTTCGTTCGATCCGACTCGACCCGAAAAAAAGGCAAAGTCGCTCATCTCTAATGGATTTATTTTGAACTTAGGGTTTCAGATTGTTATCTGTTTAGGATCTGAAAAAAAATGTTAGGTCCTGGATTCATTTTATGCTTTGATCTGTGGCTCATTTAACAGTTTTCCGTGGGATCCATGATTTTCTTTTGCTTTCATCTGAATCGTCAGCCACTTGTTGCACACCTATCCCGGGTGTCCCAGGCTTTGCTCCTTACTCCTGAGTCCGCTGCCCTCTGCTGTGCTCTACATCAAGTTTTGGAGGTTGCCAGGAGCGGATCAATGACATCATCACACTAGACCTATTTAAGGCCCATTGATACACACACCTACCTGTGTTTTGGAACGAGTCTCTAGACTTCTATGTTTGGTCTTCACTAACTCCAGTGCATACTGTACTTTACTTGCTTCCATTCCTTCTTGGTTCCACTTCATCCGTCCTTCTGCTCCTGTGATTCCTGAGTATGCCAAATCCTTGCTGCCCATGTTCCTTCCAGCTGGCTGCATCAATGCCTGGGGGCAGTATGCCCACCTGTACCTGGCGCTAAGAGAATCCACCTTACATGGTGAACCTTGTACCACTATTCTTTTGTCAGTTTAGTATTTAGGGACTATGGACCATTCTATAATTTCAGTAAATGAGCAACTAAGACAGATGCGGACACAAGAGTTACAGAGTGAGAAGTATGTGTTGCTATAGAGGGTGAGGATGAGCTGTACACTGGATCAGCTAAGGACACCTGGGCAGTAAACTCTGCAGTCATTAGTGGAAGTCATCACAGCACTTTGGTCAGCATGGAGAAGAAAGTAAAGTGAATGACTCTAATTAGTGAACAGTCGAGTCATTGGATGTAATTGCCGTGTATTCTGTCTGAAAAATTGTCCCAACAGTGCTACATTATCTTCTATTATCTGCAGCAATTTGATGCTTTACTAGACTACATGGCGTTATTTTTGTTATATTGGTTTGTACATAGTGGTAACATATAACTTTCCCTGACTATGCAGTTAGAGGTCTTTGTGTTCCAATTTTAATACCTGTCTTCATAATATTGTTGGTGGGGATTTTATATTTAGAGAGTAGTGAGAGAGATGAATAAAATTTAAAAAAATAATACAATTGATATTAAAGGGAAGCAATCATCTAAAAATTACTTTTGTTGAATACATACAGTATATATATTTTTAACGTGAGCAATACTTTGCTCTTGCAATTTCCGTACCTTCCACGAGGGCTTTTTTAGACTCTTAGGGTATGTGCACATGGTGTGGATTTTGCTGCGGTTCCGCAGCGTTTCTGCACCTGCGGGTCTGCAGCAGATTCTACTGCGTTGTACAGTACATTTATTTCCTATGGAAATAAAAAAAAGCTGTGCACATGCTGCGGTTTTTTCCACGTGGTTTTGCTGCGGTTTACAAACCGCAGCATGTCAATTGTTTGGTGCAGAAACGCTGCAGTTTTACACCTCATCCATTATGAGGTGTAAAACTGCAGGGCAAAACCGCAGATAAACCGCAGGACTTTTGTCCTGCGGATTTACCTGCGGTTTTCTCTACAAAATCCTTACACCCAAAAAACTACGTGTGCACATAGCCTTACTTCCTGTTGTTTCAGGAAACAACACATGTACATAGCCATAATAGTCATATCCCAACCATATTTTTTGTATTAAAGCATCTAATGAGTGTATGAAAAGGTCATTATGAGGGGAGGTGGAGCAGGGTCAGCTGTGACATCACCTATTTGTGTCTTTAGCTCTGTATAGAGGAGTTACATGTCATTTAATCTGGCCTCTGATGATAAGGAACCTTGCTGAAAACTATTCCTGAAAGGAGAGGAAGTATGACTCTTAAAAAAAATTGTCATGATCCAGGACGGGGTTTCGCTTTCTGGTCAGACAGGGGGTTAATTGTTTCTGCCTCTCTCTGGCAGAGGGCGGCTATTTAATGCTCACTAGACCTAGGTCCGGTGTCAGTTATACTTCTGCCCTCGGCAGAGTTAGTTGACCTCTGGTGTACGTGTGCCTTGTGCCTGATTACTTGTTGCTTGTTTGGTTTTGATCCGGTTCTGTCCCTGTTACGAGTTCTGCCTGTCCCTTTTGTACCGCACCACTCTCTCGTGTATAACTCTCTGCTTGTGACTTGACTATTCTCTGCTCATCCCGCTGTACCGCGCTTGCCCGTACTGTGTATGACCTTTGGCTTTGTCTAGCCTCCCATCTGTATATCCCTCCTGTACCTCGTTTGCCCGTTCTGTGTATGACCTTCGTTTTGCCTGACTCTGAGTTGTTGTATGGTGTCCTCCCATCTCTGAAAGCAGAACGCTAAGCCCCGCCCCCTTGCAGTCACATCACCGTAGGTCCTGTGCCAGCTTGCTAACTTCAGCGTCCACAGGTCCTGTGCATCTTTACTTTCCGGCGTTGACAGGATCCTGACACTGATAGTTTGAAGCACGCATTGTCACCGCTGCTGCCCTGCACCACAGGTATCTTTGAGCACTGTTTTTGTACTCAGGACATGCGCACTGGCTCAGTGAGCGAGTGTTGTGCGGTGTTCCTGACAAAAATGCTAGTGGCCAGTTTGAAAATTGCAAGATTACTATTTTTTTTTAATATTGTCAATTTGGAAAAAAATACATATAACACACAAAAAAATTATTTAGTCAATAGGTAATTTTCTGAATAAATATTACATGTGCTGTTTAGCACAATTTGTTTCTTTTACTTTCCTGGTATTGATGGTTACTGTGTCATTGATGCTATTCCCTATACTCCTTCTATTAATAATCAGTAAGAACTAAGTAAAAAATTTTGATGTACATACTCTTTTACTACATAAAACACATGAGCCATCTAAGTTTTGAACATAGGCTTTGATATAATTAAAAGAATCTTTTTTTCCTTCAATTCCCTTTACTCCTATCCTATGAACAGTATCATTTAATTAAATACAGGAGTACAATGAGTTTTTGACTTGCGGGTAGAAGAAAGATCATGGTTAAGTGCATTACGCTGTGTTATTACATTCAGATGGAGAAGATATTTCTCTGTATGTGCCTTAAAAACCCAGTTCTTTCTTGTCTGTTATATAGCCCGTCTGTCACTTTAATGGTAGTGATCTAAAACTAATTTTAACATCTGTGCCCTTGGATCACAGCCTTCACTGTATAAGTTATCTTATACAATTCAGCCAAGCACTTTAGCACGTTTGTGCTGCTTATTTTAAGCTCATTTGGTGGCCCTGCAATAAAAATAACTCACAGACCAAAACTAGTTAACATGAATTTTATTTTCTTACTTAAAAGAGTTTTCAGTTTTGAGAAAAGTGGTCACCAAACAATCAGATACTTGTGGAAAATTGTCAGGGCCCGCTGCCAGACAGGATTTCACCGGCGGCAGTGCAGGAGGCTGACCTGGAAGTCTGGTGCCGGGGGTAATCCCATGGCACCGGGTAGCAGTGAATGCGAGCGATACTAGCGGTGCTGAGGCAGCTAGACGCTCGCAGGAGAGGGCAGACAGGACATGCGGTCACGTGACAGAGAGTTAGAGGAGGTGGGCAAAGCCTAGTGCCGCTGTGGAGGGAGACAGCGCGGGGTTGCTGCGGCTCCAGGGGGCACCTGCAGGAAGGAGTGGAGGTCTCAGGGATGTTAAATGGGAAGCAGAGATAACGTAGTCACACAAGCCAAGGTCAAAACACAAAGAGGGCGGCGCAGTACACAGGGCCAGTCAGAACGGTAGTCAGAACATAGCAAGAGATCAGTTAACCAGGACGGACAATAAACGGTACAAAAACAGCAGGCAAGAATCACAATGGGGACGGAACCAGATCAGAACCAGACAAGCAGACAATAGCACAGGCACACAGCACAGCAGGGTTAGACACACTCAGCCAAGGGTCAGAGTATAAACGACAAGGAATGGTCTCACAGTGAGGCTATAAAAAGCCTCCCAGGACCCAGAAAGAGGCCATCAGAGTTAACCCTGTAACTACCTACTCCGAGAACCCAGTAAACCATGACAAAAATGTAGTGCTCACCCTTGCTGGTTCCCCACTAGTGCTCCCATGTCTGTCCATTGGCTGCAACATCACGTCAACAGTGCACATTACTGCCAATTACTGAGCTTGGCAGCTTGCGTCATCCATATCGGCAGAGCCGCTGATTGGCTGCCAACGTGGCATCACTGTTGCAGGCAAAACACATAGATGGGAGTAATAGCGTGGAGCTGGTGCTGTACCTGGGGAGGGGAGTACTACCTCTTAATTGATTACTAGTATAACATCAATGGGGATTGCTTTTCTAAAAGTGGAAAACTCCTTTAAAACCATCATGTTATAAGATGTTTGTAGTCCTAGTGTACTAGTTCCATTGTTACAAACAGGCTCAGACTGGCCCACAGGAGAACAGGGGAATCCTCCAACAGGCCCCTCTGGAAGAGTGAGCCATTACCCCCAACATTAACAGTAGTTGGCCAATATATTAATTCACTGTGTGCAGACAAAACATTCATTCAGCAAACTACCTAGTTTATTTTTATATAGAAGCAAATTTGTGAAAGCGAGTTACATAATATTTGCATGAATCTGAACAGTGGGCGTTACTGGTGGGTCCTTGCCATCCCAGTCCTACACTGGTTACAAATACATAGAGGTGACAAAATCTGCTGACCCTTAATCTCATCAAATGCATTGTCATTTACATGAATTACTTTTTTGCAGTATTAAAGGAGTTTTCCAGGCTTGGGAGGAAGTTCTGCAGTCACTCCATGTGACTGCAGACATCTGAATTCTAACAGTGTGCATAATGCAAGCTTTTAATGGTGCTGAGAAATAAGGTTATAGCGCCACACAGCTTCTGAAAATCTCTGAGGTCTCAGCTGCTAGGGGTAGCTGAGACCCCAGAGAACATGATTCGGATTGTTTTTTACCGACTCCAGTGTTGTGATCACTGTTATTCTCGGAATAACAGCAGCTGAAAAAAAAGTCAGATTTCCCATTTATTTTTCTCTCATATGATATGATCTAGCACGTCAGAGGAGAAAGAAATGGGGTCTCCTGAGGCCCCCCCGGGACCTGCGGTGTCCCCTGGTCCCTCTGGCTGTGTCCCCCTGCCCTCGGCGTCTTCTTCTGGTAAAAAAATGGCGGGCGCATGCGCAGTGCACCCGCCGAGATCTGCCAGCTGGTACCCGACAATAATAGGAGATTTCTCCTATTGAATAATTTTAGTTACTCTGATAGACCTTTGGGGTTATAGTTGGAGTTATAGCCAGGGTTAGAGTTGGACTATGGTTAGGTTTACGGTTGGGGGTTATAGTTGGGGTAATAGCTAGGGTTAGAGCTAGGGTTAGGGTTGGGGCTAGGGTTAGGGTTGGAGCTAGGTTTAGGGCTGGGTTTAGGGTTGTGTTGGGGTTAGGGTGGTGTTGGGGTTGGGGTTGTAGTTAGGGTTATGGTTAGGGTTGTGATTAGGGTTAGGGGTGTGTTGGGGTTAGGATTGGGGTTAGGGCTGTTAGGGTTGAAGTTAGAATTGGGGGGTTCCCCTGTTTAGGTACAAACACGACATGGCGCCCGCCCATTGATTCCAGACAATTTTGTATACAAAAAGTCAAATGGTGCTCCCTCCCTTCTGAACCCTGCCATGGACCCAAACAGTGGCTTTCCCCCACATACGGGGTATCAGACTACAACAGGAGATTTTGTGGTCCATTTTCTCCTGATACCCTTGTGAAAATTAAAAAGTTTGGCTCCAAAGTAATTTTTTTATAAGAAAAGTAAAATGTTCATTTTTTTCCCTACTCATTGCTTTAGTTCTCGTGAAGCACCTGAAGGGTTAATTAACCTCTTGAATGTGGTTTTGCGCACCTTGAGGGGTGCAGTTTTTAGAATGGTGTCACTTTTTGATATTTTCTGTCACATTGAACCCCCCCCAAACTCACTTCAAATGTGAGGTGGTCCCTAAAAAAAAGGTTTTGTAAATTTTGTTTGAAAAATGAGAAATTGCTAGCCAACTTTTAACCCTTAAAAGTATGTGCTAGAAAAAAAAATATGCTTCCAAAATTGTGCTGATGTAAGGTAGACAAGTGGGAAATGTTATTTATTTATTAAGCTAAACTGCTTAAAATCACCTGTGGCTAATGGGAGTGGGAGTGCACATGCCCAAAAGTCTATAATTCAATAGAAAAAAGAAGGTACTAGCCACAGGTGATATTAAGTAGATTAGCTGGTCCATTCCTGCCCCCTAAATTGTAGGCATTTTGCCCAGGAGAGGTGACATATCCGGTCAGAGACCCAATTTACGAAGGACGCCTTGGCATGGCAATTGGGCTCACATATATTGGCCCATCTATGCGCGAAGTGCCTTCTTTTTTCATAGCAATTTTTGCAGATAAATATTTTATGCATGCATTATATGGTGCTTTTCTCTATTTTTCCCATTTTCTGTGGCAGCAATGCAGTTTCAATGTTTTAGAGTAGTCATTCTTTGTATATTATGGTGCAACCTTATCATTTGCTGCTTATATGCTTTCTTTAGATGGCGCCTGTTCACACTAGTTGAGATGTGCTGGTCCTTTTTTTCTAATGAAGTACAATATGTCATGAAAAAACAGTCTCAGAATCATTGGGATTTGAGAGTTATAACCTCAAAGTGACAGTGGTCAGAATTGTAAAAATTGGCTTGGTCATTATGTACCAAATAGGCTCTGTGACTAAGGGGTTAAATAAATGTCTAAGACTCGTTGAGGCTCATGTATTTACTTTGAAAATCCATATCAGATGCGACTGTATAATCCTAATGTCTCAACTCTTTTGTCGGGTATCCCAGGATCAGGAACAGTTGCTCCTCAGTTCCTGAGAAAAAAGGACATAACTTGAAGTATAGCTTACAGGCCTGAAAACAACAAACTTGTCACAACCCCCAGAGGCCTGTCAAGTGATTTTGGGCTTCAATAAGGGGTGCCTGGGAGTCACAGCCCCCAAACCTGATACGTTATTGTGCTGCAGAACGACAGTGCATAGATCTGCCACCTCCAGGCTTGCAACAGTTGCCCAGTCAAAGCAGTGATAGGATCCATAATGGATAAAAAATTCTTTCAGCCAGAGCTAATGTCACAGCTCTTGTCGGGTATCCCAGGATTAGCGGCTCCTTTCCTGCCCCTAACACTAGAGGCGCTCTAGTTTGCTCTGTTCTCCAGATTACTTCTGATGGTGAAGATGCCGGAGCCACATACTTTTCTTTAGCTACTGAATCCACCCTCAGTCTCAGTCTCAGTCTGTTCCCCTCCCCCACCCAGGGAACAGGGGAGTAGTAGTGCACCATAATAAACGAACAAGACTAACAAGGTAATTTAAGCAGTGATAAAGGAAAATCAAAATACCAATCATACAAATATACTCACACAAACAAATACCTCCAATTAGAAATGTAGTATAGTTCTTTTGATTTGCTTTGTAACTTTCCTAATGTGCAGGCTTGCAGAACCTTAGGGATCCATAGTTATGACCACTGATATAGTAACTGTTAGCTAGTTGCTAGTGTTCGTAACCATGGATACCTAAGGTCCTGCCATGCCTGCACATTAGGAAAGGGACAAAGTGAATCAGAAAAACTATACTACATTTCTACTTGGAGGTATTTACTAATATTACACCCACTACATATTGGGACAGGATCTTGGAGGTGGGAATACCCCTTTTACTGGTGTTAAATCCAACCAAGAGCAATATCTGCACGTAGTTTGCCTGATACTTTAGTTACCTCCAACATTAAAAAAAAACATAATTTAATCTGCTTTCTAATAAATTGACCTGTGTGTTTGCTGTGGGGAACTAAGTGTCACGCAACGTGTAGGGAAGGCTAAGTGCAACACGGAGGGATAAAAGAAAGGTGACAAAACATTAGGGAAGGGGGGGTGGAGACCCCTAGACAAATCTACCCTATCATCCCTATATAGGTTTCGCACCTTTCGCTGAACAGGATACCTAATCTCTGCCTGACCCTGGCGATAAGCCCTGCACCGGGAAGAACAGGATAAGCATTAGTCAATCCCCACTACCACTAAAGACAGATGGGATACACAAACAAAGGGGAACACTTAGCTTGGGTAGGCTCAGAGAGAAACACAGATGTCCTCCAAACATTGGAGAGGAAGATAGACGACTGCTATAGCTCTAAGCTGCACCAGGGAACTGGAAATAGAAATATCACTTGCATCTTTCCAGCAGCAAGCTTGAAGTTATAAACACCCTGGACCAGGTGTGTCAACTAGAATTGGGGGAAGGTTGCCACTGGGTCCTAAAGTCAGAAGGCACAGGAAGAAGTCTGCAAAGCAAATTGCTGAGACTTTCTGCAGTCAGACGAAGAGCGATGGTCTGCAGTCTCTGACACACCCATGACATTAAGTTTGGGAAACCTATAAGGAAGATGGATTTATGTGAATGAATAAAATCAAGGGCCACCAACTTGACTTCTCCTTTTTCCTGTCCAGCTTCGCAACACCGACAAGTAAAATGTTTTGCAAACACATTGGAAAAGCATAATAATAATAATAATAAACATGATTTTTAAAAACAGCTTTCATGCGTCTTGTCATGCTTTTCACCAGGCTTTCACACTGCTTCTGGAGCAAATAATGTAAGCAGTTCTTCTTTGTTTGATGGCTTGTGACTATCCATCATCCTCTTGATTGCATTCCAGAGGTTTTCAATGGGGTTCAGGTCTGGAGAATGGGCTGCCAATGACAGGGTTTTGATGTGGTGGTCTCTTAATTTTTGCCAGAGCTGTATTTCTGTTCTTATTTTTGGCTAATTTGTGACTTATAATGTGAGTCTGAAGAACTTTTGTAGCCAAGAAGAATGTCATTTTTTTCCCCACAAATTTGATTTTCTGAAGAGATTTCTAAAAAAACAAGCTAATATCCATAAATAAAAAGAGCCCAAGCAAATAGCAGTGATGTGATTGCTCCAGATTGTTCCAATTGTTGTCAATTTTCCATAACATAACTCCTTAGCCACATTGTAAGAAATAGCATACCTTTAATACAAGCTTAGCTTACTGACAGATCTGGGTCTCCATGAGGACTCATATTCTTTTGTAACCGGTTCATCCATTGCGTGAATCAATATGAATGGAGCATTTTTTTTTTTTTTTTTTTTTGGATTTGATAATCCTATAAGCCAACCATGCCCGTTGTCATAGAAACTGTATTCGCCGTCCTTCAAGGGTTTTAAAGCCTTTTCTTATTTTCAATTACAGTCCTGTCCTACATTTCAAGCATGTTCTTCTTGGGTATCCATGTTCTCGGAGTACTAGGCATACAACAATCACACAACACAAATCGTAGTTACAACAATAACATTTTTTTTGTATTATTTAGGGATTGATCAACATACATAGATTCATGTTCTTGAAATTAGTGTTAAAATAACAAGTCGGGATCTATTTGTTAACTGCTTCTGCCGACAAGTGTTTTTTTGATTTTTTTGCTGGCTTTGGATAATGAAATGCGATGACTTTGTAACGGATGATTTCCTGGAAGCATCAGTTCTTGGGTGGTCCGTTATCATTCCGCCGCCTTTTGTACGCTCTTCAACATTGAAATTGCAACGACAAGGACACAAATTCATGGCATTATGGAAATCACAGGAAGGATTGACGTGTTAATAATCTGCAAATGATGACAAAAATGGAAACAAACTTTTCAAGACATTTCAATTTATTCAGCATTGAGAATAAATTCTGCATGCATAAATCCTCTCGCTTACAGACTTGGCTGCTATCAATGAGGTTATTATCAGTTGATTGAAGAATGTTTTGCTGCACTGGATGCACTTAGGCATAGATATCATCAAGATGCACTGCTGGCAGCTCCCTTTTCGATTGCTGACCAATGATGTCTCAGATGTGCACTATGGAAGACAAGACTGGAGATGCTGCAGGTCATGGTAGCACGTTTAGGCCACGTAAGCTGCTCAAAGTATCATGAGAAACATACGGCCTATGGTCATTGTGTTGAAAAACACCTACTGGGACACTTTGGAGAAATGCACAAACCGAGACGGCATCAATGTAACTGAAGAAGTTATCAGAGTTCTTGCTTCTTTTCACCCTACTACTTGCACCAGTGACCCTATTCCCTCTCATCTCCTTCAGTCTCTCTTCGTTACTACCCACCTATCTAAAATATTTAGTATCTCCCTTTCATCCAATATTTTTCCATACTCTTTTAAATATGATGTCATAACCCCTCTACAAAATAAATCCCAGAACCAGAACTGCTCTGCAAACTACCATACAGATTTTTTTCTAATTTCCTCTTCATCTCTAAACTCCTGGACTGCTCGGTCTACACTCTATAATTTGCTATCTCTCTTCTTGCCCCTTTACAGTCCAGTTTCAACTCTTTATAATCTCCAAAAAATGTCCTTAGCACCGCTAGCATCGGGGATCTCACCGAGGTCATGGTAGTGCAGCTCAGCTCGGAATGCAGCCTCATTGACTGGAGGCAACCTCAATGACATCACCACCGGTCACTGAGTCTGCGCTCACAGCAGCTCATTCACCAGTGGTTCTCAGCTTGGACGGTCGCATTTTGGCACCCAGACATGGATTATGGCGTGGGACAGAACGACGGAGAGGTGAAGGATATTGTTGCATTTTATTTTTGTTTTATTACAGGAGAACGAGGGCTTAGGTGGAAATAGAAATTAGGTGAGCATAACTGTGTTTGCTATTTTTAAATAAAAAGTAAAAGTGTGTTTTGTTTTATTTCTTAAAATGACAGTGTGACAAACACCAGGTGTTCGGGCAGCCGAACCCAAACAGTAACATGGACTTCCTGATGAAGTCCGTGCTTGGTGTTCATGCCCGATCAGTAGTTGTTTAGTATGGACTTTACTGTCAGAGTTCGCCCATCTCTAGTGCTGATGCTTCACACACAAATCGGATTAAAAAAACATTTAAACACAGGTTGTAATGTAACAAAATAGGTAAAAATGCTTTCTCAAGTGACTGTATTTCATCTAATCAAGGAATCCCTAAAAAAGTATAGTTTGCTAAGAGCTTTGCTAATACCTACTTTTGGGCATGGATTTTATTGAATGATACAGAGGTTTGGTAATGGAGCCTGTCATTACCCTTCCTGGCCTAGTTTTCTCAAGTCTTAGTCAGGCTAGGTGTTAGGCTAAATTAAGTACTGGGTTTAAAAAGGTGTGCACGTTAGAGGTGGAAAAACAGTCCGAAGAAGCAGAAGACATCTGTTGAAGAAACTTTCAGGCTAGGGTCACACAACCATTTTTATGTCATCTGAGAAAATCGGTCTGATTGTGCTAATCAGACTTTGATCAGAATTTACTCAGAGTGTGATCACAGTGTGTTCTGATTCTCTTGGAGGTAGAGAAAGAAAAAATGTCTAAATTCATGCATCCAGCACTGATATCTGTTTATGTACCCATGTAACTAGAGATGGGTGGACACCTGAATGTCCGTGTCTGGAGGGTTTGGCCGAACAGTTACAAAAAGTATGGGTTCGGGTACCAGAACAGTATCCGGACTCGAACCCAAACCTGGACCCCAAGCACTTACATGGGGGGCCTGAACATTCAGTGTTTGCCACACTGTCATGTGCATGAAAGGGTTCTGATCGGCGATGAAATCATCCCTGCTGGTCAGAGAGCCCCGGTTCTCACACTGTCAAAAGACAGCGTGAGCACTTAGCTGTGATCGGAGGTATAAAGTTTACCTCCCGTCACTGGTGACAGCTAATGGTACTACTGATCCCATCATCCGACACCTGCTGCCACTAATTACAGTTAGAGCAGGAGCGGCAGATGGGAGTATTCATCAGCCACTCCTGCTCTGTAAATAAATAATTAAAAAAAAATAGCATGGGTTCCCCTCTGTTTTTGACAACCGCCTTGCTAAAATAGACAGCTGGAGGCTGGTATTCTCAGGCTGGTAAAGGGCCATGGATATTGGCCCCATCAGCCTAAAAATAGCAGCCCGGGCCGACCAGAAAAGGCACATCTATTAGCTTTGCCAATTCTGGCACTTTGCCCGGCTCTTCCCAATTGCCCTGTAGTGGTGGCAAGTGGAATGATAGTTGGGAGGTTGATATCACCTTTGTATTGTCAGGTGACATCAAGACCCAAAGTTAGTAATGGAGTGGTGTCAATAAGACACCCACATTACTAACCCCATAGTCACATTGTTAGAAAACACAGACACCCAGAAAAAAGTTCTTTAATTGAAAGAATAACACAGACTCCTTTAATAATCTTACTTACAACCTTGCTTAATTTCACCAAAGCCCTCGATCTCCTGTAATAAAACTAAAATAATAAAACAACAATATACCATACCTGTCCATTGTTCTGTCCCATGCCGTAATCCATGTCTGGGGGTTAAACACTTTTCAACCTGGATGGTGCCAAGATGTGACTGTCCAGGCTGAGAACCACTGGTGACTGAGTGGCTGCGAGCATGGCCTCAGTGATCGGTTGTGACATCATTGAGGTTTCGTCCAGTCAGTGAGGCTACGTTCCCAGCACCATGAGAAAAACTCTCACCTGTTGGATCAGGGCCTTTCTTCTAAACATTATTTGAATGCTAATATATTAATATACTATCAGTTGATAAATGACAGTTATATGTACATAAAGGTCCTGCTTTATTTGTAATATACATGTAACAGCATTTCTTTTCTTTCTTGGTGTATTAACCTTATTATATGGATTTTATGTGAGGTTTTCAGCTTCTCCGCTTAGCCCCGTCTGTCTCTACAGTAAATGTCTTTTTTACTAGCTCACAAAACTCAAGATAAAAAGCGGACGGCACCGCTGTTACCGTGTGACTTCAAATGATGTGCGGCATACAGAAGACCAGCAGCTGGGAATCTCGGGTGCCAGACCTGGAAACAGTCAATCCTGGGAATCCATACGAAGAGAAGAGGTCGCACTCATCGAGATTGAAGTTTCACTGATTTATTGACATATCATGAACATGTCAAGTCGGGGGAGTGACATAAGGAGTGCAAGAAAGGCTGACAAGTTATAGCAATATTGCTAGCGATATCGCTAAGTGTGACAGGCCCTTAAGTCTCAGTCAGTCCAGGTGTTAGGCTAAATTAATTACTGGGTCTAAAAAGGTGTGCACTTTAGATGTGGCAAAACAGTCCAAAGAAGCAGAAGACATCTGTTGAAAAAACTTTCAGGCTAGGGTCACACAACCGTTTTTATGTCATCTGAGAAAATAGATCTGATTGTGCTAATCAGACTGTGATTAGAATTTGATCAGAGTGTGATCAGAGTGTGTTCCGATTTTCTCGGAGGTGATGAAAGAAAAAAAAAAATTCTCCTCCTGTCTGTCCGTGAAAACTAGACCACACTCGGATGTTCTCCGAGTGCTCGCCGATTTTTTCCACGGACACAAAGAGTTGAATGGGTGAGTGCCCTCCAATTTTCGAAAAAGTAAGTTGTGCATGATGTGATTTTTTTCCTGGGACTGACTCGTCAGAGGAAAAAAAAAATCGGACATGTGTAGGGCCCCATAGAATAACATGGGATGAGTTCTATCCATCAAAATGACAGATAACACTAGTCTGACATTTATGGTTGTGTACATGAGCCCTAACACTGCTATCTTCCAGTTAGTGCTAATTATGAAAAGTTACACGTAATTTTTGTTTCTTTTTCTGGTTGTTGTTGGTAGGCCAACTGTATAGTCATGGAAGGTAATGTCTTATTAGTGCTCAGCTGAACAGGGGGTTATTTGTGTTTTGTGCTTGGTTGTAAAAGTTATACATTTATTTTGTACACCACCGAATAAAGAACAGGAAATCTGTTCGAACCGAACTTGTGTGTCACTATCTCTGACTGCAATGATCCCATCTTAGGCCTCTTTCACACATCAGGTTTTCGCCGTCAGGCGCGATCCGGCGCTTTTGACAGAAACCGGATCCGGCGAAATGCAATGCCGGATCCGGTTTCCCCCCAATGACTTGCATTTGCGCCGGATCGCGCCGGATGGCCATGCGTTTCATCCGGTTTTCGCCGGATCCGGCAATGTGTCGCGATCCGGCGTCTGGAAAAAACGGCTACTGTAACGTTTTTTGTCTCCGGCGAAAAAGCCGGACACGCCGGATCCGGCGTGTCCGGCTTTTTCACACAATGAAAGCCTATGAGCGCCGCAATGCGCCGGATCCGGCGAAAGCCGGATCCGGCGGCCGGATCCGGTTTTTTGGTCTGAGCATGCTCAGTAGCTCTGCCCACAAGACATATATAAAAGCAAGACAGTGGGACCCACAGCCACACCCAACATGCCACCCAAGAAAGCAACCAAGCGAAGCAGGAGAAGGCAGGAGACCACTGCAGCACCATCAGCACCATCACCACCCCAAATGGAGCAGCAAATGGAACATGCTGAGGAGGGGAGGCCAGCAGCAGATGAGAGACGGTAATTATCAAATCCCCCATTCCTCCAAACTAGGGCTATTGAATATCAAGATATTCATTGGCCCTTTGTTTCTCTTTATTCAACAGCCACCCAATAGATGCAGCAGCAGCAGCAGCAATGGCAGCAGCTGGAACACCACCCACAGGCATGGAGTGTGGCCACCAGGAAGACAGCACATCATCTTCTGGGAGCCCTCCCTCGCATCGTCAGCGTTTGACGGTAAGTTTTTATTTCCAAAATCCATCTTCTCTGTAATATATGTCTATTCATTGTCTTTTATTTCAAAACAGGATTCACAAGATGAAGAGGAGCTCCCAGAAGAAGAAGGAAGGGGTGGACAAACACCTGGAGTGGGCTCACAATTGGTAAGTTTTTTGCATCAAACGCAGAAACACAACATCACACTACACACAACACATAGAAAACAATGTTCTGCAGACCACACACAGCAAACAAATGCCTACATCCAAAGACATAACATTTTTTGTTTTCTTCTCTAGTCTTCCCAATCTGGTGCTCGGCCAAGAGGTCCTCGCAGTGCCTCCCAGGGTCGTCGGCGACAGCAACGCGGCGGTCACCAGCGTGTAAGTATAAATATTTTTGCTTTGTTTTTTTGCACTTTTTATTTCATTTCTTATGTGGAGGCTAATTATGTTATTTTTGTCTTTTTCTTTAACAGCCTTCACAGCGTGCTCCCGACTCTGACGGTGAGGATGGAGGACTCGATGTGGATCACCTCTTCGATCGCGTCAGAGAAAGGGAGTCGCTCTGGAATATGGCTGACCGCCGCCACGCTGACCTGATCGTTACCCGACGACTCTGGGAGGAAATCTGTTCGCTCCTTGTGGGCCGCTGGGAGGACCTCGATGTTCGGGCCCAGATTACAGAGCGTAAGTATATACAGTACCGGTTGCTTGATGTAAACCAGTGTTTCCCGAACTCCAGTCCTCGTGGTCCCCACGGATCATGTGTTCAGGATTTCTATTTACTATGGAAATCCTGAAAACATGACCCCTGGGGACCATGAGGACTGGAGTTTGGGAAACACTGATGTTGTATACTAACCACTCCTTTCTCTTTTCAGGGAACAGAATTGTGAATCGGTGGCGGTCTGTGAGGGATCGTTTCAAGAAGGAGTTCAATAAAGAGATGCGGGCCCCGAGTGGATCTGGAGGACGCAGGAGCAAGTACAAGTACGCAGAAGCCCTGTCGTTCCTCCGGGAAACAATGGTCACCAGAAGGTAAATATTACACACCACATGTGAAAAAAAATGTTAGATGTAAATTTTTTTTTCAGCCAGGGCCATACCATGTCAGTATTTTAATTGTTTTTTTCTCTCTTTATTCCACAGCACGGTGAGCAGCACTCGGGAGCCTGCACGATTGGACCCTTCTGAGGCGATCCATGAGGAGACCGGCACCGAGGGACACTTCGACCGCCCCGGTACATCTGCACCTTCCCAGCCTTCCCACACATTCGACCCATCTGTCCCATCCACCAGCACAGGAGCATCGTGGCCGCCTACATTACATGAAGCTGCTGGTGAGGAGATCGCTTTCCCTTTACCCCACCCTTCTGCCCCTGCCACCTCTAGTACACCTGCGGGTACTGGGCGGCAGCGGCAGAGGGGTCAGGAAAAGACTTATGCACCAGAGTTCTTGCATCTGAATGCATCTTTCCAGAACTGTCTAAAAGTCTTGTCAGAGCAAATCTCCGCAGGCTATCAGCAGATCAACTCCAGCATTCTGGAGGTGAAGACACTTCTGCAAACCATGCATTCAGAAGCAAGATCTTCGCCAAACCACACCTTTTTCAGCTCTGTTGTGGAGCGCATGGAAACGCTCTCTCCTGCCCAGCAGATGCATGTAATGCATTCATGCCACGCTGCTCTCCAGCAAGTTACCTCCCAACCTCCTCCTCCCACCACAGTAGTTCCTCCACCTGCACCCCCTCCAGCCACTTTCCATCCTCCCCCTCCTATTACATCTACACCCCCTCCAGCCACTTTCCATCCTCCCCCTCCTATTACATCTACACCCCCTCCAGCCACTTTCCATCCTCCCCCTCCTATTACATACCATCCACCTCCCCAGCACCATCCACCTCCCCAGCACCATCCACCTCCCCAGCACCAGCAACCTCCCCAGCACCAGCAACCTCCCCAGTACCAGCAACCTCCCCAGTACCAGCAACCTCCCCAGTACCAGCAACCTCCCCAGTACCTGCAAACTTCCCAGTACCAGCAACCTCCCCAGTACCAGACATCTCCCCACTTCCAGCAACCTGCCCCGTACCAGACATCTCCCCACTTTCCGCAACCTGCCCCGTACCAGACATCTCCCCACTTCCAGCAACCTGCCCCGTACCAGACATCTCCCCACTTCCAGCAACCTGCCCCGTACCAAACTCCTTCCCCATACAACTTGCCATCAACATCATCTGCTCCTACAGTCCCTGCCCAACCCTCCACTCCACCACCCACCACCTCTTCTGCTTCCCACATGTCCACCCATTCTGTAGTTTTTTCCACACCTTCACCTCTAACTGTTCCTTCCCCACCACGATCCCAGTCCTCTCTCCACACTCCCATTGTCGAAGGTCCCGCAGCCCCTCCAGCAGTATTTCCACCACACACTACACAGATTTATAATGTGTGTATTTAAATAAAAATGACCAGTTTTATGGTTTCAAAGCTTTATTAAACAAGTTTATTAAAATTTTAAAAAAGTTTACTAAAAAAAACATTTTTCAATGAAAGTTAAATTATTTTACACTGGTTGTCTGTCATTTCTTTCTGCGGCGAAAAAGGTTAAATACAGGGTATTTAAAAGGTGAAATGGTATTCAAAACTAGGTATATAACTGTGGGTAAATTTTAGCTTTTTGCCACAGTTGTGTTCCTGGTTGTGTTTGAAGCAAAGTATTTCACCTAAAACGTTGTGTTTATTGTTGGTGATTTCCTAACAATGTACACAACTTTTGTTAAAAGGTGAAATACTTTGCATAAAACACAACCAGGTACACACCTGTGGCCTAAAGCTAAAAATAGAGACCATGACAAGATAGCCAACTTTGGTTGGCAAAGGTATATACTGTTGGTACAGAAGGTACACAAGTTTGGTTAGGGCACAAATCTTTCACACTCTGTCATCCTGCCAGTGTACTCTGCCTTGAGGTGACATAAAGTATAGTGCAAAATTGTCCCTCATTACTTAAACCGTCACAGAACTTCTAGTGGTAATGTCATGGTAATCTTGCAAGGTGGTTTCTTCAGAGGTGTCCTCAATGGAAATGGGTTCCTTGCAGATAACAAAATTGTGGAGTACCAAGCACGCTTTGATCACCTCGTCCACAGTTTCTGTCTTGAGGTTGATCGCAGTCAATAGGACCCGCCATTTGGCTGTCAGAATACCAAAGGTACATTCAACCATTCTTCTTGCTCTTGTGAGGCGGTAATTAAAAATGCATTTTGGTCTTGTCAATCCTCTGCTAGAGTACGGTTTCAAAAGGTGTTCTGACAGCTGGAAGGCTTCATCCCCTACACAGACAAATGGCATAGGTGGACCAGATGTTTGCGGCAGCGGTCTAGGTGGTGGGAACTGGAAGGTGTTTCCATACAGTTTACGCCCCATGGCAGACAGTTTGAAAACTTGAGAGTCATTGGAGCGGCCATAGGCCCCAATATCAACCGCAATAAATTTGTATTCCGCGTCAGCGATGGCCATGAGGACAATTGAAAAATATTTCTTGTAATTGAAATATTCCGATCCCGATCCAGCTGGCTTTACAATGCGGATATGTTTCCCGTCCACCGCGCCCAAGCAGTTGGGAAACTGACATATCTGTTGAAACTTGTCAGCAATTTCAATCCACCTCTCTGTTGTGGGCTCTGGTAAAAACTCTTCAGCTAAGGAGTCCCACAGTGCACGGCATGTGTACTTCACTATTCCAGATATGGTGGAAATCCCGAGTCTGTACTGGAAATGCAGTGACGAAAGGGATTCTCCAGTTGCAAGAAATCTGTGGGGAATTAAAAAACAATAAATTAGTTTTAAATCACAGCATTACATACCAAAACTGACCTATAACACTTGGAGATACAAACTACCACCAACAAGATTGCAGTGAAAGTGTGCTCTGATGCGAGCATATCCAATAAATGTGGCTTACCTTAAAGTCACCATCAGACGCTCTGCGGGTGAAACAGAGAAGCGGCAATAGGTGTCCGCTTTTCTTATGAGGTGTGCAATGCGCTCCACCAAGTAATCAAAATTCTCCATTTTCATCCTAACATATCCAAAAAATTTATCCGGGTTTCGTCGAAGGTCCATGCAGAGTGTAGAATAGACCCCACGCATCATTCTCTTGGCTGTGATGGGGTGGATCCACAAACGTCGTCTACGATGCCTGATGCGCCGCTGTCTCGCTCTCTCCTTCTCCAGAACAATCACCCTCAAACGATTCGCCTCCGCTATAAAATCCGCCAAATTCTTCAAAATATTTCCAATGACAACATCCATCTTCGCCAGTAACTTGCTCTTCTCTCCAACCTGCACTTTCTCCTCTACAACCTGTCAAAGAAGGGCTGTAGGAACATGCTATATATAATTTTCCAGTAGCCAATCCCGTTCGGAAGGCCACAAGGGTCAATTTTAAAAACCGTATCCGGCGTAATCCGTCGAAAAACGGATAGAAAAACGGATGAACCGGATGAGACGGATCCGGTTTTGTCTGTCAAGAAAAAGACGGATCCGGCAGAAAACCGGATCCGTCACATCCGGTTTTACGAAACATTTGCCGGATCCGGCGTTCCGGCACGACGCCGGATCGCGCCTGACGCCGAAAACCTGATGTGTGAAAGTAGCCTTACTTACCGATGCTCAGCTAATCTTCCACAATATTCACATTACGCTATGACCTATTTTCTCTTTTCTACATCAAACGCTAGCTTCATGTCTTACATGTTTGAAAGAGCTTCTTCGGATGAAGATTAGTAACCTGCAATGCCCTGCAACTTTTTAGATGTCATAGTAGTTCTGGTCATTGTAGTCACAAATTGGCACTCACAGAGATAGAACTTACTGGGGGATTTAGGAAAATTGTGTAAAAGAAATTTTTTTCTTGTTCATGTCACGGGACACATTTTTGCTTTTAAGAACATTATAAAAAAAATGATATTTTCTGGCAATTGACTGAATTGACATTTGTAAACCCTGTTAGGAAAAGTCTAGAAGTAAGTGGTTGGAGTAATGGAAGATGAGCCATTGGTCAGTAGTAGGTCATGGACTAGCCATAGATAGAATTTAGAATTTTATTCTAGTTCTGAAAGTTATTCATTCTTTTTGATGACTAATGGTATAAAAAGAGGTCACAATTAGGGTAGCCATAGGTAATCAAAGGTAAGACTATTTATTGTATATTAAAGGGGTTGTCTGGTTTTAAGCTACAAGTCTGCAGTTACTCTATGTGAGTGCAGACTTGTTACTCCTCACATTGCGCACAGTGTGCGCTGTGAGGATTTTTAAGTGCTGGTGCCAGGAATGGACAGTCATGTGATCACAAGAATGTGATTTACATACTTCTTGCCACAGTCCCACTAGACTGCATCTGACCTCTCTAAATACACTTTCATTGAGTGAGGCCGCTCACGTCTATTCAGCACGTAACCATACGTACGCAAATAACATACTTGCGATCACGCTCCCATAGCTACTGGCAATGGAGAATTCTCACAGTGCACAACGGGTCCTTAATTGGGTGTTTTTTTAGTGACCCAGTGTCACTATGCTACCTAGTTCCTGTTACGGTTAGAAGAAAATAAAGATGTACCTGAAAGTGGACCCTCTGGGTCACGGCTCCAGAGCCCCCGGGGGCGAGTGCCCAGGTGAGGACCACCCCCTATACAGGGAGTGTTAGGGACAGGCCACCAGGGGATAGAGCCGCAACAGCCGGAACCAAAGGGACGACTGAGGCAAATAGAAGGAAGGTACTGACGTGGACAATAAGCGAGGCACCGGGTAATGCAGGGACCCAGTGGGGTACAGGACTGGAGAGCCAGGGGAGCACAGGATCGGAGGCTGAAAGGTAAGGAGCACAGATGAATAAGGAGAAGGATGGCAGGTAACTGAAACGGGAAGGAGAACGCAGGGAGCAGGACAGAGGGAAGAAAGCCTCAGGGAGACTGGGAGGGCAGAGCACTGGAAAGGAAGACCAGGGAAGGCAGGCAGCGAACAGCACTAACATACACAGACAGAGAACAAGAGGGGGCCTGAGGCAGTGAGCACCGCAGCAGACAGCGTCACCGTATATGATAATCAGGCGTCTTACCTGAGCCGACACCGGGCATATGTAGCGGTGGGCGCCGCCATCTTGGGGGCGGAGCTAGCGCATCATATGATTCAGGAGGCCGCGCACTGTGTGCTGGTACCCATCGCCGAGGGAGCCGGAGGACAGGCGCGGGGACGCGCTGAAGAGCAGGAGCGCGCCGGACCGAGCGGGCAGCAAGGTAAGCAGGGGCTAGCGCCGTGACAGTTCCAAATAACTAGAACCATAATGACCCCTTTCACCATGAGTCGTTGAGGATCAAGAAGTGTCTTACAAATATGCCGTATATAAAGCTAAATTATTTATTAATTAATTGGAATAACACAATACATATTAATACAATAATTAAATGGTGCCTCAAGCCAAGAGGAAACCCAAATCCAGAATCATAAAAACAATTATTATAAATTATATAGCACTTATTTGGTTGTTATTATGATAATGGAGATGGGTTTCCTCTCGACTTGATGCACTTTTTTATTATTTTATTCAAATATATTATTTCAATTAATTAATAAAGAATTAAGTTTATATACCGAATTTTTTGGATTATAAGATGCACTTTTTTCCCAAAAAAATTTAGGAGGAAAATGTGCGTGTGTGCTATAATCCAAAAGTAGCTTACCGGGGGTTGGTAGTGGTAGCTGCAGTGGAGCAGGGTTACAGGAGTTAGGTAGCTGCAGGAGGCCAGCGGTCGCATCAGGAGTGGGAATTCTGATGCTCCGAGGCTGCGCACCCTGGACTGTCAGAAAATGTAGAGTGGAGTCTACGCACTTTCCCTTTAATTTCCCTGTTGTGATCTTCCGGAAAATGACTGCGGGAGGCAGTGCATGCACAGATTGCGATCTCGGTTGTAGGACTGGGGCCCACAGGATTGCCCTACTACTGTCACTACTGCCAACTTCCTGTAGCAGCAACTCTGCCACCTGTGACCGAGCTCCATAGCAGCTCCCATCCTCCCCTGTAAGCTACCATAAAATCAGACTATAAGACACACCACTAATTTATAAAAAAAATATTTTTCCTATTTTCCTCTGTAAAAATTGGAGTGCATCTTATGATACAATGAGTCTTATAGTCTGCAAAATATGGTGCTTCATATTTGTAAGACACTTCTTGATCCTCAAAGATTCAGGGTCATAGAAATCATCATGGTTCTCATAATTGAGGGTTGCTGCTCCTTCTTTAAGTAGATGATTGTATTTGGGACTGTTATGTAGAGATGAGCGAACCTTTCAAGGTTCCGTTCGTTTCAGCAAATGCCCCAATGTTGAATGGTTCATCGACATAACCAAACCCTATTTAATTAAATGGGAGGCAAAACCAAACACATAGACAACACCTTCAGAGGGTTAAAAAGCTTTCAAAACAGTTCAGTTTAGGGGCAGACACCTGGAAAAGTAGCATCAATTGACCCAGAGTGCAAATAGTATAGTTGCGCAGCTTAGATGCATGGGAAAGGGCCAGGGACAAGGCTTGGACCAACATTTCTAGCTTAAACATTGTAGTTGAAGTAGAGGCAAAAATTGCAATAATTTGACTACTAAATGCATGAACCTGCACATGCACAATCAACATACATCAGTTTGGGAACCTCACTGCCTTAAAATGCGGACTAGCAGGCCTCGCCAACCAATGGCAGCACCATCAACCACATTTGCTGCTTCTTCCTCCTATGTCACCGTGGCAAGTGTTCTCACACAGATCTCCGTCTGCATAACCTTAACTTGTTTACCCACTACAGTCAGCGTCAGTGAGGTGAGAGCTTGTCAGCTGTTATGGAAGTGGACATTACTGCTGTTTTTGACCGATCTCAGACACATTCCATCTTTCTCAATCCACCATAACATCTCCACCTGCACCTCATTCACAGTCCAGAAGTTTGTCGTGTTCACCCTACTCCACCCTCTTTCAGCACTGCAGCCAGCCCTCAGTCCCGCAGTTGTGATCACGTAAAAGTTTGTTTCCTCCTACACATGCCACCATTTCCAATCTGTTGGCCACGGAAATGCAACCTTCCACCCGGTGTATACTGCAGCTTTCCAAAAGCTGATGGCCGTCGCAATCCCCCAGAACCAGTTGCCATTACTTCTCTAAGAAAGATGTTCCTGTGCAACACTAGCATGTCACAGACAATGCTCCTTGAAAAAAATCAATGTCTGCCAGGAACATTTCACCACTGTCACCTGGATGAGCAAGCATGGACATGACTGGGCACTGAGTGACTCTGTGGCTGTTTGGGCAGGCGTGGAAGTGTCTACTTCAATGTTCTTGGAATCCCTAAGGCATGCAGGGTGCTTTAGGGTGGAGAACTAAACCACTACACACCAGACGATGGAGAATTAAATTACTACACACCAAGGGATGGTGGACTAAACCACTAGACACGAACTGATGGAAATCTAAACCGCTACACAACAGAAGATGGAGAACTAAACTACTACACATCGGGGGTTGTAGAACTAAACTACAAAATACCTATGATTGGAGAACTAATCCACTACACACCAGAAGATGGAGAGCTAAACTGCTAGACAACAGGGGTTGAGGAACTAAACTAGTAAACACTTAGGGTTGGAGAACTAAATTGCTACACACCAGTGGATGGAGAAGTAAACTACTCCACACCAAGGGATGTAGAACTAAACTACTAGACACCAAGTCTTGAACAAACCTCTGTATCTAACACTTCCCCCACCTCCTCTAGGGCCTCTACCTGCACCCTTAACCTCTCCCTTAATTAGACACGTGTTCCAACAGTGCAAATAGAATCCACCTCACCTCCGTACTGCGTAGCCAGGGTTCACCACAATCAATTATGAAATGCAGACTCCTGGCTGCACCACATTATTAGCAGAAATAATTTAGATTATGAAATATGGCCTTGTATCTGGACCACACTATTAGCAGAAAGGATTCAGAATTGTGGCCTTGTATCTGTACCATATTATTAGCAGAAAGGATTTAGATTCAGCAGTGTCTGGTGTCTGGACCACACTATTAGCAGAAAGGATTTAGATTCAGAAATGTGGCCTGGTGTCTGGACCATACTATTAGCAGAAAGGATTTAAATTCTGAAATGTGGACTCCTGGCTGCACCACACTATTAGCACAAACTATTTAGATTGTGAAATGTGGACTCCTGGCTGCACCACACATTAGCACAAACAATTTAGATTCTGAAATGTGGACTCCTGAAAACACCACACTATTAGCGCAAACTATTTACATTCTGAAATGTGGACTCCTGAAAACACCACACTATTAGCGCAAACTATTTACATTCTGAAATGTGGACTCCTGGCTTCACCACACAATTAGCACAAGTGATTTCGATTCTGAAATGTGGTCTCCTGCCTGCACCAGACAATTAGCCCAAATGATTTAGATTCTGACATGTGGACTAATCTGGCTGAAGCACACTATTAGCAAAAACAAAGCTGGAAGGATGATTTTAAACATGCTTATATCTAGCTGAACTAGCTAACAATAAACCGCATAGCTGACTACTTGCAGCAGGAGCAGCATCTCTGCGCTGTTACACAGACAAAATGGTGCAAAAACAACATTTCTTTATATAGAGAGGGTCATGTGACTTTGGCAGTCAATGACAGAAGCCCTTGTGTCTGGACGTTGTGGATAGTTTCTGCTCTGTGATTGGCTGTCGGAATCTCCACACATTATGGTAAAAAAAACATGTCCCCCCACTTATCATACACCACCACTATCCTAGCCAAAGTCCTAACAAAAGCATTAGTAGATACTCTATGATTTACCAAGCTTTGGCCAAATTTTGCAGATTTTTAGGAAAAATGCTCGGGAATCTGAGCACAAGTCTGAATGTGGAACACTCATGTCAAATGTTAGATTGGTGAATGTTTTCTGATCAAGTTTCTATAGTTGTTTGCAGAGAAACCAGAGTTGTCCATGCACCGCACCTAGAGCAGGCCAGCATAATTTCCCTTGGATTACCAGTCGGCTGATGACAAATCTCTCTTTTTGCAGTCACGTACATTGACTGCAGACCAGACTTGTAGTTTAAGACCAGACAACCCCTTTAATGTGGTCAACTACTTGTTAAATGCTAAAGTCTCCCAGTTAAAATGAAAAAATAAAATAGCTCCCGGACCAGTGCTCTCCCGACAGTTATTTGACATTGTTGTGCTACACGAGTACTGTAGCCTATCAGACAAAGCACCAACCTCGCTGGAACAGTGCCAGTCTGGGAGGTAAGACAGTATTTTAAAGACTGCAGCAAAGCAGCAGCTACCAAGAGACATGTGACGCCCTGCAAAGTCAGGTGTCACAAATGTCTGTGAACTCTGATGACGTGATAAGCCATTTTTACACACACACACACATATATTATTAGTGTAAATGCTATTGTGAAGTCTGGTGGGTAGTATCCCTCACAGGAGAATTACGAAGCTCAGGAGAAGCAACCTTACACCCTTGTGATTGAGTGGTGCTGGAGATCAAGGAGATCGGCCAGTGCCTTTGCTATGGTCGCTGTCAGGACTCCAACTAAATCTGTGCAGCGGCATGGGACATTGTGTCTTGTGTGGTTCAAGAAGTGCCCAAATGACAAACGACACCAGTTAGGGATCAGAGGAGAGATGTCTTTATTTATCCTTAGTTGCCAGCAGTGAGAAGAGCGTTAAAGTATTTTCATGTAGGCCTTAGGTGACATGGATGCCAAGGTCCAGGCTGAGAAAAGAACTTTTAGTGCAAGTATAGTGTTAGACCACCGTGACCATTATGTGCCGGCACGGTGGAGTCTGAATGGAGTAGAATGACACATCACCAACATGGCTGGAAAGGGACCAGTCTGGGAGGTAAGACGGTATAGTAAAGGCAGCAGCAAATCAGTAGCTACCGAGAGACAAAGAACCTACATCACTGGAACAGGCCAGTCTGGGAGGAGAACAAAAAGCGCAAACGCTACAGCCGATCATCGACAACTGGGAGGCACGGTACTGACATCTCCAGAACGGCGTCAGTTTCGGAGCTTTGCATTTTTTTTATTATGCTATCTGGGGCACTTTGGCAAGAGTTGTTCAGGAGTGGACAACCTCTTTAAGAATATGCATATGACTGTCAAAAATTATTTTTGTACCTTTTTTTTGCAAAGACGCACAATCTGACCCGTGTGGAGCCTCCACATTTGTTGGTATGAAAGGCCTTTGCTGGAGGTCTTCTAATATACTGTATATACAGTGTTTAGTGCTATATTTAAGATCGATTGAAGAGACGCTAGCTTGGTTAATGGATTATTAATGTATAGATTAATAGATTGACAATCCACTACGCACAGCACTTATCACCAGAACAGCTTTTGGCAGGCAAGATATATCTTCATTTGAGCTGAAAACAAAATCACCAGACAGCTCATCACTTCCTAAATACTAATCATAACTGAATTTAATATGACTTGAATTTACTAGTTCAAACTGACAAGACAAGCGCTGCCCATGAGACCGGAGGATTTGGGGTTTGAGAATCCAAGCATGCCTTTCGGAGTATTTGGGGGGAAAAAAAATAATGAAATCTGCTTTAATGTTGAATTACAATATAAATGCACACTATGCTAATTATTTAAATTGGAGTAAGCAGGGAGAATAATGTATTCTATTTCTGGATTATGATTACCCGAGTTTACTTATTACAATTCCGCTCTCATTGTGTCACATTCAGGCAGCGTTGTAAGTGACATTTTTGAGTTATTTTTAAGGAAACGGAGTAGTTGAAATGCGGAAGTAATATACATCATGTGCTGCGTCAAATTTTCTGCAAAGGTCATAAAAAATCATTGTCACTACTGTCTGTACAGAACACACACACTCGCTCTTCATTTACCTACAGCATTTACTACGTCAAGAAAAATATTTTCAGCTTGATGTTACTAAAACTTATCTCCAGTGATCCATATAAAAACTTATGAGGATATCCAATGGTGCAAATTCATGTTTGTAATTTAGTATTTAATGTCGAGTGTTCATTGTCGCTTGGTAGCTTCATTCGCTTCCGGAGTACATAGTCCATCCATTTTAATATAAAGCACAATAATTACTGGAGTCCTTTAAGCCCTTGTCACACACAGCGATCATGCTACCGAGATCGCTGCTGAGTCACAAGTTTTGTGACGCACCAGCGAGATCGCTGTGTGTGACACCTACCAGCGACCGCCCCCCCTGCCGGGTATCGCTAATCGTTGTGGAAAGGGGTGAACATATTTTTGATCATTGGTCTCCCGCTGGCCAGTACGCATCGCTGCGTGTGACAGGCGGGAGACCAGCGATCAGCGAGCTGGAGCTGGTAACCCGCTGTTTACCTTGGTTACCAGCTCCCTGCACCAGCGCGCTGGTATCTAAGGTACACAGCGACGTGAGCGCTCGTCGTCGCTGGTGCTGATTGCTGGTGAAGCTGCCTGTTTGGCAGCTCACCAGCGATCATGTAGCGACACACCGGCGATCCTGACAAGTTGATATCGTTGTCAGGATCGCTGGTGAGTCGCTATGTGTGACGGGGCCTTAACTTACACCCTGCAAAAGCAGATAAAGAAGAGAGATATGGCTAAAATTTGTTGAATATCTTATCCAAACCGTAAATTACAAGCCACACGTGCCTGTAGGGAAAATTCGTTAGCTAAGACATTTGATTACAGCAGCATCTGCACTATCTGATGTCTATGTTTCATTAAATTATTGACAACCGGAAGGCAATTATTTCTTAGATAGGCACCACCACACCAATAGCTAGACATAAGTCATTTTATAATCTTTTTTAGCCTGGATGAAATCATATAATGTTATCCACTTTTCTCGATTTCAATTTACTTTTACATTTATGCTTTACAGATACCATTGTAACTGCAGTGGGGATAAAAAGCATTTAGTCAGCCACCAATTGTGCAAGTTCTCCCACTTAAAAAATGAGAGAGGCCTGTAATTGACATCATAGGTAGACCACAACTATGAGAGTCAAAATGAGAAAACAAATCCAGAAAATCACCTTGTCTGATTTGGCAAGGTTTATTTTTCAAATTATGGTGGAAAATAAGTATTTGGTCACCAAAAAACATGCAAGATTTCTGGCTCTCACAGATCTGTAACTTTTTTCTTTAAGAGGCTCCTCTGTCCTCCACTCATTACCTGTAGTAATGGCACCTGTTTGAACTTGTTATCAGTATAAAAGACACCTGTCCACAACCTCAAACAGTCACACTCCAAACTCCACTATGGAGAAGACGAAAGAGCTGTCGAAGGACACCAGAAACAAAATTGTAGACCTGCACCAGGCTGGGAAGACTGAGTTTGCAATAGGCAAGCAGCTTGGTGTGATGAAATCAACTGTGGGAGTAATAATAAGAAAATGCAAGATATACAAGACCACTGATAATCTTCCTCGATCTGGGGCTCCAGGCAAGATATCACCCCGTGTGGACAAAATGATTATAAGAGCGGTGAGCAAAAATCCCAGAGCCACAAGGGGGAACCTAGTGAATGACCTGCATAGAGCTGGGACCACCGTAACAAAGGCTACCATCAGTAACACACTACGCCTCCGGGGACTCAGAACATGCAGTGCCAGACGTGTCCCTCTGCTTAAGCCAGTACATGTCCGGGCCCTTCTGATGTTTGCTAGAGAGCATTTGCATTATCCAGAAAAGTATTGGGAGAATGTCATATGGTCTGATGAAACTAGAGTAGAACTGTTTGGTAGAAATAAAACTTGTCGTGTTTGGAGAAGACAGAATGCTGAGTTACATCCAAAGAACACCATACCTACTGTGAAGAATGGGGTTGGCAACATCATGCTTTTGTTCTGTTTCTCTGCAAAGGGACCAGGACGACTGATCCGTGTACATGAAAGAATGAATGGGGCCATGTATCGTGAGATTTTCAGTGCAAACCTCCTTACATCAGCAAGGACTAAATTCTTTTTTTCCCCACTGTACGAATGTGAAAAAACCCAGACGACCACTACCACGAAAAGAATTATGTTCCAACACTAAGCTTTCTGGTAGGTTCAGGTTGCTATTTTCTAGTAAATATTTATCTCACCTTAGAACTGGATTCACAGTTACACTGCTTAGTACTATGCTCTCCATTCTCAGCTTTCTACTGCTGTTGACCATTTGATACAAAAATGTAACAACAGGAATCCATCATGTCTCTGTGTACTGTGCATGGGAGACATTATTTCCATTAACTGAAAATTAGACAGAGAGCCTCCAGAGGGTAAACAAGTGAAAAAAGACAGTTACAGTTCTTAGTGGTCAGAAATAGTGTTATACCACATGACAATTTATTCTGAATAATCACCTAATTTGATAGGTACGTTTTAAGGATTTTTTACGCATGCCATTCTTTAATACTGTTATGATCCAGGTCGGGGCTTGTTTTTTTGTTATTCTCTCCCTGGTCTGGTCATGCGGGGGTTAACCTTCTCTGTCTCGTTTTGGGTACTGTGTGGCTATTTCAGTCTGCTGTGGCCTGCAGACCAATGCCAGTGATACTACATGCTCCCAGGCTAGAGCAGCTGACTCCTTGATACCGTGTTTTGTCTTCTGCCCGTTTACTCTGTTCTCGTGACTTCCCTTTACTGCCACCCCGTTTGTCTTAGTGTTCGCACCCTGTGCTTGGACATCTTGGTATGTGACCCGGCTTGCCTTCTGACCTGTTCGACTGTCTTACATCTCGGTTATTTCTGCTCCCATCTGGCTCTGACTTCTAGCTTGTATTTGACCAGGTGCATTGCTGTGACCTCTGATACTTCTGTTCCTGACTGTTTATGACTTGGCTCATCTAACGACTCTTTCACCATTTGCTGGAGCTTGTGCTACTGCCCAGTGGTGCTACGCTGTGTGTGTAACCTCTCTTTCCTCACCAGAATCCCCTGGTGGAGGTTGCGCTATACTGCACTGCAACAGCATTACATTATCACTGACCATTCATTGAAATGGGATTTTGCATTTTTTTCCCTCTGGTCATGTGTCCGCTTTATAACTTGGCAGATCAGGTGTCCAGTTTGACACAGATGATGCAGGATTTATTGGTGGAACATCGGGCCCTAGCCACGTATCATTCTTAATTACAAAAGGAGTTGACGGAGACTGTTAAGACCGTGCAGGGAACCAGCCCTCATGCTATTAGTCAACCTGGTGATTCTGTAGATGTCACTTTACACTCTCCCGAACTCTCGGTTAAGCTCCCTGACACCTTATCTGGAGAGAAAGATACATTTTGTACGTTCAGGGAGAGTTGTAAATTATTGTTTCCTCTTAGACCTTGATCAACAGGGAATCAGACACAGTGGGTGGGATTATTATCTCCTTACTCAGGGAGGGTCCCCAATCTTGGGCTTTCTTGCTGCCATCCATAGCCCCTGAATAGATGTTGGTGGATAGGTTCTTTGAGACCTTAGGACTTATTTTTGAAGAGCCTGACCGGGTCAGAGTGGCAGTGGACACAATCATGAGTCTCTTTCAGGGGAAGCTCTCGGCTGAATGGTATTGCTCCGAGTTCTGTCGATGGTCCACTGAGGTGTCCTGGGATGACTCTCCACTGAGATGTCAGTTCAGGAGAGGACTGTCGGATCACCTGAAGGACGCTCTGGCTCTCCATCCACCACCCAGCTCATTGGAGGAGGCTATGACTCAGGCTATCTGTATGGATCGGAGGCTAAGGGAGAGAGGTGTAACACAGTGAGAGATTCCATTGATCCCTGCTAATCCTGTTGCTTTGCCACGGTCTGAACCTATAGAGGTGGGGGCCACCAACCTCAAGGAGCAAGAGAGGAGACTGCAACGTGAAGGAAAGCTGTGTTTTTACTGTGGAGATCTCAGACATTGGAAAAAGGACTGCCCCTCTTGCCCACTGTCTAACAAGTGGCTGAGTCTGGGTGATTGTCGTGGAGGTCACCCAGACTCTCAGGTACCTTTTTCTTCACTACTTAAATTAATATTGAAAGTAAAACTTTTTGTTGAAAACCGTTGTACCCCCACTTCAGCTTTTGTAGACTGTGGGTCTTCGCTGAACTTGAATGACTCTGATTTGGTGGCCAAATGTAAGTTAGCGACAGTCAGGTTTGAAACTCCCATTAATATTGTGGCTATTGATAAAACTCCTCTTGCTTAGAAAATGGTTACGTTTGTCTCCGAATAGTTTATCCTCAAGGTGGGGTCTTTTCATCAAGATCGCATTAAATGTTTCATTCTGGACAATCACTCTGTCCCTGAGTGGGTTGCTATAAAGGAGCATATCTCTGATGACCTTCGTAAAGGGCATATTCGGCCATATGTTTCCCCCGTGGCGGCGAGGTTATTTTTTGTTAAGAAAATGGATCGTGGTTTACACCCATTCCTCGATTTTTGAGAATTGAATAAAATCACTGTAAGGAACACTTATCCCCTCCCACTTATACCTGATTTGTACAATGAATTGTCAGGAGCCAGGTGGTTCTCTAAGTTGGACCTCAGGGGAGCATATAATTTCATCCGTTTGTGGGGGGGGGATGAGTTGAAAACTGCATTTCTCACCTCTGAGGGTTTGTTTGAGAATTTGGTTATGCACCTTGGCCCGACTAACGTGCCAGCATTATTCCAGAATTTCATCAATCATGTTTTCTCAGATTTTATTGGGTGCTTCATGGTAGTTTATCTGGATGATATCCTTATATATTCTTCTGATAAATAGAGTCACATGGTCACCTCCGTGTGGTTCTCCAGAGGCTCAAGGAGAACTCACTCTTTGCTAACCTGAAGAAATGTTCATTTTTTGCTCAAAAATTGTCCTTTCTAGGGGTCATTTTGTATGCTGAGGGGTTCCTTATGGACCCTAGAAAGGTACAGGCTATTGTGGATTGGGTGCAACCCAGAGATCTCAAGGATCTTCCACATGTTCTGGGTTTCGCTAATTACTATAGAAAATTCATCAAGGGGTATTCTCAGGTGGTCAAACACCTCACTGATTTAACTGTTAAGGGGGCTGATCTCAGCTGTTCTTAAAAACTGGTCAGCTCCAGCTTAGGCGGCATTTTCTTCTTTAAAAATCTGTTTTATGCCTGCCCCTGTGCTGATTCAACCTGATTTGTCTAAACCGTTTATCGTGTAGGTGGACACCTCGGAGCTGGGAGTGGGGGCGGTGTTTTCCCAGTGGCCCACCATGTTAAATAATTTGAAACCCTGTGCCTTCTTTAGAAAAAATTTTCCCTTGCTGAAAGGAATTATGATGTTGGTAACCGGGAGTTATTGGCCATTAAATTGGCATTTGAAGAATGGAGGCATTTTTTGGAAGGGTTGTTCATCGTATCACTGTCATTACGGATCACAAGAACTTGTCTTACCTCAAGTCCGCCAAACATTTAACGCCGAGACAGGTGAGCTGGTCCCTTTTTTTCTTGATTTCAGTTTTCATTTACTTTCAGGCCGGGGTCCAAGAATGTGAAGGGTGATGCCTTATCTTGCAGCCTGGACCCAATATCACCTCCTGAACCTGCTTCCTCCATTCTTCAGCATGTAGTGGTGGTGGCTGTGGTTTCCTCGGCATTGGAGTGGGAGATTCATGAGGCCCATTCTCTTGTTCCTCCGTCCGTACCTAAAAATAAGTTCTTCGTGCCTGTCCAGTAGCGGTTAAGGGTGCTTCGGGAGTTCCATGACTCGGCTCTGAGTGGTCATCCTGGAACCTCAGCCACGCGTAAAGCCATCGCTAGGCTGTTTTAATGGCCTTCGTTGGCTTCTGACATCACTGGTTTGTGTACACCTGCAAAATTTGTGCCTGTGCAAAAATCTCCCATAGCCAGCCGGCTGGGGAATTGGTGCCACTGCCAATTCTAGATAGACTTTGGACTCATCTGCCCATGGATTTTATCACCGATCTTCCCCTCTCTAATGACAAAACCGTGATCTGGGAAGTTGTTGATAGGTTCAGTAAACAGGTGCATTTTGTACCATTGGTGGGTGTTCCTAAAACTATTCAATGAGCATGTGGTCCAATTTCATGATGTGCCTGTCAGTGTGGTGTCTGATAGAGGGGTGCTGTTTATGTCAAAATTCTGGAGGGCTTTTTGTGAAAGGCTGGGTATCAGTCTGACCTTATCGTCGGCCTATCATCCCGAGACCAACGGTCAGACTGACAGAGCCAATCAATCTTTGGAGCAGATATTGCGGTGTCTTACCACATCTAGACAGGATGACTGGTGCTCTTTGGTACCCATAGCGGAATTTGCTTTCAATAATCATGTCAATCAATCCACTGTTACATCCCCATTCTTTTGCAACTATGAGTTTCACCCGCTCTTTGATGAGTTTTCCCGGCTGGATTTGGGATTCCAGGGGCTGATTCAGATTTTCAGCAGTTGGGGCAGGTCTGGAGGGAGGTTCAGAGAAACATTGGGGAGCCTCAGTTCAAGTACAAATTTTTTTGCCGATAAACCATGTTCGGTGGGGCCGGCTTTCCAGGTGGAGGATAAGGTTTGGTTATCCACCAAGAATAAAAGGTTGAGGATTCCTTCTGCTAAGTTGGATCGCAAGTTTATTGGTCCTTATGAAATTTAAGAGGTGGTTAATCCTGTGGCCTTTCGCCTGCACCTGCCTTTGTTGTTGAGCATCCCCAATGTGCTCCATAAGGCACTTCTGAAGCCATCAATGTCTTCCTCTGGTGAGTCTCCCTCGCACCTGCCACCTGTTGTAGTGGATGGCCACACCAAGTATGAGGTGGAATGGGTTGTGGATTCCCATACACTCTGCTGTACTCTTCAGCATTTGGTCCATTGGAAGGGTTACGGTCCTGAGGACCGGTCGTGGGTGCCGGTGCGTTCGGTCCACGTGGATCGATTGGTCCAGGCCTTTCATGTTCATTATCCAGAAGATCCTGTATCATCAAATTGTAACATCTTTATTAGAAAAGGACAGGATTGGACAATAGTGGGACATGTGCAAATTGCAAACTAAAGTGCCGCAGTGCTTAAGACGTGCTGGACTGACCCCAGCCACACCAAGGGATGTAATAAAGATATACAAATCTATTTATCAAGAGGTATGCAATGTGTTAACATGTTAATAAAACATAAATGGCAATTTATCAAGAGTGTACAACAGTACGGCACCAAGCTAGCCTGAACCACCTCAAAAGAAGGTCACAGCTATGAAAGGCAAATATCTATTACCTATAATCCATGTGTTCAAAGGGCTACAATGCCCTACTATAATGCCTATCAAACTGTCATGTGCTGCTGCAACAATTCAAGCCATTGTCTATAGGCTCATATAACAATTGGGAGACAAATAATCACTCCCACTGGGGGACTGAACTATCACCCACCCTGAAGGGGTTAAAAACCCCAAGCCAACATTACCTCAGTGAGACCCTCGGATGACCGGGCAGTCCTTGCGTCACCCCGATGCGTGTTTCGGAGCCTTAGGCTCCTTTCACAGGGGGCAAGCCTTTCATAGCTGTGACCTTCTTTTGAGGTGGTGCAGGCTAGCTTGGTGTCGTACTATTGTACACTCTTGATAAATTGCCATTTATGTTTTATTAACATGTTAACACATTGCATACCTCTTGATAAATAGATTTGTATATCTTTATTACATCCCTTCGTGTGGCTGGGGTCAGTCCAGCGCATCTTAAGCACTGCTGCACTTTAGTTTGCAATTTGCACATGTCCCCCCATTGTCCAATCCTGTCCTTTTCTAATAAAGATGTTACAATTTGATGATACAGGATCTTTTAGTCGTAATTTTTTGTGGTTCCCACACTCACGTTCAATGTATAGTAGCGACTGATCCATGATTGTCCAATATTATAGCACCGACGTGTTACCGCTTTACATGTAGGATGCTTCTGTATACCTTGGCTATTGTATTATGTTCATTATCCAGGTAAACCTAGGGGTCTGGTGGCCCCCTATTGAGAGAGGGGTACTGTCATGATCCAGGCTGGGGTTTGTTTCTTGTTATTCTCTCTCCGGTCTGATCATGCGGGGGTTAACCTTCTCTGACTCGTTTTAAGTACTGTGTGGGTATTTCAGTCTGCTGTGGCCTGCAGACCAATGCCAGTTATAGTTCATGCTCCCAGGCTAGAGCCTCTGACCCCTTGATACCGTGTTTTGCCCTCTGCCCGTTTACTCAGTTCCCGTGACTTCCCTTTCCTGCCACCCCGTTTGTCTTTGTGTTCTCACCCTGTGCTTGGATCTCTTGCTATGTGACCCAGCTTGTCTTTTGACCTGTTCGACAGTCTCACATCTCGGTTATTTCTGCTCCCGTCTGGTTTTGACTAGAGATGAGCGACTTTGCCTCCGGGAGGGTCGAGTCGGGTTTCGGCCCACCCGACTTTACCAATAGTCGAGTTAAACAAAATCGGCCGACTACCGGCAAAAGTCGGAGTTCCGAACGAAACCCGACCCCAACGCAAGTCAATGGGGAATAAATGTGGGCAGTGAGTGTAGGACAGTAAACACACCTACAGTGCCCATTTCAATGGTAACGTCATCAATTCTTATTACTTAAGCTTGTCAACCTTAATTTACTTTATAATAATAGTAACGCATTGAAAACTGGGAGTTATTTGGCTAAAGTTGTGGAGGGTACAGCCCAGTTAGGGAGGTGGAAAAACTGGCATATGCTTAGGTGTAGGCTGGACATTCAGCAGCTGCAAATGGAGGAATTGGAGAAGTCGGAGGAAGGGGAGGACAAAGCGAGCCATTTTGCTGGCAACCTATGTGTCATCAGGGAAAGGTGGTACAAAATCCTTTGAAACCCAGGCATGGTTCATTTTAATGAAGGTGAGATCACCTACATTTTGGGTCGACAGCCGGGTCCTTCTTTCTGTCAGGAATGATCAAGCAGCACTGAAGACTCTTTCTGATAGCACACTACCAGCAGGGCAAGCGAGCTCCTGTAAGGCATATTGTGCCAATTCAGGCCAGGTGTCCAGTTTACAGGCCCAGTAGTCAAAGGGGAATGAACTGTGAGGGAGATCATCGATAGGGGAGGAGAGGTAATTTTGAAACATAGTTGACAACTGCTGTCTCCTGTCTGTTACAATCGATTCAGTATTACCAGTCGTGTGAGCGGTACTCGAGAAATCAGTCCACAACATGGTTATGAAACCCCTGTCTCCAATGCCACTTCGGCTGTGTGCACCACGAACACCTCTTCCCTGTTGCCCAGTACGGCTCGTGGTAGAACCTACACCGCTGCTGTGTGCTGGGAATGCCTCTAGCAAACGGTTTACCAGAGTTACTTGTTTGTTCACCAATAATAGCTTTAGGTTGTCCTGTGGCATGATGTTCTGTAATTTGCCTTTATAGCTTGGATTGAGGATGCTGGCAAACCAGTAGTCATCATCCTTCATAATTTTGGCAATGCGGGGGTCCCTTTTTAGGATCCACAAGAGATAATCACACTTGTGGGCCAATGTTCCAAGTGTCAATGATGTTCTGCCAGTGGTGGGTGGAGGAGCACTTTCTGCCAAATTCACATCCCTCCACCTCCAGTCACTCACAAACCCTGTACCTGACCTTGGCAAGCCAACATTTTCTCTTTCCCCCAGAGAAGCATCCTCCTCCCCAAAATTATCATCCCCCATCCTCCTCCTCCTCTTCCTCTTCTTCCTCCACCTCGTCCAGGACAGTTTCCTGAGCAGACAATGCCTGACTGTCATCAAGGCTTCCCTCCTCCTCCTTCATCCCCCGCTGCAGACGCCTGATCCTTAATGTGTGTCAAAGTTTGCATGAGCAGACGCATAAGTGGGATGCTCATGCTTATGATGGCGTCGTCTGCGCTTACCAGCCATGTACATTCCTCAAAACACTGAAGGACTTTACAGAGGTCTTTCAGCTTTGACCACTGTACACCTGACAACTCGATGTCTGCCCTCAAACTGCCTGCCCGTGTATCCTCCCACAAATGCATTACAGCCTGCCTCTGTTTGCACAGTCTCTCAACCATGTGCATGGTGGAGTTCCACCTTGTTGCAACGTCTATGATTAGGCAGTGCTTGGTGAGGTGGAGCGATTGCTGCAGCCTCTGCATATAACTAGAGTCTACACGCGAGCGACAGATGTGCGAGCACAGTCTTCGCACGTTATGGAGCAGGGCTGGTAACTCTGGATAATTATTTATGAAGCACTGCACCACCAGGTTCAATGTGTGAGCCAGGCAAGGTATGTTTCTGAGTTTTGCCAGGGCTATGGCCGCCACAAAATTATGGCCGTTATCACTGATTACCTTGCCTGGCTCAAGATGTAGACTGCCCAGCCATGACTCAGTTTCTCGCTGCAAGTAGTCGGCCAGTACCTCCGCGGTGTGTCTGTTGTCGCCCAAAGACATCATCTGACGCTTACCACTAGCTGTTCGACAGTGGGACACCTCGTGTGCAACACTGCAAGCTGCTGATGGAGTGCTCATGCGACTGTGATCTGTCGACGAGCTTTCGCTTCTGGAGGAGGCGGGGGGTCGAACGCCTACAGCCAACTGTTTCCTATACCGTGGCTAGGCAGCACTGTTCCACCACCGCCGCTGTTCCCTGTGGACCCTGCATCCACCACATTCACCCAGTGCGCAGTGATGGACACGTAATGGCCCTGGCCATGCCTACTGACCCATGCATCTGTTGTGAGGTGCACCTTTCCACTCACTGATTGTTTGAGTGCATGGACAATGCAGTCTTTCACATGCAACATTTCTTGCTGGTGGTGTGCTAACCGGTGGGCTTACAGTGAGGGAAGTGATGTAGCGTTGCTGGCTACCTTCAGTCAGAGCAGATACACGTGTGCTACCTGAGGTTTTGTAGTCCATCCATGCTTGCAAGTGCATAGTGTTTACATGTCTAAGCATGCAACTGGTATTCAAATTTCGGAGATTTTTCCCTCGGCTAAAGGTCCTTCCGCACTTCTTACAGATAACCTTTGCCTCATCAATAGGATTTTGGTCAAAAAAGTGCCACACTGCACTCTTCCTACTATGGGAAAAATTTTCAGGGCTTGCATGCTGTGCTAATTTGACTGTCTGGCCAAGCTGTCCTGCAACTCTTTTTGGTTTTTTTAACACGTTTTTGGACTGCTACAGGCCTGCCAGATAACCACAGTTGCGATGTTGATGCCTGCTACGGATCCTCCTCCTCTTCTGAGCTATTGCCAGCGGTACCCTCTTCCCCCAATGGATGCCAATCCGGGTCAACAACTGGGTCATCCATCACCTCCTATTCAATTTCATCTGCACCTTCCTCTGTGTCACCGTGTAAGGTGGTATAGTATGCGGGAAGGGGCACCTGAGTTTCATCAGGGTCAGAATCTGGCTCAGTAGACTGCGAGGGCAATGCAGTGCTCTGGGTGAATGTACCAGCAGAATCATATAGCACTGGCTGTGCATCAGTGCACTCCATGTCATATTCATCTTGGACTGGGTAATTCAGGTTTTCACTTGATAAGTTAGGCATGGTATGTGAAAGGAGCTTCAGGGAGTAACCTGAAGTGTGGCATGCTACATCCTTCACTTTTGATGGGGGTGAAGGACACAAGGAAAGGCGTTGTTCCTGACCAGGATCCTGCACTGATGACTTAGTGCTTGCAGTTTTAGAAACTTTAGAAGAGAAGGCGATATAGCTGGAGGCTGTTTCGGCAATGTAAGCCAAAACATGTTCCTTATGCTCCGGCTTTAAAAGCGGTTTACCTACTCCCAGAAAAGGGAGCCTTACAGTCCTTCTGGAGCCAGACGATGTCGCAGGCTCAACGCCTCCTGCCTTAGGTGCTATTGTGCTTTTGGCACTACCAGCAGATGCACTACCATCAGTACCAGCTGCCCCCCCACCCACGTCCGCGGCCTCTTCCACCATACTTCCTCATGTTTGGGAAAATGTACCAAAAATGCCAGCAGATATATGGTACTATATGAGGAGCGTACAGCTCTATATGGTGTAGGGAAAAATTTAAATCTCCATATATATTTCCAGAGTCACAAGCAGACGCTCACTTAGTATGGATTTGACCGTAATACAAACAGCAGATATATGGTACTGTATGAGGAGCGTACAGCTGTATAAGGTGTAGGGCAAAATTTAAATCTCTGTACTTATTTCCAGAGTCACACACAGATAGTCAGCATGTATTTGTCCGTGATTCCAGCTAGTACACGGTAGTGTGTGAGGAGCGTACAGCTCTATACAGTGTGGGAAAAAACAAACGGTCGGTAACTATGCAGAAAAAAAGAGTAAAAGTATTAGTGCTGTGTAAAAAGCAGTCTGCACAGCAGTGTACACACAGCAATACAGCTATCAGGCAACCTAATAACCAGCGCAGCTGCACACAAGAAAATCCTCCCCTGTCACTGCACTATAACTGTACAGCACAATTGCTATCAGCACAAGCACATAAGAACTTCTTATATCTTTACAGCCCTAACTCTCTCCCTACTGATAAACAGCAACCTCTCCCTACTGTTAAGATCGGCAGAAGTAAAATGGAGGTCGGCAGTCAGGGCTTTTATAGACACTATGACACCCCACAAAGCAAGCCAATCACTGCAATGCCCTTTCACTATGATGGTGGTGGACGCTGCACATGTCATCTCGTTGCCCACAGTGTACGTCCTTGCTCATTGGCTGAAAAAAAGGCACCTGCAAGCATTCTGGGAAATCCGACTTTGGCACTCATTTTGCCGACCTCATGGCCGACTTCACGCTATGGTCGGGTTTCGGTCGGCGAAACCCGACTTTGGCACAAGTCAGCGACTTATAAATCTGGCTGACCTGTTTCGCTCAACTCTAGCTGTGACCTCTGATACTTCTGTTCCTGACTGTTTATGACTTGGCTCGTCTGACTACTCTTTCACCACCTGCTGGCACTTGTGCTGCTGCCCAGTGGTGCTATGCTGTGTGTGCAACCTCTCTTTACTCACCAGCATCCACTGGTGGAGGTTGCGCTATACTGCACTGCAGCAGCATTACAAATACGTCTTTAAAGCGCCTTACTTTTTATTGAAAAATAAAGCAAGTAAAATACATTGAGGTTTAACAATGGGATTTTTAACACTGATAAATATACATTACCTTCTCTTACAGCCTTAGATGCATGACCTATGCTAGAACTAAATCAAGATATATCAGATAGCCTTGCTCCAAACAGGACACATTGATCTTCTTTTACAGACAATGAGTGGCTTTCTATTAATTTTCCGCTCAATATTTTTCATGTAATTTACTGCGGCAAGTATGTCTTTCGCAATAAGATGCCTACTGATATCCTTCAATTTATACAGTTCTAGCATGTATATCCTGAAACATTCTGCACTATACATACATATAGTTCTATAATGCTGTTGGATCCTTGACTAAATATCTCAAATGTTAGATGCATTTAAAGGTAATAAAAAAGTTATGTCTATGAATTATAACATTTCAGTTCAGAAAAGGAAACAACATCCCCTCTTCCCTTCTTCTATAAATGTATGAAATTCAGCTCTATAGCAAGAGGCAATACATACAAATTAAAGATGATCTGTCATCAATAGAATCATTTATTATGGTGCCGGAGCCTTGAGTGACTGAGGACCTTCTGACCCTTTAGTGTTAGTCATGAATATGACTTTATGAGCTTATTAGGTGAGCATATGGGAACACATTTCGGCACCCCAGTGCACAAGCCTGTTTGGAGCGAAGTAACTGCTGCTTGCCTGGCTGACCTTAAGCATTCTGCTACCAGAAGTATTTCATAAACCAAGACCATGATGTCACTTGCGGGAGGGGCATTGTTGTTTGATTTTACTGCACGTCAGGTATTCTTACAACACGCACTGACAGTGCGCTCTATTGCCAGCTCATTACTTCTGATCTGAGCTGGTGAGAGAGTGCACAATGACAAGCTCCTACTAATCATCCATCCCACAATCCCACAATGTCTGTCCGTCATTTCATATTTCTTCTTTGCTAGATTTCTAAAACTTAACATGAATGAAACTGAATATATCATCTTTCCCCCACCTCACTCAACCCCCCAACAAAGCTATCCATGAAAGTCAATGACTACTCACGCTCCCCCAGTCCTGCAAGCTAACTGCCTCAGAGTTATCCTTGATTCTTATCTCTTCAAACCACATATCCAAGACCTTTTCACTTCCTGCCAACTACAACTCAAAAATATTTCCCAGATCAGTACATTCCCTAATCAAGAATAGGAAAAACATTAGTGCACGCCCTGGTCATCTCCCACCTTTACTAGTGCAACCTCATGTTTTGCGACCTCCCTTCTAACACTCTTACACCCCTTCAATCTATCATGAACTCTGCTGCCAATTTTCTGCCCATCTAATCCCCCTGTCCCCTCTATTCCCAGCCTCCCCTCTATGTCAATCCCTTCAATCGCTCCCAATTGCCCAGAGATTCCAATTCAAAACCCTAACCATGGCTTACAAAGCCATCCACAACCTGTCTCCTCCATACTTCTGCAACCTAGTCTCCCAATACTTACCTCCGGTGGCTCAGTGGATAGCACTGCAGCCTTGCATTTCTGAGGTCCCGGGTTGAAATCCCACCAAGGACAACATCTACAAGGAGTTTGTATGTTCCTCCCGTGTTTGTGTGGGTTTCCACCAGGTTCTCCGGTTTCCTCCTACATTTCAAAAGACATACTAATAGGGAATTTAGATTGTGAGCCCCATTGGGGACAGTGATGATAATGTGTGCAAACTGTAAAGTGCTGCGGAATATGTTGGTGCTATATAAATAAAAAAAAAATATTATTTAAGGGAGGGCTGCAGACACTGAGGAAGTAACCGCATCCTAACTCTCAAGAAAAGTGTCATCAAAGAGGAAGTAGTGAAAAAAATAAAAGACATTAGACAGTGTAGTGAGAGAACAATAGGGACTTAATTAAAATATAATAGAAAAGAAATTAGATTATGACAGTAAATAGCTATTTTTTATTAAAATACATTTTTTTCAGCCCACCTCTTTAATCTTAGCTACAATGAGGAAACCAGTACTCTTCTATTAACTCTAATTTTTACGTCTATGAAAATGTTCTAATGCTGATTAACAAGTGGTGACGGTGTCTGACTGGTATTGCCTAGTTGGCTATTTATTTCTTTCCAGGAAAAATAATAAAAGAATGGTACAATGCAGAATTCTATGAAAAGAGGCACCAGAAGTATTATTTTATTGAGAATACAAGAGTTTATTTTATCAGCCATATCAGAAAAATTCACAAATTCAGAACTAAAGAAACAGCTCATTTCTGAAATGCGTAGTAATTGTCGGCTCATTCAGCCCTCCATACCTGGAATTTAGTGTGGCGTCACTAGTTACTTGGGGACTAGTACCCTATTGGAACTATAGATGCCACCACCTGGGGTGCTCTGTTTCAATATATATTCACTTTGATCCCACTCGAAGATAAACTGCTACTTTATATATTTTGACCTAATTTAGTCTTATAAGAAAGGACTTCCAAGTCATGCTTTGACTTGAACCAACGCTGTTTACCCACAACTGGATTATTGGACTTTTAATAAGTGAGTCAGACGTCAGACACTCTAAAAGGGAATCTGTTACCGGATTTTGGTATTTCATCTGAGAGCAGCATAATGTAGGGGCTGAGATCCTGATTCCAACTATGTAACACTCAGGTTCTCTCATCAAAGCACAAGCGAAGCGCTCATTGGGCTCTGTACAGTGAGAGTGGGGTTTGTACTTACCTGTCTGCCTTTACTTTTCATTATGTAGGCATTTCAAACAAACAAACATCCCTCTGTCTACAGATTCATACTGTGGAATTGCTAAAAAGTGAGAAAAAGTGAAAATAAGGCATCAACCGGGCAATAAACTTTGAAGATAGTATGGCTGGGTTGCGTCAGGCACAACTCCTATGCAGAAGTAGATACAAGCTGCTGCTGCTCTGTATGCTGAAATAAACCCATAGTAAGTGCTATAGTAGAAAGTGATATATGGCAAAATCTGCTGTGCTGCTGGTCAAGAAGAGATCCACTGGAGATGATGGTGTTGATCAAATAGCAAAGAGCAGTTTTATGAATCTACCCATTTCAGAATTCTGCAGTCATACACAGATCTTCTGCTGTATCAGTTTATTTCTAACTTTCATTTACTTTAAGATGTTATCCACTACTTTTACATTGATGACCTTTATGATAGGCCATCAATATCTGATCGGTCGAGGTCCAACACTCAGCGCCCCTGCAGGTCAGCTTGCATCGTTGTTGGTGGAGGCGGCAGCTGGCCGGAAGTACTCACTTGCTGAGCTGCTCCATCTTCTTGAGTGGGTGGTGATGGACGAACCCCCCGATGTTTGGGATCGGTGGGTTCGCCCGAGTTTTTTGTAAACTTCGAGTTCAGGGCCGGAGATTGTCACAGGGCAGTAGTGGGAAAACAGAGGACGAGGAACCTGGGCCCCTGAACTGCCCCTCAGGCTAAGGGGGTGCCCTGACTTCCCTTAACTTGGGGGTACACTTGATGGTACTGAGGCCCAAATCACCGACCTGTCCCTATCTCCTGTTTCGCCCTGAGCTAAACCCCCAACCCCCTCCTCAGGAGGTGAGAAAGGAAAGATAGTGAACTGTACAAATAAAACAAAAGGAAAGACAAGACAGACACCTCGGGGTTAAATCAACTAAAAAACAAAACTTAGCTTTATTTGCTGCAATGCACCGCTCAGCAGAGTTAGGCACCAGAACAAGGTATTAAAAACATATGTGACATGCACAAGTGTGAACAAGTCAGTCAGACAATGCTCACACCACCCAATGGCTGAATCACAACAAGAAAACACAAAATGACAAATTTGCAAAAAATACTCTGCAGTAAAAAACATGACAGTAATCAGCAAGTGCTGTATAACAAATGCAGAGTATTTAATTGATACCTTTTTTGCAAAAAATGTATACCAAGCCGCTTCACCACATCACAGTAACCCTTCACGAAGCAGTCCCTACTTAATGTATTTAAAACCTGAACATGTGAACAGTGTCTAAATGAACAGGATACAGACAGGCGCCTCCTAGTATATGGGCTTGTGGTGTAAGACAGCTCATTTATGTGCATGTCACACAGGAGAGGGGTGGGGTCTCCCAAACCATGCTGAGCAAGGAAAAAATGGATTAAAAACATGTGACATGCACAAGTGTGAACAAGTCGGTCAGACAATGCTCACACCACCCAATGGCTGAAACACAACAAGAAAACACAAAATGACAAATTTGCAAAAAATACTCTGCAGTAAAAAACATGACAGTAATCAGCAAGTGCTGTATAACAAATACAGGGTATTTAGTCGATACGATTTTTGCAAAAAATGTATACCAAGCCGCTTCACCACGTCACGGTAACCCTTCACGAAGCAGTCCCTATCTAATGTATTTAAAACCTGAACATGTGAACAGTGTCTAAATGAACAGGATACAGACAGGCGCCTCCTAGTATATGGACTTGTGGTATAAGACAGCTCATTTATGTGCATGTCACACAGGAGAGGGGTGGGGTCTCCCAAACCATGCTGAGCAAGGAAAAAACGGATTAAAAACATATGTGACATGCACAAGTGTGAACAAGTTGGTCAGACAATGCTCACACCACCCAATGGCTGAAACCAGAACAAGATAATAGCTGAAGCTCCAGTGCACTCAGCCAGCTCCTGACTCCAGCTTGATTGGTCTCCAAAAAGAGGAAGAGTATCACCAACAGTTAGCTGCAGCACCTGGTGACCTTTTAAAGGATGGGGGAGTGGTCACCACCTGCATAGCAAACAGACCAGCCATGCAATTACACCAGCGGCCACCGGGGGGAAAAACTGACATTAAGGCCTGTTGGCCTGAAAGGAAAAAAGGTTTAATATACAAAGCAAAATCTGCCATAGATCCAAAAATGGATCGTAACAGTACCCCCCTTACAATGAGGGGCCTCTGGACCCTTAATACCACACATTACCAGAAAACAACCCATGGTGAGGATGCCTCGATCCACCAGAGTTCACTCTGGCAGTCACCTGACCCTCAGGTTTATGGCAAACGCGGACTGATGGAAGTGACAATAACGTATGCTCTGGAGGTGCCACAAATCTCCAGAGCGCTGACCTGGGGAATGAGTTGTATATAGGCATTACTGGGGGTAACTCCAGCTGGTAAGTCCCTGGGTCGAGAATGGCCGACACCCGATATGGCCCGATCACCCATGAATTCCAGAACCCAGCAGCACACTTCCACCTGATGTTTTTGGTGGACACCCATACATACTCGTTCACACACAGGTCCGGACCTGAACGTTTATTGCCACACACGTTTACCACAAGACGTTGAACTCTTCAAGGAACTGACAACAGAGGGGTCCCCCTGTGTTGTCACACTCACACCCCCTCAATGCACAGAAGGAACCACCACCCTCCTCTGACCCCTCCTCCTAAGAGGACTCCGACACTCAGGGTTAGCATGTGGTGAGGGTTGAGACTTGCCCCTACTCCCTTGCAACACCTCTGCTGCCCCCCACTGGAGAAGAAGGGGATGGTTGTAGAATGACGGCAGAGACAGTAGCCCCTGGGCAGCAGCCCTCACACGACTGGCCCCAGCTGACTACTTCCCCGGACCGCCAATCTATGACCGGGTTGTGTTTTTTCAACCAAGGGAGGCTTAAAACGATGGGTGTTGGCATTCCCCCCAAGACATAGCATGACAGAGACTCATCATGAAAAGTCCCTATATGCAGATGTATATTATCCACGACTTCGGTCAACTTCCCCTGGCTAAGTGGGACAGAGTCAATGGCCTGGACACTTAGGGGTTTGGCTAGCGTCCTACACCTCAGGCCATGGGTCTGGACAAAGTGAACATCAACCAAAATGACTCCTAAGGGCAGGGTCATTCCACTGTGTGTCAGTGGCCCACCTCCTAAACTCTGAGCAGTACTCCTCAGCAGGCCAGCCCCCCTGCTTGATCTTACGGAGTTGGGTTTCCGCCAGGGAGACGCCATCAGGATCTCCATACACCAGAGCCACAAAAAAACACATCCACCGACCGCAAAGATGGCAAATCGGTCAGCAGGGGGAAGGCCCAGGATTGGGGATCACCCTTGAGAAGGGAGACAATAATCCCCACACGCTGTTCCTCACTCCCTGATGAGCCTGAAGTATAATTTACAGGCCTCTTGATAAAACAGAAATTTATCTCTCCCTCCAGAAAACCTGTCAGGGAGAGATATCTTATGTTCTGGTTGAGCCTGCACCTGAGCCGAGGCCCAGAACCCCACCAACTGCTGCAGTTGCTGCACCACCTCACCACATAGCACCTTAAGCTCATCGGAGAGGGTCTGAAGCAGTTGGGCAAAGGCCTGCATTTGGGCCATGTCTCACCAGAAAAAATGTGTTGGTTGGTGATAATGTCACAGGGCAGTAGTGGGAAAACAGAGGACGAGGAACCTGGGCCCCTGAACTGCCCCTGAGGCTAAGGGGGTGCCCTGTCTTTCCTTAACTTGAGGGTACACTTGATAGTAGTGAGGCCCAAGTCACTGACCTGACCCTCTCTCCTGTTTAGCCCTGAGCTAAACCCCCAACCCTGTCCCCAGAAGGTGAGAAATGGAAAAAAGTGAACAGCACAAATAAAACAAAAGGAAAGACAAGACAGACACCTCTGGGTTAAATCAATTAAAAACAAAACTTAGCTTTATCTGCTGCAATGCACCACACAGCAGAGTTAAGCACCAGAACAAGGTAATAGCTGAAACTCCACTGCACTCAGCCAGCTCCTGACTCCAGCTTGGTTGGTGTTGTGAATTCGCTTTCTGGCTTACCTCTAGTTACTAGTGAAGGTAGTGGAGCTGGTTATATTGACAGAGGGGTTGTGAGTTTTCTTTCTGGGTTACCTCTGGTGGTTAATGGAGGTAATGGAGCTGATCTGATTAACAGAGGCTTGCCACCTGATAATGAGGAGGACGATTGGAGATCTGGGGTTTCTGACTGGATATAAGACAGCCGACTCCCTCTATCACTGCTGGTGATTTTTTCCTTCTTCCTGAGGTCTTAGTTTCCAGCTCAGTCCCTGCAAGCTCAGTTAAGTGTTCTTTTGCTATTGTTCACATTTGATCTGGTTTTGTCTATTTCAGTTTTGTGTGGTCAGCCCGCTCTGGCTGGGGCTGTGCTGAATCTCTGTCCATATGTTACTGCTTGTGCCAGTTTGCTTTTGTCCCTTATTAGATTGGCCTCTTTTTGCTCTGCTTTCAGAATATACCAGAGTGCTGATATAGTGGGCGAAGTTGTGCGACTTCAGTATTTTTCTATCAGACGTGTTGGACATTTTTTGCTGGGCTTTTGCATGATTGCAGACAGTGTCTTTCCTTTCCTGTCCTTTCTAGTTAGTTTGGGCCCCATCGTTTGCTCAGTCTATTTTCCTACCTGCGTTTGTGTTTTCATCTTGTCTCACCGACAATATATGTTTGGGGGCTATCTATTCCTTTGGGGGTCTGCTCTGGAGCAGTTTAGATTTCCCCCTTTCTTGCTTTAGGCTTATTTAGCTCTCTGGCTGTGTCAAGGCATCTAGGATCATCGTAGGTGTGCTCCATGGCTACTGCTTGTTGTGTGGGCTACTGCTTGTTGTGTGGATAGGATCAGGGGTCTGCAATCTGCTTAGTTACCAACCTCTCTGGTTTTCTGTGGCTTAGATTGGTCTTGCTTTCCTCCTCGGTGACCCAATCATAACAGGTTGGTCTCCAAAGAGGAAGAGTATCACCAACAATTAGCTGCAGCACCTGGTGACCTTTTAAAGGAAGGGGGAGTGGTCACCACCTGCATAGCAAACAGACCAGCCATGTAATTACATCAGTGGCCACCAGGGGGAAAAACTGATATTTACCCCCCCCCGATGGCCTGAAAGGAAAAAATGTTTATTATTCAAAGCAAAATCTGCCATAGATCCAAAAATGGATCGTGACAGAGATGATGCGAACTTGCGTTCCAACCACGAACTTGAACTTTACAGATATGAGCCATTCTAATTATACTTACCTGCCAGGGACACGTTCTCCTGTCTGGTGATGCATCCTCCCATCCCGCTGTCACCCGGCCGCATCTATTTCCGGGATCGCTCATTAACTGCTGGCAGCAACTCATTAACTGCCGGATAAAGCCGAAGACTGCCGAGTGCAGTGAATTTTGCCGGCAGTTAATGAGCGGCCCTGGAAGCAGATGCAGCCAGGAGACAGCAGGACAGGAGGACGCATCACTGGACAGGTAAGTATAATTAGAATGGCCCTGGACCCAAGCCTGAACTGGACCCAGAGTGTAACACGTGTTTCCCATGGAAACCCGTGTTCGGGAACTTGTGACCGAACAACAGTCCTGTACTTTACAGTTCGAGTTCGCCCATCCCTAGTAGTGGGCAGTGCTTGGTTCAAATGAATAGGAGGCTGAGGTAGTACCATGCAGTGGCCACTGCAAGTAGACGGATCAGTTTGACAAGTGAGTACTTCGGGCCAGTGGCAGACAATAACAGCTGATTGGTAGGGGTGCCAGGTGTTGGACCAAGACCGATCAGAAATTGATAGCCTATCCTAAAGATAGATCATTAATGTAAAAGTTGTGGACAACCTCTTTAATTCTATTATTTCTTGGAGTAATATTTGTACGTTATATTTTGAAGAGCAGTGAAATCATATTTATCATGATTATTCTCTAAGTGTGCACATTTTTGACAGGTTGTGCCACGGTCACCTGTGGCATCAGATTTTCATTGCGTTGGCGCGGTTGAAAGTAACACTATTAATGCTCTTCTACAATAACTACAGGCAACCGACATGCAACGGGAAATGATTCCTTCATCCTTCCGTGTATGCATTGTTATACTGAATAAATCCGTGTTGCTGATTTTACACTAATTGGAATTTTACATTTGGCTAAATCATATAAATCACCTCTGGGGGATGCAAAGATAAATGTATTCAAACAGTAATGTGATTGACGGGAAATGGTATCGTCCAAAATGGAACACAGACATGATATTCCGTCTGGGAGTTGAGATGTGTGTGAGGAATGAGAGGTGACAGGAACTCACCAACGTTCATTGAACCTGACACATCTGACAGATTGATATGTCTGTTTTCCCAAGAGGCGAAAGCATCACTCGGCTTCCTACCTCGTGGTCGCTAACCTCATCTCACATCTGCACTTCTTTACATACTTGCTAGAAATAATCTTTGATTGCAAAAAAATTACAATTTTCTTTTTGAATGTTTGAAATTCACGTGAAATACAATAAAATGGGTTTACCAACTCCTGGCTCCCTAAGGGTAAGTGCACATGTCGAGTATTTGTCAAAGATTTTTCTGCAGCAAAATCCAGATTATTGGCAGGAAAAATGCTGAGTAAAAAAAAACACTGAAAGAACTTACATTCTGCATATTTTTTTTTAAACAACCTTTAACCCCTTCAGTGCCTTGAGTTTTTTCGCTTTTGAGTTTCTGTGTTTGGATCCCCTTCTTCCCATAGCCATAACTTTTTTTTATTTTTCTATCAATACAGCCATGTGAGGGCTTTTTTTTTGCGGAACGAGTTGCACTTTTGAATGGCATCACTGGTTTTACCATGTAGTTTACTGGAAAATGGGAAAAAAAATTCAAAGTGCAGTGAAATTGCAAAAAGAAAAGAGCAATTCCACAGTTGTTTTTTGTTTCTTTTTTACCATGTTCACTAAATGCTAAAACTGGCCTGCCATTATGATTCTCCGAGTCATTACGAGTTTGAACATGCCAAACATGTATAGGTTCTTTTTTATTTAAGTGCTTAAAAAACTCTTTTAAGAAAAAAAAATAAAGCTACCATTTTCCGAGAACGGCAGCGTCTTCGTATTTTATGATCTTTTGATCTCTCATTATTGCATTTTAATGCGATGTTGCGGCGACCAAAAAAAACATAATTCTGAGGCTTTTTTTTTTTTGTTATGCCACTTGCAGATCAGATTAAATCTTTTTATATATTGATAAATCAGGCGATTTTTGAACTCAGCAACATGATATATGTGTATTTTTAAACTTTTTTCAATTGTTTTATTTTGAATGTGACAAAAAGGGAGGTAAACTTTCATTTTTTAAAATATTTTTAAATATTTTTTAAAAACTTTTTTTTTACTTTTCACTAGCTTCAATAATCACGGGAAAATCACTTACTATGAGAGCCGGCCACTGGGCAGTGCTCATAGCTATCCGTAAATGACAACAGGGGTCTCCTGCTGACCCCAGATTGTCATACCAACCCATCGGTGATCTCGGTATCCATGCGTTTATGAGCCTGATGCACCGCCCTCTGAACCACCACCGGGCTGATGCCAACGCCTCTCTGGGATAATGAGACTCCTCATGAGAAAACCAATACCCTGATAGAGGGATTCATAACGATTTCCTACAATCCCATATGATGATGTTCTCTTTTTAAGTATATTGGGGCACATTCAAGCATTCTTTACTATCCAAAATATTTTTTCATCCATAACAGTGGATGTTCATTACAACTAACCAATACATTGGAACAATCTGGGTCAACTTACCCACCAATAACTTTTTTGTACCTCTATAAGGTGTACCTTAGTCTATATGACTTCTTTCAAACCCAACACATTGGATTTTGTCAATACTGAGCAGTCCGGTACTTGATGAAGGTCCACTCTGGGACCGAAACGTTGTTTTGGACTGCATTAAAATTTTCACAATCATCAAAAGTTGAGTGCCAAGTTTTTCTTTACATTTACATTGCACAACAATATTAGCCCAATCGATTTCGATTAGGAAATGTGGCCTCATTCCTGCACCACAAAATTAGCTCAAACGACTTTGATTAGGAAATAGTGCTTGGAGTCTGCACAACAATATTATCCCAGATGAGTTTGATTAGGAACTGTGACTTCCTGACTGCAATCAGTATTATCCCAAATTATTTTGATTAGGAAATGTGGACTCCTGACTGCACAAGACTATCAGCACAAACTAGTTAGATGCTGTAAGGTTGATTTCACATAGGATCCTATCTAACTATATGTAAACTTGGACCAGCAGCAGGAGTCGACTCTGCGCTGTTACACTGACAAAATGGCACCGGCAGAACAACATGTCCGCTTTCTATATGGAGATGGACGTGTGACTTCGACAGTCAATTACAGAAACCCTTGTGTCAGAGCATTGCTGATGGTTTCTGTGCCTGATTGGCTGCAGGAATCTACCCACATTAAGTTAATTAAAAAATAATAAAAATAATAAAAAATAAAAATAACCTCCTCCCCTCGTAAAACATGCCGCCTTTGTGGAAACATGCTCGGGTACCCGAACATGAATCCGAATAAACTATGTTCTTGCCAAATTTGAATTTGGTGAACGTTTTATGAACATGTTCCTTCATTTATAATACAATGCAGCCACATGCCAATAATATACACAGCAGCCACATGCCCCCAATAAACATTGCAGTCACATTCCTATAATAAGCAGTGCAGCTACAGTAATATACCCCTAAAAATATTGCAGTAACATGTTCATAACAAACATTGCAGTCACATGCCACCATCAGTGAACATAGCATTCATGAGTCCATAATAAACACTGGAGGCAAATACCCCAATAAACATTGCAGTCACACGACTATAAAAACACAGCAGCTATATGTCCCCAATAAATATTGCAGCCACAAAGCCATAATAATTAACTAGAGTTGAGCAAAATGGGTCGAAAAATTTCAAAAGTCGCCGACTTTTGGCAAAGTCGGGTTTCATGAAACGAAACCCGACCCTAGGATGAGGTCGGCCACGAGGTCGGCGACTTACGCGCCAAAGTCGCGTTTCAAAAGTTTGTTTTGCGCTCTTTTTCAGCCAGTCAGGATCCACGGACACTGTGGGCAACGTGATGACATAGGCAGGGGTCACCACCATCTTTCAGAAGGGCATGCAAGTGATTGGCTTGCTTTGGTGGGCGTCACAGGGGTTATAAAAGGGTGTGCACGCCGACCGCCATCTTACTTCTGCCGATCTTAGCATAGGGAGAGGTTGCTGATTCTGTAGGGAGAGCGTTAGTCAGGGAAGAAGAAAAAAAAACTGCTTCTGCTGCTAGCGATTTTGCCTGTACAACACACCAGTCACTGTGTGTGCAGTGCAAGGGGAGGCAATATTGTGGTGGATCAGCGGTGTTGGTTGTTAGGCTGCCTTCTAAGGCTTCCTGACAGCTGCATTGCTGTTTACCCACTGCTCTGCAAACTGCTTTTTTAAAAGCAATCCCAATTTTTTTTTTTGTCCTGCTGAGGTACTGAGCGTGCATTTTTTCACACCATACAGCGGTGTACGCTCCTCACACAGTACTGTGTAACGGCTGTTATCACAGCCACAGTGAAGCTATCTGTGTGTCACTGTGGAAGGATAAGTGGAGGACTTGTTCCGTTCTTACAGACCTACACTCTAGGGAGATTCCTATTCTGCCAAATTCTACATACACCTTGTAGTTTGTGATACACTAGCCAATTCCTGCCTGTGACATAGCGCTCTGATATTCAGTGGGCCTCACACAATCCAAAAGTGTCCAGTGTCCACTAGTGTGTGCAGAAATTCAAAATCTCCCTTATACTGTAGTCACTTTTTTCACACCTGTGCCATCGAGCCTGTGACATAGCGCTCTGATATTCAGTGGGCCTCACACAATCCAAAAGTATCCAGTGTCCACAAGTGTCTGCAGAAATTCAAAATCTCCCTTATCTTGTAGTCACTTTTTTCACACCTGTGCCATCGAGCCTGTGACATAGCGCTCTGATATTCAGTGGGCCTCACACAATCCAAAAGTGTCCAGTGTCCACTAGTGTGTGTAGAAATTCAAAATCTCCCTTATCCTGTAGTCACTTTTTTCACACCTGTGCCATCGAGCCTGTGACATAGCGCTCTGATATTCAGTGGGCCTCACAGAATCCAAAAGTGTCCACTAGTGTGTGCAGAAATTCAAAATCTCCCTTATCCTGTAGTCACTTTTTTCACACCTGTGCCATCAAGCCTGTGACATAGCGCTCTGATGTTCAGTGGGCCTCACACAATCCAAAAGTGTCCAGTGTCCACTAGTGTGTGCAGAAATTCAAAATCTCCCTTATCCTGTAGTCACTTTTTTCACATCTGTGCCATCGAGCCTGTGACATAGCGCTCTGATATTCAGTGGGCCTCACACAATCCAAAGGTGTCCAGTGTCCACTAGTGTGTGCAGAAATTCAAAATCTCCCTTATCCTGTAGTCACTTCTTTCACACCTGTGCCATCGAGCCTGTGACATAGCGCTCTGATATTCAGTGGGCCTCACACAATCCAAAAGTGTTCTGTGTCCACTAGTGTGTGCAGAAATTCAAAATCTCCCTTATCCTGTAGTCACTTTTTTTCACACCTGTGCCATCGAGCATGTGACATAGCGCTCTGATATTCAGTGGGCCTCACACAATCCAAAAGTGTCCAGTGTCCACTAGTGTGTGCAGAAATTCAAAATCTCCCTTATCCTGTAGTCACTTTTTTCACACCTGTGCCATCGAGCCTGTGACATAGCGCTCTGATATTCAGTGGGCCTCACACAATCCAAAAGTGTCCAGTGTCCACTAGTGGGTGCAGAAATTCAAAATCTCCCTTATCCTGTAGTCACTTTTTTCACACCTGTGCCATCGAGCCTGTGACATAGCGCTCTGATATTCAGTGGGCCTCACACTATCCAAAAGTGTCCAGTGTCCACTAGTGTGTGCAGAAATTCAAAATCTCCCTTATCCTGTAGTCACTTTTTTCACACCTGTGCCATCGAGCCTGTGACATAGCGCTCTGATATTCAGTGGGCTTCACACAATCCAAAAGTTTCCAGTGTCCACTAGTGTGTGCAGAAATTCAAAATCTCCCTTATCCTGTAGTCACTTTTTTCACATCTGTGCCATCGAGCCTGTGACATAGCGCTCTGATATTCAGTGGGCCTCACACAATCCAAAAGTGTCCAGTGTCCACTAGTGTGTGCAGAAATTCAAAATCTCCCTTATCCTGTAGTCACTTTTTTCACACCTGTGCCATCGAGCCTGTGACATAGCGCTCTGATATTCAGTGGGCCTCACACAATCCAAAAGTGTCCAGTGTCCACTAGTGTGTGCAGAAATTCAAAATCTCCCTTATCCTGTAGTCACTTTTTTCACACCTGTGCCATCGAGCCTGTGACATAGCGCTCTGATATTCAGTGGGACTCACACAATCCAAAAGTGTCCAGTGTCCACTAGTGTGTGCAGAAATTCAAAATCTCCCTTATCCTCTAGTGACATTTTTCACACCTGCGACATCGAGCCAGTGACATAGAGCTGTGATATTCAGTGGGCCTCACACAATCCAAAAGTGTCCAGTGTCCACAAGTGTCTGCAAAAATTCAAAATCTCCCCTGTCCTATAGACACCTTGTACCTTGTTTTACATTACTTTATAGTTTGTTGGATTTTGTCTACATTTCTGCCAAAAATGAGGAAGGCTGGTGGAAGAGGCTGTGGAATTGGGCGGGGGTTGGCAGCTGGTAATGATGGTGTTGGTGGTGGATCTGATGGTAGTGGCAAAAGCAAAATAGGACCGAATGCAGGAGGTGTTGAGCCTGTGTCATCGTCTGGCTCTACAAGGCCTCGAAGGCTTAGTTTTCTAGGAGTTGGCAAACCGCTTTTAAAGCCAGAGCTTCAGGAAAAAGTTTTGTCTTACATTGCTGACTCAGCCTCGAGCTCTATCGCCTCCTCTTCTGAAGTTGTAAAAAATAAAAGCACTGAGTCGTCATTGGAGGCTCATGTTCATGAACCACACCTTTCCTTGTGTCCTTCACCCCAACCAAGATTGAAGGATGACGCAGGCCATACTACTGATTACTCCATGGAGCTGTTTTCACATACCATGCTTGGATTATCAAGTGAAATGGTGAATTACCCAGGCCAAGATGAATCTGACATGGAGTGCACTGATGCACAGCCACTGATAGATGATTCTGCTGCTACATTCACTCAGAGCACTACATTGTCCTCGCAGTGTACAGAGCCAGATTCTGACCCTGATGAGACTCAGGTGCCCCTTCCCACACACTATACCACCATACACGGTGACACAGAGGAAGGTGCACATGACATTGAAGAGGAGGTGATGGATGACCCAGTTGTTGACCCAGATTGGCATCCATTGGGGGAAGAGGGTGCTGCTTCCTATAGCTCAGATGAGGAGGAGCATCCACAGCAGACATCGACATCACAACAGCTGTTATCTGGCAGGCCCGGAGCACTCCAAAGACAGGTTCCAAAAATCAAAAGAGTTGCTGGACAGCTTGTCCAGAGGGTCAAAAGATCACAGCGTGCTAGGCCGCAAAATGTCTGCCAAAGTAGGAAGAGTGCAGTGTGGCACTTTTTTGAACAAAATCCTCATGATCAGGCCAAGGTTATCTGTAAGAAGTGCGCAAAGACCTTTAGCCGAGGGAAAAATCTGAAAAATTTGAATACCAGTTGCATGCTTAGACATTTAACCAGCATGCACTTGCAAGCGTGGACACAACACCAAACCTCAAGTGCCACATGTGCAACTGATCACAAAGAAGGTAGTCAACAACGCTACATTGTTTCCCCCACTGTAAGCCCACCGGTTACCACAGCAGCAAATGTTGGGGTGTCGTTGCAAGGCCACAGCTGTCAGGGAATCCCACTGTTATATCAACGAAATACTGAATCTAGGCCATCAGAAAGAACACCAACTCCATCACCATCATCAACCCTCTCTCAGTCCGCCCTGTCCACCGCTACTTCCACCATATGCAGCTCTCAAGTCCAGCTCACCCTCCCAGACACTATGAGTAGGTCAAGAAAGTACTCAGTCTCTCATCCGCTTACACTGGGTTTGAACGCCCACATTGCCAAACTAATCTCGCTTGAGATGATGCCCTATCGGTTGGTGGAAAGCGCAGCTTTCCGCGAACTCATGGCCTATGCAGTACCACGCTATGACCTACCCAGTCGCCACTTCTTCTCTCGCAAAGCCATCCCAGACCTCCACCATCATGTAAAAGACCGCATTGTGCATGCACTCAAGCAGTCAGTGAGTGGAAAGGTGCACCTCACAACTGATGCATGGTCCAGTCGGCATGGCCAGGGCCGTTACGTGTCCATCACTGCGCACTGGGTTAATGTGGTGGATGCAGGGTCCACAGGGGACAGCGGTGGTGGGACAGTGCTGCCTAGCCCACGGTATAGGAAACAGTTGGCTGTAGGCGTTTGACCCTCCTCCTCCTCCTCCAGAAGCGAAAGCTCGTCCACAGAGCGCAGTCGTACGAGCACTCCATCTGCAGCTGCCACTGTTGCACACGAGGTGCCCCCCTATCGAGCAGCTAGTGGAAAGCGTCAGCAGGCTGTGTTGCAGATGATGTGTTTGGGCGACAGACACACCGCCGAGGTGCTGGCCGAGTACTTGAAGCGACAAACTGAGTCATGGCTGGGCAGTGTACATCTTGAGGCAGGCAAGGTAGTTAGTGATAACGGCCGTAATTTTGTGGCAGCCATAGCCCTTTCAAAACTCAGCCACATACCTTGCTTGACTCACACCTTGAACCTGGTGGTGCAGTGCTTCCTCAAAAATTATCCGGAGTTTACAGCCCTGCTCCAGAAGGTGCGAAGACTGTGCGCGCACATCCGCCGGTCGCCTGTACACTCCGTTCGTATGCAGAAGCTGCAGCGATTGCTCCACCTTCCCAACCACCGCCTCATTATCGACATTGCAACAAGGTGGAACTCCACCCTGCACATGGTGGAGCGGCTGTGCGAGCAGAGGCAGGCCATAATGCATTTGTGGGAGGATACACGGCCAGGCACTTTGAGAGCAGACATGGAGTTGACAGGTGTGCAGTGGTCGAAGCTGAAAGACCTCTGTAAAGTCCTTCAGTGTTTTGAGGAATGCACACGGCTGGTAAGCACAGACGACGCCATCCTAAGCATGAGCATCCCACTTATGCGTCTGCTCATGCAAACTTTGACGCACCTTAAGGAGCAGGCGTCTGCAGCCAATGTTGATGAGGAGGAAGAGGAGGAGGGAATCCTTGATGACATTCAGCCATTGTCTGCTCAGGGACCTCTCCTGGATGAGGTGGAGTTAGAAGAGGAGGATGATGATGGGGATGATTACTTAGGGGAGGAGGATGCATCTCGTGGGGCAAGTGAAAATGTTGGCGTGGCAAGGTCTGGTACAGGGTTTGTGCGTGACTTGAGGGATGTGGATTTGCCAGAAGGTGCTCCTCCACCCAGCACTCGCAGTGCATCATTGACACCGGGAACATTGGCCCACATGTCAGATTATGCCTTGCAGATCCTAAAAAGGGACCCCCGCATTGCCAAAATGATGAACGATGATGACTACTGGTTGGCCAGCATCCTGGATCCACGCTATAAAGGCAAATTACAAAACATCATGCCACAGGAGAACCTTGACCTAATATTGGCTAATAAACAAGCAACTCTGGTAAATCGGTTGCTTGAGGCATTCCCAGCACACAGCAGCGGTGATGGTTCTCACACGAGCCGTACGGGCCGGGGGCAGCTTGGCAGAGGTGTTCATGGTGCACACAGCAGAAGTGGCGTTGGAGACAGGGGTTTCATGACAATGTTGTGGACTGATTTTTCAAGTACCGCTCACACAACTGGTAATACTGCATCGATGGAAAGTGACAGGAGACAGCAGTTGTCAATTATGGTTACAAACTACTTTTCCTCCCATATCGATGTTCTCCCACACAGGTCATTCCCCTTTGACTATTGGGCCGCTAAACTGGACACCTGGCCTGAATTGGCACAATATGCCTTACAGGAGCTCACTTGCCCAGCTGCAAGTGTGCTATCGGAAAGAGTCTTCAGTGCAGTTGGATCAATCCTGACAGAAAAAAGGACCCGTCTGTCAACCCAAAATGTGAATGATCTAACCTTCATTAAAATGAACCATGCATGGGTTTCCAAGGATTTTGTCCCACCTTCCCCTGATGACACATAGGGTGACAGAAAAATGGCTTGCTTTGGTCCACCTCTTCCTGGGATTTGACCTATTTCGCCTTTTGCATCAGCTGAATGTCCAACATCAACATATGCCACTTTCTAAAACTCCCTAACTGTGCTGCCTCCCCCCCATGGCCGGGGTCACCACCTAGCGCACGACACCGTGCGAGTGCCGTTGCCCTGGACAGGTGGGTAGGCCGACTCTTGGGCGCGGGCACTGGCACAGGGTCCCTCATTGTGCAATCAAGTGTCTCTGACGGTGGTGGTGCACACCCGCCGTCAGACACACCGCCGTACTATGAGGGGCCCAGTGCCAGTACCGACGCCCATGAGTGGGCCCCCCTTGCTTGGGCAGGGCCCCAGCATTTGCAATCTTTACCTCTCCCTGCTCCTCCGCTGTGTAGTCTGGGCCGTCAAATCCATACTGTGCCTGACACCGTCTGAGCCTGCCTCCTGATGTATGGACATATATTTTGAATGTGTACGCTATCCATACATGTTATCCGGGGATACGGTACCCTTTCTCACCTTTGTGCAATCACGTGCAATCCATACTGGGCCTAACACCGTCTGAGCCTGCCTCCTGATGTATAGACATATATTTTGAATGTGTACGCTATCCATACATGTTATCCTGGGATACGGTACCCTTTCTCACCTTTGTGCAATCACGTGCAATCCATACTGGGCCTAACACCATCTGAGCCTGCCGCCTGATGTATAGACATATATTTTGAATGTGTACGCTATCCATACATGTTATCCTGGGATACGGTACCCTTTCTCACCTTTGTGCAATCACGTGCAATCCATACTGGGCCTAACACCGTCTGAGCCTGCCTCCTGATGTATAGACATATATTTTGAATGTGTACGCTATCCATACATGTTATCCGGGGATACGGTACCCTTTCTCACCTTTGTGCAATCATGTGCAAGCCATACTGGGCCTAACACCGTCTGAGCCTGCCTCCTGATGTATAGACATATATTTTGAATGTGTACACTATCCATACATGTTATCCTTGGATACGGTACCCTTTCTCACCTTTGTGCAATCACGTGCAATCTATACTGGGCCTAACACCGTCTGAGCCTGCCTCCTGATGTATAGACATATATTTTGAATGTGTACGCTATCCATACATGTTATCCTGGGATACGGTACCCTTTCTCACCTTTGTGCAATCACGTGCAATCCATACTGGGCCTAACACCGTCTGAGCCTGCCTCCTGATGTATAGACATATATTTTGAATGTGTACGCTATCCATACATGTTATCCTGGGATACGGTACCTTTCTCACCTTTGTGCAATCACGTGCAATCCATACTGGGCCTAACACTGTCTGAGCCTGCCTCCTGATGTATAGATATATATTTTGAATGTGTACGCTATCCATACATGTTATCCGGGGATACGGTACCCTTTCACACCTTTGTGCAATCACGTGTAATCCATACTGGGCGTGAGAACGGCTGGCGAGCTGTTAAGCAAGCTACAGCACCTGTGGTTTGCACACGTAAGTTTTTCATTTTTTCAGGAATGACGGTTAGGCCTAATTCCGGAACTTCGGTTGACCTGCACTTACTGGGAAATCATCGTTCGCGGGTAATAATTGTAATCAGTGATCCCCATCACTAACGTTGTTCAGCGGGTTATCTGCACCTGTAAGCGACAAACGCTGGCCTTTTCAGTGTAGCGCACATGCAGCCACGGACATGTAAGGGCATGACACACCAGTTATTGGCCAATCTCATGTGCCAGAGCCTCACGTGTCCCTCTAGTAAGCCGGACTCGGACCGCGGGGCATGACGGAGTCTCGTTCGTTAACGGAATTAAGCTTGCAATGTGTGCATCTGTTCTGTAGCTGGCATGGTTGAGGTTTCCCAGGTGGAGTCGAATTTAACCGTAGGCTCCACTCCTGGTGGTGCCCTTCTGGACATTCCTTTAAGGTTCAGCTTTGCAACCATACTGCCCACGTAAAACAAACACTTTGCCCTCATGAACGCTGTTTGGAGGGTCATGACTCGTGGGAATAACGCCGCCCAATCAGTTAACCTGCTAGAGAGATCCTTCGTTGCTCCCAAGCATGACATCACACTCCCTAGGAGGAAGGTAATGCCACTGTGGCGACCGTACTCCTGGGGGCGACACAAGTGCACTGATGCCCAGCCACTGCTCGATGAATCTGCTGGTACATTGACCCAGACCACTACATTCCCCTCGCACGCTACATGGCCTGAATCTGACCCTGATGAAACTCAGGTTACCCTTCCCATATACAGTTCCATCTTACACGGTGACAAAGAGGAAGCTGCAGATGAAAGTGCAGGTTCGGCCCACCCGCCGTCAGACACACCACTGTACTATCAGGGGCCCTGTGCCAGTGCCGTCGCCAACGAGTGGGCCCCCCCTGCTTGCTCAGGATCACAGCACTTGCAAGGTTGAAATACTGTGCAGTGAGATGGAAGATGGGGACGACGAGGAGTCCAGACTAGTACAGGGATTCCCTAGCGAGGAGACTTATTTGATTGTTTTCAATGTTGGGACAGCAATTTTTGGGGAGCACTATACTCTGGAGAATGATAGATGGGGCCCACCATACACTGGAACATTCCAAAGGTGGACATCAGACACTGGAGCAGCATTTACAGGGCCCATTAATAATAATAATAATAATAATAATAATCTTTATTTATATAGCGCCAACATATTCCGCAGCGCTTTACAGTTGAACAGTTTCAAACACAACAGTCATAAGTAGTGTTGAGCATTCCGATACCGCAAGTATCGGGTATCGGCCGATACTTGCTGTATCGGAATTCCGATACCGACTTCCGATATTTTTTCAATATCGGAATTCGGCATCGGAATCGGAAGTTCAGTTGATTGACGGCCTGACGTCATCATGATGCGCGGTGTGTGCGCATCATGATGCGCCGTCATTTCGGGCCTTCCGGGGGTCTCTGCCGGCCTGCCGGGGGGCTGTGCCGGCCTGCCGGGGGGCTGTGTGGACTGCCCGGGGTCTGTACCGGCCTGCCGGGGGGCTGTGTGGACTGCCCGGGGTCTGTACCGGCCTGCCGGGGGGCTGTGCCGGCCTGCCGGTGGTCTGTGCACCCTGTGGGGGTCTGTACCGGCCTGCCGGGGGGCTGTGCTGATGTCCGGGGGTCTGTGCAAGCATCGTCCGATGGGACTACAAGTCCCATCGGGCGATGCCTGCTACCATGACAGTGATTGACACATTAGCCAATGATGGGACAGTAGTAGTCCCATCATCCGGCTAATGTGTTAAATGTTAAAAAAAAAAAAAAAAAAAAAAAAATACTACATACATACTACATGCATACTACATACATGCTACATTCATACTACATACTACATACATACTACATATATGCTACATACATACTACATACATGCTACATACATACTACATGCATGCTACATACATACTACATGCATGCTACATACTACATGCATGCTACATACATACTACATATATACTACATACATACTACATACATGCTACATACATACTGCATGCTACATACATACTACATACATACTACATACATACTACATGCATGCTACATACATACTACATATATACTACATGCATGCTACATACATACTACATGCTACATACATACTTCATATATACTACATACATACTACATACATGCTACATACATACTGCATGCTACATACATACTACATACATACTACATGCATGCTACATACATACTACATGCATGCTACATACATACTACATGCATGCTCCATGCATGCTACATACCTACTACATGCTACATACATACCACATACATACTACATACATACTACATACTACATATATACTACATGCATGCTACATACATACTACATGCTACATACATACCACATACATACTACATACATACTACATACATACTACATGCTACATACATACTACATACATACTACATGCATGCTACATACATACTACATATATACTACATGCATGCTACATACATACTACATGCTACATACATACTACATATATACTACATACATACTACATACATACTGCATGCTACATACATACTACATACATACTACATACATACTACATGCATGCTACATACATACTACATGCATGCTACATACATACTACATGCATGCTACATGCATGCTACATACATACTACATGCTAAATACATACCACATACATACTACATACATACTACATACTACATATATACTACATGCATGCTACATACATACTACATGCTACATACATACCACATACATACTAAATACATACTACATACATACTACATGCTACATACATACTACATATATACTACATGCATGCTACATACATACTACATGCTACATACATACCACATACATACTACATACATACTACATGCTACATACATACTACATATATACTACATGCATGCTACATACATACTACATGCTACATACATACCACATACATACTACATACATGCTACATATATACTACATGCATGCTACATACATACTACATATATACTACATGCATGCTACATACATACTACATGCTACATGCATGCTACATACATACTACATACATACTACATGCTACATACATACCACATATATACTACATACATACAATACATTCATACAATACATATATAGACATACAGTACATATAACATAGAGTAACATACTTACCAATACTTGTCACATTGTTCCCCGAAGCCATTGTCTTTTCCGGAATAAATATTAACATAACAAACCACAAAAATACTCACCCACAATCCGAAGCAGTCCACGAGTGTGTCCCACGACGATCTTGGGTAGAGAACTGCAGCATCAGATGATGCTGCCGTTCTCTACGGGCTGCAGGAATCCAATGACGGAAGGTAGGTATCCTTCCGCACTGTATTCCTCCGCCACTTAAAAAAAAAAGTCCCTAGTCTCACTTTATGCCATTTCTGTGTGGGAATTTCCCACACAGCAATGGCATAAAGTGAGACTAGGGACTTTTTTTTTTTTTAAGTTGCGGAGGAATACAGTGCGGAAGGATACCTACCTTCCGTCATTGGATTCCTGCAGCCCGTAGAGAACGGCAGCATCATCTGATGCTGCAGTTCTCTACCCAAGATCGTCGTGGGACACACTCGTGGACTGCTTCGGATCGTGGGTGAGTATTTTTGTGGTTTGTTATGTTAATATTTATTCCGGAAAAGACAATGGCTTCGGGGAACAATGTGACAAGTATTGGTAAGTATGTTACTCTATGTTATATGTACTGTATGTCTATGTATGTATTGTATGAATGTATTGTATGTATGTAGTATATATGTGGTATGTATGTAGCATGTAGTATGTATGTAGTATGTATGTAGCATGCATGTAGCATGTAGTATGTATGTAGCATGCATGTAGTATATATGTAGTATGTATGTAGCATGCATGTAGTATATATGTAGCATGTATGTAGTATGTATGTGGTATGTATGTAGCATGTAGTATGTATGTAGCATGCATGTAGTATGTATGTAGCATGTAGTATGTATGTAGTATGTATGTGGTATGTATGTAGCATGTAGTATGTATGTAGCATGCATGTAGTATATATGTAGTATGTATGTAGCATGTAGTATGTATGTAGTATGTATGTGGTATGTATGTAGCATGTAGTATGTATGTAGCATGCATGTAGTATATATGTAGTATGTATGTAGCATGTAGCATGCATGTAGTATATATGTAGTATGTATGTAGCATGCATGTAGTATATATGTAGCATGTATGTAGTATGTATGTGGTATGTATGTAGCATGTAGTATGTATGTAGCATGCATGTAGTATATATGTAGTATGTATGTAGCATGTAGTATGTATGTAGTATGTATGTGGTATGTATGTAGCATGTAGTATGTATGTAGCATGCATGTAGTATATATGTAGCATGTAGTATGTATGTAGTATGTATGTAGTATGTATGTGGTATGTATGTAGCATGTAGTATGTATGTAGCATGCATGTAGTATATATGTAGTATGTATGTAGCATGTAGCATGCATGTAGTATATATGTAGTATGTAGTATGTATGTAGTATGTATGTGGTATGTATGTAGCATGTAGTATGTATGTAGCATGCATGTAGTATGTATGTAGTATATATGTGGTATGTATGTAGCATGCAGTATGTATGTAGCATGCATGTAGTATATATGTAGTATGTATGTTGCATGTAGTATTTATGTAGTATGAATGTAGCATGTATGTAGTATGTAGTATGAATGTAGCATGTATGTAGTATGCATGTTGTATGTATGTAGCATGTATTTTTTTTTTTTTACATTTAACACATTAGCCGGATGATGGGACTACTACTGTCCCATCATTGGCTAATGTGTCAATCACTGTCATGGTAGCAGGCATCGCCCGATGGGACTTGTAGTCCCATCGGACGATGCCTGCACAGACCCCCGGAGCCTGCACAGACCACCGGCAGGCCGGCACAGCCCCCCGGCAGGCCGGCACAGCCCCCCGGCAGGCCGGCACAGCCCCCCGGAGCCTGCACAGCCCCCCGGCAGGCCGGCACAGCCCCCCGGCAGGCCGGCACAGCCCCCCGGAGCCTGCACAGACCACCGGCAGGCCGGCACAGACCACCGGAGCCTGCACAGACCCCCTGGCAGGCCGGCACAGCCCCCCGAAAGGCCCGTACAGACCCCAGAGAGGCTGTACAAGGGCAGGAAAGGGTTTTTCTTATTCCGATACCGGAAGTCCCATAGACTTGAATGGGACTTCCGGTATCGGAATCGGCGATACCGATACTTTTTTTAAAGATCGGCCGATACCATCCGATACGATACTTTGAAGTATCGGCCGGTATCGCTCAACTCTAGTCATAAGTAACAACGTTAACAATACAATAATTAAAGCGAAATAAGACGACCCTGCTCGTGGAGCTTACAATCTACAATGAGGTGGGGGGGATACAAAGCACAGGTTTGTATTTACAATGATGTATTTACAATGACGGTCCAGCCATCTTCAGGGGGTGGGGGTTAGATGGAGATAGTGAATGGGCTACACACACACAAACATGACTTTGATTACTGAATGTGATAGGCCGCTCTGAACAAATGTGTTTTGAGCGAGCGCCTAAAACTATGCAAATTGTGGATGGTCCTAATATTTTGGGGTAGAGCATTCCAGAGGATTGGCGCAGCACGGGAGAAGTCTTGGAGTCGGGAGTGGGAGGTACGGATTAGGGCAGAGGTTAGTCGAAAGTCATTTGCAGAGCGCAGCGGTCGGTTAGGCCGATAGACAGAAATGAGGGAGGAGATGTAAGGGGGTGCCGCACTGTGGAGAGCTTTGTGGGTGAGAACAAGTACTTTGAATTGTACCCTGTAATGAATTGGCAGCCAGTGTAACGACTGGCGAAGAGCGGACGCGTCTGAGAAACGATTAGCCAGATGGACAACCCTGGCTGCTGCATTAAGGATAGACTGGAGAGGGGAGAGTCGAGTGAGAGGGAGGCCAATTAATAGAGCATTACAGTAGTCTAGGCGGGAGTGGATCAGGGCGACAGTGAGAGTTTTTGTTGTTTCCATGGTGAGAAAAGGGCGGATTCTAGAGATGTTCTTTAGGTGTAAGCGGCATGAGCGGGCAAGAGATTGTATATGGGAGGTGAAGGAGAGATCGGAGTCGAACATAACACCCAGACAGCGCACCTGCTGTCGGGGTGTTATTATGGTGCCACCCACAGAGAGGGAAATGTCAGATTTAGGGAGGTTAGTAGATGGTGGGAGCAGAAGAAGTTCAGTTTTGGAGAGGTTGAGTTTCAGATAGAGAGCAGACATGATGTTGGAGACTGCAGACAGACAGTCAGTGGCGTTCTGTAGTACAGCGGAGGTAAGGTCAGGGGATGATGTGTACAGTTGTGTGTCATCAGCATAAAGATGGTACTGAAAGCCAAATCTGCTGATGGTCTGTCCAATTGGGGCTGTATAGAGAGAGAAGAGAAGGGGGCCAAGGACTGAGCCCTGAGGTACCCCAACAGTGAGAGGAAGAGGAGATGAAGTGGAGCCAGAAAACAGAACACTGAAGGAGCGGTCGGAAAGATAGGAGGAGAACCAGGAAAGAGCAGTGTCCTTAATGCCTAGTGACTGGAGCCTAGAGAGTAGGAGAGGATGGTCAACAGTGTCGAAAGCTGCAGAAAGGTCGAGAAGAATGAGCAGAGAATGGTCACCATTACGTTTTGCTGTCAGAAGGTCATTGGTCACTTTGATGAGTGCAGTTTCTGTCGAATGTAGGGGGCGGAAACCGGACTGTGAAGGGTCTAGGAGGGAGTGAGTGGAGAGGTAACGGGTAAGGCGTGAGTATATCAGGCGCTCCAAGAGTTTAGAGATGAAGGGGAGATTGGAGACTGGTCTGTAGTTGTTTGTGCAGGATGGGTCAAGGGTGGGTTTCTTTAGTAATGGAGTAATGATAGAGTGTTTGAAGGAGGAGGGGAAAATGCCAGAGGAGAGGGAGAGATTAAAGATTGTAGTTAGGTGAGTTGTGACGACTGGGGAGAGAGACTGGAGGAGATGTGAGGGAATGGGGTCGGTTGTGCATGTAGTTGGACGAGAAGAGGAGAGGAGCCTGGAGACTTCTTCTTCTGTGATGGGAGCAAATGTGGAGAGTGAGCCAGGGGAAATGCAGGGAGGGATGGGAGTCACTGAACTTGGTGATTGGGAGCGGATTTCCTGACGGATATTGTCTATTTTCTCTATAAAGTGGGAGGCCAGGTCATCAGCGCAAATGTCTGTGATAGGGGCTTGTGCTTTTGGCCTGAGGAGGGAGTGAAAGGTGTCAAAAAGTTTCTTGGGGTTGTTGGATAGTGAGGAGATCAGGGTGGTGAAGTAGGTCTGTTTGGCGAGGTGAAGGGCAGAGTTATATGTCCTTAACATAAATTTGAAGTGTATGAAGTCTTCTGGTGTGTGTGTTTTCCTCCATAAGCGTTCAGCACACCTAGAGCATCGCTGGAGAAATCGGGTTTGCGATGTGAGCCAGGGCTGTTTCACTCTGTGTTTGGAGGTTCTGAGGGTGAGGGGAGCTACTTGGTCAAGGGTGCTTCTAAGAGTGTCATTGAAGTGATGTACAGCCAGATCAGGACAGGACAAAGAAGAGATTGGGGACAATGATGAGTGTAGGGAGTCTGAAAGTGTATGAGGGTTAATGGCTTGTAGATTTCTGACTGAATGGTAGGTAGGAGGGTGCTGGGGTGAGCGAGGATTTGTGAGTGTAAAGGAGAGAATGTTGTGGTCAGAGAGGGGAAGCGGTGAGTTATCTAGGTAGGAGATTGAGCAGAGCCGGGCGAAAACCAGGTCCAGGGTGTTACCGTCTTTGTGTGTTTCAGAGGTTGAGAGCTGAGAGAAGCCTAGAGAAGTGGTTAGTGATAGAAGCTGGGATGCAGATGTGGAAGTAGGGCTGTTAATGGGGATGTTGAAGTCTCCCAGGATAAGGGTTGGTAGTTCTGAGGACAATTATACACTAGAGCATTAGAAATGGGGCCCATTATGTTTGGAGCATTATTTGGGCCCATAAGACAGTGGAGCTTCATCCATGGGGACCAACATATACTGTAGCATTATGTGGAGCTCATCATATACTGTTTCAAACATTATATGGGACCAATGATTCTGTATGGAGAAATAGATGGGTCTCATCATGAGAAGTAAAAAGTGAAGTATTTTTCATTACTATACCGCTATTTCTCTGCCGTATCGGAGCATGATGAGTTGTGGTATGTGTTAAAGGGGCGCTCTTTCGCCCAGGGCACATGAAAACCTGCAGCCAGCCCTCCCCCCCCACAACTTTAGCCAAATAACCCCCATTTTTCAGTGCGTAACTTGTATTATGAAGTTAATTAAGGTTGACAAGCTTAAGTAAGAAGAATTGATGCTTTTGGCATTCAAATGGGCACTGTAGGTGTGTTTCCTGTCCTCCTCTCACTGCCGACTTTTATTCCCCATTGACTTACATTGGGTTTCGTGTTTCGGGACGACCCCGACTTTTCCCTATAATCAGCCGATCTTGCTCGACCCGACTTTTGGAAAAGTCGGGTTTTACGAAACGAAACTCGACCCTAAAAAACCAAAAGTCGCTCAACTCTATAATTAACCATTTAGCCATATGCCCCTAATAAAGACTGCAGTCACACAAGCCAATAGTATATTGTGCAGCCACATACCAATAAACATTTCAGCCACATGCCCATAATAAACAGTGCTTCCATAATCATGGCAGCCACTTTCCTGTTTCCCTATGAATATTGCTGCCAATGCCTCCAGGTAACTTGAAAATCTATAAGGTTGCACCATGAATAAGAATGATTATTCTAGAACACTGAAACTGCAATATTGCCATAGAAAATGGGGAAAAAAAACTCCATATATTGTATGTGTGAAACATTAATCTGCAACATTGCTATAAAAATGACAGTAAAAAAGAAGGTACTTGGCGCATAGATTGGCCAATATATGTGAGCCCAACTGCTAACGTCAAGGCGTCCTTCAAAGTTGGGTCCCTGTCCTGATATGTCACCTCTCCTGGGCAATAAAGCCACCAGGTATGCAGCACTTTTTGTTCTATTACAGAATAAGCCACATATAACAGAAACCAGAAAGGACCAATTACATTCACAGGGGTCCTAATGCTTCAGTTTGCATCAGTTATGTAATAAATCCTTTTGGGATATAAATATCCTTTCTCTGTTCCTGGGATGGAACCATGAAATTGAAATAAAAAATACAGGTGTGAACAGGGCCCTGTTACATTTAGCGATGCACCAGCGATCCCGACCATGATACGACCCGGTCAGGATCGCTGATGCATCGCTAAATGGTCGCTAGTAGAGTTGAGTCGGATGAAACTGGTCCGACTAGGGCAAAAAAAGTCGGACTTTCATCCGAAACCCGACCCCAATGCAAGTCAATGGGAAATAAAAGTCGGCATTGAGCGGATGACATTCATCTTTTATTCCCCATTGACTTGCATTGGGGTTGGGTTTCGGACGAAACTCAGACTTTTTTTTGCCCTAGTCGGGCCAGTTTCATCCGACTCAAATTTTGTTTCATGAAACCCGATCCGGCCAAAGTCGCTCAACTCTAGTCACTAGTGAGCTGCCAAACAGGCAGATCTCACCAGCGATGCAGCAGCGGTCGGCGGTCGATACTTACCTGTCAGACGCAGCAATGCTGACTTCTTCTTCCCGCCTCCATGACTTGCTCGTCGGCGCCAGCAGGAAGCCGATGCCGAGAAATGGACCAGGCGGACCAGGCGATCAGCTATGACCAGCGGGGGAGCCGGTCGGAGGTGAGTATCACATGTAGCGATATTGCTAATGATATCGCTGCTGCGTCACAAAATCGGTGATGCTTTAGCGATATCGCTATGTGTAAAAGGCCCTTAACTCATTCTTCAGCTACCTATGTAAAAGTCCAAATAAAAAAACAGTGATTTTTAGCCAAAACCGCAAGCATTTAAGTAAAAAAAATAAAGAATCCCACAGAATCCCCTGAAGAATCAATAAGCCAAAATCCATAACCTCTAAAATAGCAAAAAAAAAGAAAACTGCCTCTGATCCACCCAACCATTAGGCAAAATATTCACACTTACTATATTTTTACATTTTTATCCGCAGAAGATTGTCAGGCCAGAACACTGTGATTGTTAAATAGCGGAGTCAATATTGACATTTCCTTTTGTCTTCTAGCTTTGTTCCGGGCTCGTATAATATTCCCATGTGGTTTATTTAGTATGAGAAAGCAAGCTAAGACACATAGAATATGAATTATTTATCTTAGGTTTCAACTACACAGTAGATGGCGCCGCAAGACCGATAATGATGAATGCTGCTTTCCAGCACATTAAACAAATCACATTACAGATAAAATCTTATTTTATCTTTGAAGAGTTACTTAGAGATGACAAGGTCAGTTTAACAATTTAACGACTTGATCAAATACAGACTAAATAGAGCGGCTGCCTTTTTTTTTTTTTTTGCATAAAAATTAATTAAGCGATTCAAGAAACAAAGTTAATACTTGTAAAATGTCGAACAAAAAGTTAAAAGATAGGTTAAGGCACAAAATAATAGAGGAAATCTTCTTAATCGTGCAATAATATGTATGTGGAGAATAACAGTACTGGACATTTGCAGAAGAAAGTTGATACTTTCGGGAAATATAAGCTATCATCCCACTTTTCCCAGAGAGATGTGACTAGGGGTATATTCACATGTGGAAGATTTGTTGCAGAATGTTCTATAAATTTTGGATTGTTTCTGTAGCATGTGCATGCGTTTTTACAAGACTAATTAAAGGGGATGTCCATGTTAAGTTTTCCCCACTGCACAGGGGGAATCTCAAGCCATGTCTTCTGCAGCCGCAGAGGTTTCTGCTCAGGAGAGATGTCAGTCCGAGCATCTTGCCCAGGATGATGCAGGGTGTCTGGTTGCTCCTCCTGGCTCAGCTATTGTACCATGCATGAGTCAGCGGCGAGCAGATGCTTCTGGGACTAAGTCCTGCTTTTCTCCTACTGAGCATGCCCGTGGGATGACCTCTCATTGGAGGTCGGAGGTCACATGCTCAGGTCCTGTTGCTGCTCTGATTGGACCACCAGGAAGGTCCCGGAAGGCTGCAACTATAAAAGGTTTGCATGGCCGCTCGGCCATGCGCTAATATAGAAAAAGATTATGGACCAGGTGGAGTGAGTGTTGTATGGATGTATGAATGTCTCTGGTGAATGCCTCATTATGAAACCCCTACCCTTGGTACGCATGTGTTGTGTAGCCTAGCATGTTAAGTGCCCAGGCTGAGGTGCAGGTAGGAGGCAGAGTCAGAGACTGGCATCAGCACCCACCGGTAGCTTTGTCTTTACACCACAGTGCACTCCACGGCCAGCATCCGCCACATCCTTAGTAGGTCTAGAGGGACTCCGACCCCGTGTCCTAGGGGCTGAGTTCTGTGACTGTTTACTGAGCACTCCCTTGCTGAGCTCTGTGAGCTTAAACAGGCTCCGGCATTTATGTTCCGCGGTAGTGCGGCTCTGTGAGGTAACAGAGTCTGCTCCTGTACACACCGGGTGACGTTAACCTGCATGTTGGCTTCCTTTATACCGCCATATAGCATCCGCCATTACCAAGCAGCAGTTTGCCATGTCTGCAAGGTGGACCCCGGGCTGCGAACACACCTTATTATCATCTTTTATTATTTGGTGCGTTCCACCAGCCCTAACAGTCCATTTCTGGATAACCCCTTCTAAATTGAGCCTTGATGCAGTATTACCTTAAAAAAATACTTATCTTACAGACTGGTACCACAATGTTAGCATTGTTTCTCCCCAGCGGTCCTGTGACATTGTTACTTCACATGACCGCTGCAACAAATCATCTGAAGCCCATATATCATGCTCCACCAATGTGCCACACAGTGCATGGCAAGATGGATGTAAAGGGCAGCACTGCAACTAGGGCAAGATTAGAGGGACACCTCTGAATCTTGCTCTGCGCAACCCTGAGCTCCCTGATGTCCCTAGACGCGTTCTTTCACCCCATAAGGCTAAGTACGGCCCTAGCTAAAACATGTGTCACCAAGAACGCTAGTTCTGCTCTATAATACAGACACAAAGGGAAACAGACAAGCGTAAAAGAAAACAGCAATCACTCACAGACTAAGGAATGGTATATAACAGAAGAGGAAGGTAGAGGCAAACCAAAAAGGAGATGAGAAGAAGGAAGAAACCAGACAAACTTCCAAACAGCAATCTCCAGAAATGAATACTAAATGACTTCTCCTTCCAGGGTTCGCAGCTCCAAACCAATTCCAAGGTATACCAAGCTATCACTGGCAACTACCCAAGATAAGAAGTTAACACTTATACCAGAAGCAAGTGGAGAAAATCAAATAGCTGAGATAACTCAGGTAGGTAAGGTTTAGGTGACAAGCAGGAGAGTTTAACACTTGCAACCAACAAACAAAGGAAATCTGCATGGCTAAGTGGAAAACAAAGGAAATCCAACCAGTGCAGGCATGCGTGTAGCCAAATGCTGTGATGTTCTGATTCCTGAAATAGAGGAAACCACTCTCTGTCGTGTTATCCCCATGACACTTTACTATTCCATTAGAGTGACTATCTGCTGTGACGAAATGCTGAAAAGCTAAAGCCGAACATTAGTAACTGATTGGATGCAGGGGTCATATGAGATTATAATATTGTGACCAGGGCCGGACTGGCCATCTGGCAATTCTGGCAAATGTCAGAAGGGCCTGCCTGGTCATGGGCTGCCTTATCTGCTTCGTTGTTAACAGAATCGGTGTTCTCAAGACAAGACACCCATACTGTTAAGAGTTGTGATGGAGAAAAAAATTGCTGACTCAGTCACTTACCCCAGCAGGGCACGGGTGTCATTAGAAATATTGGTCTTGTAGTAAATCTTGCTTTCCTCCATCCAGGGTAATATTAGTAACTAGCTGAAGAGCCCGGCGCTGCCCGGGCATAGTAACTAACTGTGGTTAGTTATAGCAAATTATAATTATCCTCCATCCCATAGTCCTGTGCCCATATACCCATCATACATATCAACGATCCCATAGGCCCGTGCCCATATACCCATCATACATATCCTCCATCCCATAGTCGAGTGCCCATATACCCATCACACATCCTCCATCCCATAGTCCCATGCCCATACACCCATCACACATCCTCCATCTCATAGTCCCATGTCCATATACCCATCATACATATCCTCCATCCCATAGTCGAGTGCCCATATACCCATCAAACATCCTCCATCCCATAGTCCCATGCCCATACACCCATCACACATCCTCCATCCCATAGTCCCGTGCCCATATACCCGTCATACATATCCTTCATCCCATGGTCCCGTGCCCTTATACCTGTCATACATATCCTCCATCCCATAGTTCCGTGCCCATATACCCATTATGACATCATCATCACCATGGCAACCGTTATGACATAACCGTCACCATTGCAACCTATGATGAATCAGCGTCGCCATGGCAACCATTGTGACATCATAATGAGGGGCGGGGCTTGATGCACACACACTTTATCCCCATTATGTAGATAGGGGCAAAATTGTTTGGTGAATTGGAATGTGCGGGGTTAAAATTTCACCTCACAACATAGCCTAGGACACTCTCGGGGTCCAGACGTGTGACTGTGCCAAATTTTGTGGCTGTAGCTGCGACGGTGCGGATGCCAATCCCGGACATACATACATACATACACATTGAGCTTTATATATTAGATATATCCCCAGCTGGTTCATGGGGATGGGGGCAACATGGGCCTGTGTAATTTCAAATGCCAGGACTGAATTTCAGCCCCAGTACGTACCAGTATGTGACTGATGGGGAATCACAGCAGAGAAATCGCAGGAAAGGCTTTTTTTTATTTTATGCTGTATTATGGGACAATTCAAAGGGAATGGTTCCTGAACACCGGCACATTCCCTGTCCACAGCAGTGCACAGATCTTGTATTCATTTTACTTACTGATCAGTGGCGTAGCAACTTTTTGTGGCGCCCGGGGCGGTGGAAAAATTTGCTGCCCCTTTGGTCGTTGATAATCCGGAAGCATCCGAAGAGCCCACACTACACTCAAAGATCTAATTTTTAGTCTGCTACTAACTCTGCTGTTATTTCTAGACTTTCATCTTCTTGCAGTTCTCTATATATATATGTATTAGCTTGATGATGCTGGATGAAGACCTAGCGGCTTTTTTAATAATAATTTTTAATAATGTGACAGACCTTACATATTGGATTATATAGAGCCCTGTTTTTTATTACATACCGTCCTGTCTTGTTAAGCTGTATAATGCAATGATGGCTGATGGAGCATGGGAAAGCTTCCTTTCTAATGGAGGAGCTGATGGACTGGTAGTTTGGTCGCTGGCTCCTCGATCAGCAGTCATTTTATATCTAAAAAGAGAGGGGACTATGTAATAAAAGAGAGCACTGTAAATAACACAATTAACAAGAATACACTATGTAAGAGACAGCACTATACATAACAGCAGAGGAAGCTATATAATAAGGGACGGCATCATATATAACTAGAGAGGATGGTACGTAATAAGGGATGGTGTTATACATAATAAAAGAGGAAACTATGTAACTAAGGATGGTGTTATACAGAATTAGTGAGTACACTATATACTAAGGGACTGTGTTAGACATAGTGAGTACACTATATACTAAGGGACTGTGTTAGACATAATAAATGATAATGTCTTCCTCCACCTCCCCCTGTTCCTAAGGCCATTATAAGTCCCCCTTCCTCCCATCCCAATCCCCCACAGCCCTCATTGTCCTCCTCCCCTCACATCCCATTATTGTCCTCTCCCCCACCCCATCATTGCCCTCTTCACCACCTCCATCATTTTCTTCTCCCCCACCACTATCTTTGCTTTCTCCCCCACCACTCCCATCATTGCCCATTCCACCACCTCCATCATTTCCTCCTCCTCCACCACCCCCATTTATTGCCCTTTCCACCACCACCATCATTGCATTCTCCCCCACCACCCCATCATCATTTATTTTTCCCCCACCACCCCATCATTGCCCTCTCCATCACCCCCATCATTGCCTTCTCCCCATCACCCCCACCCTTGCCTTCTCCCCATCATTGCCTTTTCCTTCACCCTATCACTGCCTTCTCCCCATCACTCCCATCATTGCCTGCTCCATCACCCCATCATTGTCTTCTCCCCATCACTCCCATCATTGCCTGCTCCATCACCCCATCATTGTCTTCTCCCCATCACTCCCATCATTGCCTTCTCCATCACCCCATCACTCCCATCATTGCCTGCTCCATCACCCCATCACTCCCATCATTGTCTGCTCCATCACCCCCATCATTGCCTGCTCCATCACTCCCATCATTGCCTTCTCCTTCACCCCATCACTGCCTTCTCCCCATCACTCCCATCATTGCCTGCTCCATCACCCCATCATTGTCTTCTCCCCATCACTCCCATCATTGCCTGCTCCATCACCCCATCATTGTCTTCTCCCCATCACTCCCATCATTGCCTTCTCCATCACCCCATCACTCCCATCATTGCCTGCTCCATCACCCCATCATTGTCTGCTCCATCACCCCATCATTGCCTGCTCCATCACTCCCATCATTGCCTTCTCCATCACCCCGTCACTCCCATCATTGCCTGCTCCATCACCCCATCACTCCCATCATTGTCTGCTCCATCACCCCCATCATTGCCTGCTCCATCACTCCCATCATTGCTTTCTCCTTCACCCCATCACTGCCTTCTCCCCATCAATCCCATCATTGCCTGCTCCATCACCCCATCATTGTCTTCTCCCCATCACTCCCATCATTGCCTTCTCCATCACCCCATCACTCCCATCATTGCCTGCTCCATCACCCCATCACTCCCATCATTGTCTGCTCCATCACCCCCATCATTGCCTGCTCCATCACTCCCATCATTGCCTTCTCCTTCACCCCATCACTGCCTTCTCCCCATCACTCCCATCATTGCCTGCTCCATCACCCCATCATTGTCTTCTCCCCATCACTCCCATCATTGCCTGCTCCATCACCCCATCACTCCCATCATTGTCTGCTCCATCACCTCCATCATTTCCTGCTCCATCAATCCCATCATTGCCTTCTCCCCATCACTGCCTTCTCCATCACCCCATCACTGCCTTCTCCCCATGACTCCCATCATTGCCTGCTCCATCACCCCATCACTCCCATCATTGTCTGCTCCATCACCCCCATCATTGCCTGCTCATCACTCCCATCATTGCCTTCTCCTTCACCCCATCACTGCCTTCTCCCCATCACTCCCATCATTGCTTGCTCCATCACCCCATCATTGTCTTCTCCCCATCATTGCCTTCTCCATCACCCCATCACTCCCATCATTGTCTGCTCCATCACTCCCATCATTGCCTTCTCTGCATCACCCCCATCATGGCCTTCTCCCATTACCCCCTCATGGCCTTCTCCCATCACCCCAGGCCCAGGCATTATGGCCTTCTCTCCCCATCACAGTCTTCTCATGTCCCCATCTCCTCCAGGGCCAGGCTAACCTACACACACACACACACACACACAGACAGAGAGACATATACACACACACACACACAGACAGACATATACACACACACACACACAGACAGACATACACACAGACACCACCTCTCTCCTCTCACCTGTCCGCAGCATCGCCCGCGCTTCCTCGCTCACACAGCAGCAGCCGCTGAATGATGACTTCATTCAGCGGCGCTTCTGTGTCAAACAGGAACGCGGCCTCCGGGCAGGAAGCAGGACGGAACCTTGCAGCTCCGCTCCTGCTATTCCCGCTTGCAGGCAGCGGAGCTGCTGTGATTGCTCCCTGCCCGCCGCTGCACTGCACTGTGCCTCAGCCTCACTGCCTCTGCGCTTCTCCCAAAGAGAGAAATTGCTGATGCCGTGCCGCCCCCACACATGTGCCGCCTGGGGCGGACCGCCCCACCCGCCCGACCCACGCTACGCCACTGTTACTGACATAGCACCCCATTGGGGATCAAAATTCAAATTTCCAATCAGTATGTCTTTGGAGTGTGAGAGGAAACCTACTCAAACACATCGAGAGCATGCAAACTCCCTTCAGATGTCATCCTTGGTGGAATTTAAAACCGAAGACCCAGTGGGCCCCCACCTGCATATTTATCAGATGTTTAGGTCCTTGTAGCATTCTAGACCCTGTGAAGACATATGTTTTTGCCCTCTCATGTAACAATGTTCCCCATCCTGTAATAATGTCCCCAAACAAAGCCCCTTCCTGTGATAATGTCCCTCATCCTGTGCCTTTTTCCTGTAATAAAATCCCCCTTCCAGTAATAATGTTTAATAATTTAAGGTCTTCCATCCTGGGAATTTTCCTGGTATAATGTCCCCCATCCTGGGCCTTTAGCAGTAATAATGCCCTAATTCCTGGTGCAATGATTCCATCCTTGTTCCCTTCCTGGTATAATGTCTCTCTTTCCTGGTATAATTAGAGAAAATAAGGAGGGGGTAGAAAAGTGCAGATAGGGTGATATGAAAGGTACAGAAGATAGCGGAGTTGTGGAGTTACTCTCCTAAGTTGCTTTGAATTTTGATTTTGAAAAAGGGCTCCGTACGATCATGAAACACGTAAAAGCTACGGAAACACTGTTCCATTCTGGAACTGTTTCCTTCATACAGCAGCATGGTCTACTCTGAAACGTCATTCTCCTTTTTCTTGTTCCCTGGTATAATGTCTTCCATCTTGGGTTCCTTCATGTTATAATATATCCCTTTACTTATATAATGTCCTCCATCCTAGGCCATTTCCTGCTATAATGTCTCCCTTGCAAGGTATAATATCCTCTATTCTGGGCCACTTCCTGGTATAATGATTCCCTTTCCTGGTATAATGTCCTTTTTCCTGGGCCCCTCCCTGGTATAATTTCTCTACTTCCTGGTATAATTTCCTCCATTCTGAGCCTCTTCCTTTTATAATGTCCACCATCCTGGGCCCCTTCCAGTAATGTATGTTCCCCATCCTGGTATAATGTGCCCCATCCTGGTCTTCGTCCCTGTTCTAGGGTTCTTATCGAACAGATGAGAAAAAAATAAACAATTCTTCTTACTTTCCTCCACGAAATGTGGTGACCTCTTCTATAGACTTACGCATGCAAGAAACGGGCAGCACATGCCATGTGCCGAAAGAGACTTTCACGTCAACGTCAAATGCCTGCCTCTGATTGGCCAATAACATGTATTGCAGTGCAGGGATCTATTGTGCCCCTGACAGGACTCCAGTGCTGCAAAGCATCAGTTCTAACCACTGAACCACTGTTCTGCTTGTATAACTTCCATACTATTTTAGCCATACAGTTGTGATGGCTATATATATTTCATATAGATCTCACTTGCATATATCCTTATATACTGATATACACATGTATACATATATATATATAATTACAGCTAACATCTCTAATATGTGACTTATAATCAACTGTTCAGAATGGCCTAACTAACTCATGACCCAGACTAATGCAAGCCAGATTAGCTCCTTGGTTCTTTCCCAGATATCGAGAAGAGGAAGTAACAACAGATGTTTGAAACTGATGTCTGGTTTTTGCTGAGTTTACAAGACAATGGACAGTAAATTATATATTGCTAAATCACCCTCATGCCGGACACTGTCATATATGTTCATGTATTCAAACCAGCCAATTAGATAAGAAGTTCAGCCTTATGTTAATTGAGTAACCACTTCTTTCTGTACGGAATGATAAAACCATATATGTGCAATAAATTTCCAGAGTTTTGCTGGAATGAGTTGCTGCTAACAAGGTGGTTAGCGTCTTCCTTCCTTGAGTGCTCAATAACATAGTAGCATAGTAACATAGTTATTAAGGTTGAAGGAAGACTTTAAGTCCATCTAGTTCAACCCATATCCTATCCTAACTTGCCCTAACATGTTGATCCAGAGGAAGGCAAAAAAACCCATGTGGCAAACAATAAGCTTCATATTGGGGAAAAAAATTCCTTCCCGACTCCACATACGGCAATCAGACTAGCTCCCTGGATCAACGCAATATTAAGGAAACTAGTGTATATACCCTGTAATATTATACTTTTCAAGAAAGGCATCCAGTCCCTTCTTAAATTTTAGTAGGGAATCACTCATTACAACATCATATGGCAGAGAGTTCCATAGTCTCACTGCTCTTACATTAAAGAATCCGTGTTTGTGACTATGCTTAAACCTTCTTTCCTCCAGACGTAGAGGATGCCCCCCTGTCCCTGTCACAGGTCTAAGAGTAAAAAGATCATTAGAAAGGTCTTTGTACTGTCCCTGCATATATTTATACATTGTAATAAGATCACCCCTAAGACTTCGATTCTCCAAACTAAATAACCCCAAGTGTAATAACTAGAGTTGAGCGACTTTTGCTTTTTAGGGGCCGAGTTTCGCTTCATGAAACCCGACTTTTCCAAAAGTCGGGTCGAGCAAAATCGGCCGACTATAGGGAAAAGTCGGGGGTCCGACCAAAACACGAAACCCAATGTAAGTCAAAGGGGAATTAAAGTCGGCAGTGAGTGGAGGACAGGAAACACACCTACAGTGCCCATTTGAATGCCAAAAGCATCAATTCTTCTTACTTAAGCTTGTCAACCTTAACTAACTTCATAATACTAGTTACGCACTGAAAAATGGGGGTTATTTGGCTAAAGTTGTGGGGGGGGAGGGCTGGCTCCAGGTTTTCATGTGCCCTGGGCAAAAGATCGCCCCTTTAACACATACCACAACTCATGATGCTCCGATACGGCAGAGAAATAGCGGTATAGTACAATGAAAAATACCTCACTTTTTACATCTCATGACGAGGCCCATCTATTTCTCCATACAGAATCATTGGTCCCATATAATGTTTGAAACAGTATATGATGAGCTCCACATAATGCTACAGTATATGTTGGTCCCCATGGATGAAGCTCCACTGTCTTATGGGCCCAAATAATGCTCCAAACATAATGGGCCCCATTTCTAATGCTCTAGTGTATAATGGGCCCTGTAAATGCTGCTCCAGTGTCTGATGTCCACCTTTGGAATGTTCCAGTGTATGGTGGGCCCCATCTATCATTCTCCAGAGTATAGTGCTCCCCAAAAATTGCTGTCCCAACATTGAAAACAATGAAATAAGTCTCCTCGCTAGGGAATCCCTGTACTAGTCTGGACTCCTCATCGCCCCCATCTTCCATCTCACTGCACAGTATTTCAACCTTGCAAGTGCTGTGATCCTGAGCAAGCAGGGGGGGCCCACTCATTGGCGACGGCACTGGCACAGGGCCCCTGATAGTACGGTGGTGTGTCTGACGGCGGGTGGGCCGAACCTGCACTTTCATCTGCAGCTTCCTCTTTGTCACCATGTAAGATGGAACTGTATATGGGAAGGGTAACCTGAGTTTCATCAGGGTCAGATTCAGGCCATGTAGCGTGCGAGGGGAATGTAGTGGTCTGGGTCAATGTACCAGCAGATTCATCGAGCAGTGGCTGGGCATCAGTGCACTTGTGTCGCCCCCAGGAGTACGGTCGCCACAGTGGCATTACCTTCCTCTTAGGGAGTGTGATGTCATGCTTCGGAGCAACGAAGGATCTCTCTAGCAGGTTAACTGATTGGGCGGCGCTATTCCCACGAGTCACGACCCTCCAAACAGCGTTCATGAAGGCAAACTGTTTGTTTTACGTGGGCAGTATGGTTGCAAAGCTGAACCTTAAAGGAATGTCCAGAAGGGCACCACCAGGAGTGGAGCCTACGGCGTAATTTGACTCAACATGGGCAACCTCAACCATCCAGCCACAAAAAAGATGCACACATTGCAAGCTTAATTCCGTTAACGAACGAGACTCCGTCATGCCCCGCGGTCCGAGTCCGGCTTACTAGAGGGACACGCAAGGCTCTGGCATGTGAGATTGGCCAATAACTGGTGTGTCATGCTCTTACATGTCCGTGGCTGCATGTGCGCTACACTGAAAAGGCCAGCGTTTGTCGCTTACAGGTGCAGATAACCCACTGAACAACATTAGTGATGGGGATCTGGGATTACAATTATTACCCGCGAACGATGATTTCCCAGTAAGTGCAGGTCAACCGCAGTTCCGGAATTAGGCCTAACCATCATTCCAGAAAAAATGAAAAACTTACGTGTGCAAACCACAGGTGCTGTAGCTTGCTTAACAGCTCGCCAGCCGTTCTCAGACCCAGTATGGATTACACGTGATTGCACAAAGGTGAGAAAGGGAACCGTATCCCCGGATAACATGTATGGATAGCATAGTGTACACATTCAAAATATATGTCTATAGATCAGGAGGCAGGCTCAGACGGTGTCAGGCCCAGTATGGATTACACGTGATTGCACAAAGGTGAGAAGGGGAACCGTATCCCCGGATAACATGTATGGATAGCATACTGTACACATTCAAAATATATGTCTATAGATCAGGAGGCAGGCTCAGACGGTGTCAGGCCCAGTATGGATTACACGTGATTGCACAAAGGTGAGAAAGGGAACCGTATCACCGGATAACATGTATGGATAGCATAGTGTACACATTCAAAATATATGTCTATAGATCAGGAGGCAGGCTCAGATGGTGTCAGGCCCAGTATGGATTTGACGGCCCAGACTACACAGCGGAGGAGCAGGGAGAGGTAAAGATTGCAAATGCTGGGGCCCTGTCCAAGCAAGGGGGGCACACTCGTGGGCGTTGGCACTGGCACTGGGCCCCTCATAGTACAGCGGTGTGTCTGACGGCGGGTGTGCACCACCACCGTCAGAGACACTTGATTGCACTATGAGGGATCCTGTGCCAGTGCCCGCGCCCAAGAGTTGGCCTACCCACCTGTCTAGGGCAACGGCACTCGCACGGTTTCGTGCGCTAGGTGGTGACCCCGGCCATGGGGGGGGGGCAGCACAGTTAGGGAGTTTTAGAAAGTGGCATATGTTGATGTTGGACATTCAGCTGATGCAAAAGGCGAAATTGTTCAAGTCCCAGGAAGAGGAGGACCAAAGCAAGCCATTTTTCTGTCACCCTATGTGTCATCAGGGGAAGGTGGGATAAAATCCTTGGAAATCCATGCATGGTTCATTTTAATGAAGGTTAGATCATCCACATTTTGGGTTGACAGACGGGTCCTTTTTTCTGTCAGGATTGATCCAGCTGCACTGAAGACTCTTTCCGATAGCACACTTGCAGCTGGGCAAGCGAGCTCCTGTAAGGCATATTGTGCCAATTCAGGCCAGGTGTCCAGTTTAGCGGCGCAATAGTTAAAGGGGAATGACCTGTGCGGGAGGACATCGATATGGGAGGAAAAGTAGTTTGTAACCATAGTTGACAACTGCTGTCTCCTGTCACTTTCCATCGATGCAGTATTACCAGTTGTGTGAGCGGTACTTGAAAAATCAGTCCACAACATTGTCATGAAACCCCTGTCTCCAACACCACTTCTGCTGTGTGCACCACGAACACCTCTGCCAAGCTGCCCCCGGCCCGTACGGCTCATGTGAGAACCATCACCGCTGCTGTGTGCTGGGAATGCCTCAACCAACCGGTTTACCAGAGTTGCTTGTTTATTAGCCAATATTAGGTCAAGGTTCTCCTGTGGCATGATGTTTTGTAATTTGCCTTTATAGCGTGGATCCAGGATGCTGGCCAACCAGTAGTCATCATCGTTCATCATTTTGGCAATGCGTGGGTCCCTTTTTAGGATCTGCAAGGCATAATCTGACATGTGGGCCAATGTTCCCGGTGTCAATGATGCACTGTGAGTGCTGGTTGGAGGAGCACTTTCTGGCAAATCCACATCCCTCCAGTCACGCACAAACCCTGTACCAGACCTTGCCACGCCAACATTTTCACTTGCCCCACGAGATGCATCCTCCTCCCCTAAGTAATCATCCCCATCATCATCCTCCTCCTCCTCTTCTTCCTCCACCTCGTCCAGGAGAGGTCCCTGAGCAGACAATGGCTGAATGTCATCAAGGATTCCCTCCTCCTCTTCCTCCTTGTCAACATTGGCTGCAGACGCCTGCTCCTTAAGGTGCGGCAAAGTTTGCATGAGCAGACGCATAAGTGGGATGCTCATGCTTAGGATGGCGTCGTCTGCGCTTACCAGCCGTGTGCATTCCTCAAAACACTGAAGGACTTTACAGAGGTCTTTCAGCTTCGACCACTGCACACCTGTCAACTCCATGTCTGCTCTCAAAGTGCCTGGCCGTGTATCCTCCCACAAATGGATTATGGCCTGCCTCTGTTCGCACAGCCGCTCAACCATGTGCAGGGTGGAGTTCCACCTTGTTGCAATGTCGATAATGAGGCGGTGGTTGGGAAGGTGGAGCAATTGCTGCAGCTTCTGCATACGAATGGAGTGTACAGGTGACCGGCGGATGTGCGCGCACAGTCTTCGCACCTTCTGGAGCAGGGCTGTTAACTCCGGATAATTGTTGAGGAAGCACTGCACCACCAGGTTCAAGGTGTGAGCCAAGCAAGGTATGTGGCTGAGTTTTGAAAGGGCTATGGCTGCCACAAAATTACGGCCGTTATCACTAACTACCTTGCCTGCCTCAAGATATATACTGCCCAGCCATGACTCAGTTTGTCGCTGAAAGTACTCGGCCAGCACCTCCGCGGTGTGTCTGTCGCCCAAACACATCATCTGCAACACAGCCTGCTGACGCTTTCCACTAGCTGCTCGATAGGGGGACACCTCGTGTGCAACAGTGGCAGCTGCAGATGGAGTGCTCGTACGACTGCGCTCTGTGGATGAGCTTTCGCTTCTGGAGGAGGAGGAGGAGGGTCGAACGCCTACAGCCAAATGTTTCCTATACCGTGGGCTAGGCAGCACTGTCCCACCACCGCTGTGTCCTGTGGACCCTGCATCCACCACATTAACCCAGTGCGCAGTGATGGACACGTAATGGCCCTGGCCATGCCGACTGGACCATGCATCTGTTGAAAGGTGCACCTTTCCACTCACTGACTGCTTGAGTGCATGGACAATGCGGTCTTTCACATGATGGTGGAGGGCTGGGATGGCTTTGCGAGAGAAGAAGTGGCGACTGGGTAGGTCATAGCGTGGTACTGCATAGGCCATGAGTTCGCGGAAAGCTGCGCTTTCCACCAACCGATAGGGCATCATCTCTAACGAGATTAGTTTGGCAATGTGGGCGTTCAAACCCAGTGTACGCGGATGAGAGACTGAGTACTTTCTTGACCTACTCATAGTCTCTGGGAGGGTGAGCTGGACTTGAGAGCTGCATATGGTGGAACTAGCGGTGGACAGGGCGGACTGAGAGAGGGTTGATGATGGTAATGGAGTTGGTGTTCTTTCTGATGGCGTAGATTCAGTCTTTCGTTGATATAACAGTGGAATTCCCTGACTGCTTTGGCCTTGCAACGACACCTCAACATTTGCTGCTGTGCTAACCGGTGGGCTTACATTGGGGGAAACAATGTAGCGTTGCTGACTACCTTCTTTGTGATCAGTTGCACATGTGGTACTTGAGGTTTGGTGTTGTGTCCATGCTTGCAAGTGCATGCTGGATAAATGTCTAAGCATGCAACTGGTATTCAAATTTTTCAGATTTTTCCCTCGGCTAAAGGTCTTTGCGCACTTCTTACAGATAACCTTGGCCTGATCATGAGGATTTTGTTCAAAAAAGTGCCACACTGCACTCTTCCTACTTTGGCAGACATTTTGCGGCCTAGCACGCTGTGATCTTTTGACCCTCTGGACAAGCTGTCCAGCAACTCTTTTGATTTTTGGAACCTGTCTTTGGAGTGCTCCGGCCCTGCCAGATAACAGCTGTTGCGATGTCGATGTCTGCTGTGGATTCTCCTCCTCCTCATCTGAGCTATTGGAAGCAGCACCCTCTTGCCACAATGGATGCCAATCTGGGTCAACAACTGGGTCATCCATCACCTCCTCTTCAATGTGATGTGCACCTTCCTCTGTGTCACCGTGTATGGTGGTATAGTATGCGGGAAGGGGCACCTGAGTCTCATCAGGGTCAGAATCTGGCTCATTACACTGCGAGGACAATGTAGTGCTCTGACTGAATGTACCAGCAGAATCATCTATCAGTGGCTGTGCATCAGTGCACTCCATGTCAGATTCATCTTGGCCTGGGTATTTCACCATTTCACTTGATAACCCAGGCATGGTATGTGAAAACAGCTCCATGGAGTAATCAGTTGTAGGCCTGCGTCATCCTTCAATCTTGGTTGGGGTGAAGGACACAAGGAAAGGTGTGGTACATAAACATGACCCTCTAATGACGACTCAGTGCTTTTATTTTTTACAACTTCAGAAGAGGTGGCGATAGAGCTGGAGGCTGAGTCAGCAATGTAAGCCAAAACTTTTTCCTGATGCTCTGGCTTTAAAAGCGGTTTGCCAACTCCTAGAAAACTAAGCCTTCGAGGCCTTGTGGAGCCAGACGATGACGCAGGCTCAACACCTCCTGCATTCGGTCCTATTTTGCTTTTGCCACTACCATCAGATCCACCACCAACACCATCATTACCAGCTGGCAACCCCCGCCCAATTCCACTGCCTCTTCCACCAGCCTTCCTCATTTTTGGTAAAAATGTACACAAAATCCCACAAACTATATAGTAATGTAAAACAAGGTACAAGGTGTATATAGGACAGGGGAGGCGTCGAATTTCTGAACACACTTGTGGACACTGTTGGATTGTGTGAGACCCAGTTAATATCACACCGCTATGTCACAGGCTCAATGTCGCAGGTGTGAAAAATGTCACTATAGGACAGGGGAGATGTAGAATTTCTGAACACATTTGTGGACACTGTTGTGTGAGGCCCAGTTAATATCACACCTCTATGTCACAGGCTCAATGTCGTAGGTGTGAAAAATGTCACTATAGGACAGGGGAGATGTAGAATTTCTGAACACACTTGTGGACACTGTTGGATTTTGTGAGGCCCAGTTAATATCACACTGCTATGTCACAGGCTCAATGTCGCAGGTGTGAAAAATGTCACTATAGGACAGGGGAGATGTAGAATTTCTGAACACATTTGTGGACACTGTTGGATTGTGTGAGGCCCAGTTAATATCACACCGCTTTGTCACAGGCTCAATGTCGCAGGTGTGAAAAATGTCACTATAGGACAGGGGAGAAGTAGAATTTCTGAACACACTTGTGGACACTGTTGTGTGAGGCCCAGTTAATATCACACCGCTATGTCACAGGCTCAATGTCGCAGGTGTGAAAAATGTCACTATAGGACAGGGGAGATTTAGAATTTCTGAACACATTTGTGGACACTGTTGTGTGAGTCCCAGTTAATATCACACCGCTATGTCACAGGCTCAATGTCGCAGGTGTGAAAAATGTCACTATAGAACAGGGGAGATTTAGAATTTCTGAACACACTTGTGGACACTGTTGTGTGAGGCCCAGTTAATATCACACCGCTATGTCACAGGCTCAATGTCGCAGGTGTGAAAAATGTCACTATAGGACAGGGGAGATGTAGAATTTCTGAACACACTTGTGGACACTGTAGTGTGAGGCCCAGTTAATATCACACCGCTATGTCACAGGCTCAATGTCGCAGGTGTGAAAAATGTCACTATAGGACAGGGGAGATGTAGAATTTCTGAAAACACTTGTGGACACTGTAGTGTGAGGCCCAGTTAATATCACACCGCTATGTCACAGGCTCAATGTCGCAGGTGTGAAAAATGTCACTATAGGACAGGGGAGATGTAGAATTTCTGAACACATTTGTGGACACTGTTGTGTGAGGCCCAGTTAATATCACACCTCTATGTCACAGGCTCAATGTCGTAGGTGTGAAAAATGTCACTATAGGACAGGGGAGATGTAGAATTTCTGAACACACTTGTGGACACTGTTGGATTTTGTGAGGCCCAGTTAATATCACACTGCTATGTCACAGGCTCAATGTCGCAGGTGTGAAAAATGTCACTATAGGACAGGGGAGATGTAGAATTTCTGAACACATTTGTGGACACTGTTGGATTGTGTGAGGCCCAGTTAATATCACACCGCTTTGTCACAGGCTCAATGTCGCAGGTGTGAAAAATGTCACTATAGGACAGGGGAGAAGTAGAATTTCTGAACACACTTGTGGACACTGTTGTGTGAGGCCCAGTTAATATCACACCGCTATGTCACAGGCTCAATGTCGCAGGTGTGAAAAATGTCACTATAGGACAGGGGAGATTTAGAATTTCTGAACACATTTGTGGACACTGTTGTGTGAGTCCCAGTTAATATCACACCGCTATGTCACAGGCTCAATGTCGCAGGTGTGAAAAATGTCACTATAGAACAGGGGAGATTTAGAATTTCTGAACACACTTGTGGACACTGTTGTGTGAGGCCCAGTTAATATCACACCGCTATGTCACAGGCTCAATGTCGCAGGTGTGAAAAATGTCACTATAGGACAGGGGAGATGTAGAATTTCTGAACACACTTGTGGACACTGTAGTGTGAGGCCCAGTTAATATCACACCGCTATGTCACAGGCTCAATGTCGCAGGTGTGAAAAATGTCACTATAGGACAGGGGAGATGTAGAATTTCTGAAAACACTTGTGGACACTGTAGTGTGAGGCCCAGTTAATATCACACCGCTATGTCACAGGCTCAATGTCGCAGGTGTGAAAAATGTCACTATAGAACAGGGGAGATGTAGAATTTCTGAACACACTTGTGGACACTGTTGTGTGAGGCCCAGTTAATATCACACCGCTATGTCACAGGCTCAATGTCGCACGTGTGAAAAATGTCACTATAGGACAGGGGAGATGTAGAATTTCTGAACACACTTGTGGACACTGTTGGATTGTGTGAGGCTCAGTGAATATCACACCGCTATGTCACAGCCAGAAATTGGCTAGTGTATGACAAACTACAAGGTGTATATTGAATTGGGCAGAATAGGAATCTCCCTAGAGTGTAGGTCTGTAAGAACGGAACATGTCCTCGACTTATTCTTACAGAGGGACACACAGATAGCTTCGCTGTGGCCGTGATAACAGCCGTTACACGGTACTGAGAGAGGAGCGTGCACGTACACCGCTGTCCGGTGTCCGTAAAATTGTCAAGCTCCGTGTTTTTTAAGTATACGGACTGACACACACTGTCTCTCTATAGTTTTGAATGTGATCAAACAGCAAATATGCTTAACTGTTTGAAAAGCAGACAAAACTAGAAGGTGGAGGTCTGTAAGAACGGAACATGTCCTCGACTTATTCTTACAGAGTCACACAGATAGCTTCACCGTGGCCGTGATAACAGCCGTTACACGGTACTGTGTGAGGAGCGTACACCGCTGTATGGTGTGAAAAAATGCACGCTCAGTACCTCACCAGGACAAAAAAAAAAAATTTGGATTGCTTTTAAAAAAGCAGTTTGCATAGCAGTGGGAAAACAGCAATGCAGCTATCAGGAAGCCTTATAAGGCAGCCTAACAACCAACACAGCTGATCCAGCAAAATATAGCCTCCACTTGTACTGCACACACAGTGACTGGTGTGTTGTACAGGCAAAATCGCTAGCAGCAGAAGCAGTTTTTGGTGTCTTCTTCCCTGCCTAACGCTCTCCCTACAGAATCAACAGCAGCAGCAGCTCTCCCTATTCTGAGATCAGCATGAGTAACATGGCGGTCGGCGTGTGATGCCCCCCAAAGCAAGCCAATCACTTGCATGCCCTTCTCAAAGATGGTGGTGACCCCTACCTAAGTCATCACGTTGCCCACAGTGTCCGTGGATCCTGATTGGCTGAAAAAGGGCGGAAAACAAACTTTTGAAACGCGACTTTGGCGCTAAAGTCGCCGAGCTCGTGGCCGACCTCACCCTAGGGTCGGCGACTTTTGAAATTTTTCGACCCGTTTCGCTCAACTCTAGTAATAATCTGTCTTGGTACTGCAGACCCCCTAGTTCCCTAATAACCTTGGTCGCTCTTCTCTGCACCCGCTCCAGTTCAGCTATGTCTTTCTTATACACCGGAGACCAGAACTGTACACAGTATTCTAAGTGTGGTCGCCCTAGTGACTTATATAGAGGTAAAATTATGTTCTCCTCATGAGCATCTATGCCTCTTTTAATGCATCCCATTATTTTATTTGCCTTTGCAGCAGCTGCCTGACACTGGCCACTAAATGTGAGTTTGTCGTCCACCCATTCACCCAGGTCTTTTTCAGTGACAGTTTTGCCCAGTGTTTTACAATTAAGCACATAAATATACATCTTGTTCATTCTACCCAAGTGCATGACCTTACATTTATCCCCATTAAAGCTCATTTGCCATTTATCAGCCCAAGCTTCTAGTTTACATAAATCCTCCTGTAATATAAAATTGTCCTCCTCTGTATTGATTACCCTGCAGAGTTTAGTGTCATCTGCAAATATTGAAATTCTACTCTCTATGCCCCTGCAAGGTCATTAATAAATATGTTAAAAAGAAGCGGCCCAAAACTGACCCCTGTGGTACTCCACTGCTAACCGTGACCCAGTCCGAATGTGTTCCATTAATAACCACCCTATGTTTCCTATCCCTGAGCCAGCTCTTAACCCACCTACACATATTTTCCCCTGTCCCCATTGTTCTCATTTTATCTATCAACCTTTGTACACCACGTCCACTGCATTCCCTTGGTCCAGTCCTGAACTTACCTCTTCATAAAAGCTTATCAGATTAGTCTGACAGGAACGGTCCCTTGTAAACCCATGTTGATATTGGGTCATGAGGTTATTCTTCTCCAGATACTCCAGTATAGTATCTCTTAGAAAACCCTCCAGGATTTTACCAACAGTTGAGGTTAAACTTACTGGCCTATAATTTCCAAGTTCAGTTTTTGTCCCCTTTTTGAATATTGGCACCACATTTGCCATACGCCAGTCCTGTGGTACAGACCCTGTTATTATGGAATCTTTAAAGATTAAAAATAATGGTCTATCTATGACTGTGGTTAATTCCTGCAGTACTCGGGGGTGTATCCCATCCGGGCCTGGGGATTTGTCAATTTTAGTGATTTTTAGACGCCGCCGTACTTCCTGCTGGGTTAAGCAGGTGACATTTAATGGATAATTTTATCCCTGATCATGTTATCTGTCATGGGATTTTCTTGTGTAAATATAGTTGAAAAAAGTCATTTAGCATATTGACTTTTTCCTCATCCTCATCCACCATTTCACCAAGACTATTTTTAAGAGGGCCAACACTATCATTTTTTAGCTAGACTCTGTCTAATTAGGACAGGCCGCAGCACACACAGAGATATATCAATCAAATTTCCATAACATGTTTGACGCCCAACGTGGGGCTGTGGACGAAACGCACGGGGACCCTGCTGACTGGAGAGGACAGAAGTGCTGACTAAGGCCTTGGCTCATGGGGATGGAGATTTGTGCAACTCCATAAGTAAGGTAAGAAAATCTGGTAATCTTACCTGAATGTCCCCTGTGCCCTGTCCGGGCCTGTACCTCTAGGTGTGGTCACCACCGCATTCCCAGGTAGTGTAAAAGTCCACGCCCTTATCCAAACCCTGGGATAAGCCTAGGTGTCTGCTGTGGGTCCTGCTTGTGTCTAGATCCGGGAGAGAGCTGGTGGAACGGTGATTGATTGTGCATGTGGTTGCTGGTAAACCGATAGCAGGGGAGTTGAATCTCTCAGATAAGTCCTCACAAATACACCTGTACATAGGGAGGACAGGAGAAGCCTACCCAGGTATGGGTTGTGGGGTCTTAGAGAGTTATCACTAGTCGAGTCTCCTATCAAGCTATCACAAATACACCCGTGCATCGGAAGGGACAGGAGCACCCAGATCGCCAGGCATGTGGTGGTGTTTAGCTTGGGGGAGATATCGCAAGCCAAATCACTTGACAGGTTACCACCGATTCACCTGTACATAGGGAGGACAGGAGAGGCCAACCCAGGGACAGGTGGGGGGGCAATTTTGTGGGAGTTATCACTGATTCCTGTCACCGGCGGGCCAGGCGGGACGTCCGGCACAGTGTGTTAACATTCCCGGGTGACCGAGCGCAGTACACCCAGTGTGATTGGCAGTTATCGGTTACCAGAGCTACTTGTGCTACGTGTCACTAAAGAGGGCCTCGATTTCTCCCTGGATGTCTATATGTGCATCAACCTGTAAATTCACTGCTGTTCTCCATGAAGAGCTGAAGCAGAAAAAGTTTTTTTTCCTTTTCTTTTACACTTCCTCTTTTGCCCGTAGGGTGCGTCTCTGATATTTTTCATATTGTCACATTTGTTCTGTACTCTGCTTTTCCCCTGTCTTATCTTGCATTTGGTAGAAGCTTTTACTGTATAGTGATAATTTTTGGGAAAGCTGGGTTGTTGAATATATACCATTGTCTCAGTTTGCTCTTTTGTTTCCATTGTTCTCAGAAGATTTTACTGAGAGATGCATGCAGAGGAAAGGGGAAGTGTGCATTTTGCACGGACATTTTATTGTTGGAAGTTGTACTGAATTTTGGATTTTTGATTTCTTTTTGGAGTGTTTTTTCCAAGGTTTACCAACTTCTTGATTATTCTTTTTGTTTTCTTTTTTTCTCCATTTTCTGAGTTTTTATTAGTCTTCCATTTTCTTTTGACGTTTTTATAAATATTTAGGTTTAGTTTTTTTTTTTGCCTTTTTCTTTCCCTTTTAAGCAAGTTTAAGAAAGGGTTGTGAAGTTTTTTGAATTTTTAATCACCTTTTTTGAAGTTTTTGGAATAGACATAGTAAGTGTTATTCAGAAAGTTAAGTATGTGGATTTACAGGGGCAGCTTTTAAGCTGCAGCATGGCATAATGTATTGAGAAAAAAAAGGGAAGTTAGTTAGTTGAGCTGAATTGCTGTCTGCGTTTTATAAAGTGACAGCAGATTTTACAGCATAGAAGGTACTGAGAGTTACAGTATGTGAACAGGAAAGGATTATTTTTGCGTGTACAAGAGAGGAAAAAGTGTTTTCAGCGAAATTCTAATCTGTGTCTGTGCCGTCTGTGAGGCACCCTGCTTCCCCCCCCAGGAGAAGGCACCACAAGTCCAAGCATGTCTTCTTTGACTGCATAAAAGGGGATGGAGTCTGCTCCTCCCTCCCTCATCCCTCTCCCCTCTCTTCCCTCTCTTTCTCTTCCCTCCTCTCATCTCTCTCTCTCCTCCTTCCATCTCCACTCCTCCCTCTCTTTCTCTTCCCTCCCCTTCTATTTTTCCTCCTATATCTCCTCCTCCTCCTTCATCCCGCTCGTCTTCTCTCTCCCCTCCTCTTCTATCACCTTTCTCCTCTCCTCCCTCATTTCTTTTTTCATCTCCCCACCTTTCCACTCTCTCCTCTACCCCTCCCTGCTCCTTACCCTCTCTCTCTCTCTCTCTCTCATCTCTCAGTTCATTGTCACCAGCTGGGCCAGTGCCAAATCCAGACAATGAGGTGTCCTTATTTCCACAGGGCGCCCTCTCTAAAAAGCTAATTATGATACAGAGAGAAGAAAGTGAAACACTCCCTACACATAACACTACAGGTGCCCTCCCCCCCCCATACAACAGCTAGCAGAAGGGAGGTGTGAGTCATCAGTGTCTGCAGCTGCTGAGTCTGACAATGAGGATCCTAAGTGCCAGGCAGAGCTGCAGCCTCAGAAGGGGGGAGCACCCACACACAAAAAGGGAAACACACAATGTCACAGTTTCTCCTCTGATGAATATGAAGAGGGGACATCATACATGCTACCCAGATCTAGGGGAGGAAACCCACAGACACCAAGTAGGCAGGGGCAGATAGAGCCAGAACTCTTACACTATGTGCCTTTCACCCCTAGTCAGGTGTTCAGTATTCTGAAAAATCCGCCAGACCTCGATATGGACCCCATGACATTTTACCGAAGAATGCAGCAGAGCCAGCAAACATATACTGCAACCTGGATTGATCTCTGGTCGATAATGGAAATAAAAGCAGGTGAAACACTCTGGCCAATCATGAAGGAACACTTCAAGCTTCCATCAGAATTAAATGTGCACTCCTGGGAGTCAGGATCAAAGCTAATTGAGAAGCTCAGAAAGTGGGCCAAAGCCAGACAAGCACTCAGCCTACATAACATGAGACAGAGTCTGTAGACAAGTTTCATGGCAGAGTGAGGCAAGCATTCCAAGATTTAGGCTTCACTATTCATGATCAGATACACAGACAAATGTTGACACAGGCCTTTGTGCATGGACTAAAGGTACTGTCACACTAAGCGATATCGCTAGCAATAGCGCTATAACTTGTTACGTTATAGCGATATTGCTAGCGACATCGCTGTGTCTGATACTTACCTACGACCTGCTCCCCCGCTGGTTATCGCTGATCGCACGAGAACGTCCTTGACTGTGTCTCGTCGTCAGCTTCCTGCGGCGCTTCCTGTGGAGAGATGAGCGACGAGCGTGGACGCGGGCGGGAGGACGTCAGGATCGCCTAGTGGGACAGGTAAGTAGCGACCCCCGTTCCCAGCGATGTCGCTGGTGAGATCTGCCTGTGTGGCAGCTCACTAGCAACCACTTAGCAATGTACCAGCGATCCTGACCGCGTCATATCGCTGGTCGGGATCGCTGGTACATCACTAAGTGTGACAGTACCTTAAGAGAACCAATCAAGAAACTGCTGATAGTGGCCAGGCCTGCGTACAGGTCAATAGCAGTAGATGCCCTGCTCGCAGTAGCCAGAAGATTTGAGTCCCACCCAGGAGTGCGGAAGACAGCCCCTCCTATGGAGGCCACTGATGTGGAGGAGCAACCACCACGCACAGACAGGAGACCTGCCAGGTGTTACAACTGTGGCAACCTTGGCCCTTTCTGGAACCAGTGCACAGCACCCCGGCAACCCAGGACGTCATGCAGAGGAATAGGCCAAGAAAGAAACACAGGAAACAGTGAAGAACCCTGTCCATAGGACAGAGGCAAGCCAGGTCCGCAAGACATCACGCCCCTGACATGCAAAACCCCATCAGCGGACCCAATACCTCAAATCACCGGGGGTTGTCATATATTTCCTTGTGGACATTGGTGCAGTCAGAAGTGTGATGAGGCATGTGGAACTCCCTGACCCCACCTGCCTATCAGAACACTCTGTGTCTTGTATGGGGATTGAAGGTCAAGTCAGACCTTCCCTGCTTACAAGCCCCTGAGTGTGTGGACACAGCCAGGACACTCCATCCTATTCCAGTTTATGGTGGAGACCTGCCCACCCCACCTGATGAGAGCAGACCTACTGCAGGAACTGAAGGTGGCCAAAGTGTTCAATGAAGATGTGACCATGACATTTTCTCCATCTTATATAAGATCCTAATACATCTTTTGATACTTAAACCAATTAATGTTAGAGAAAAATAAATTTCTTATAATCCTAAGAGGTTAATGCCTGAGGCACTTTAACAGTCTTGTATCAGTAGATCAGGTTACATGAACACGTGCAGGTGTAATGCCTGGGCGTATGGACCTGGACGCAGTATCCGCTGCTAGCCCCGGACGCGTCTTAGGATTATAAGAAATTTATTTTTCTCTAACATTAATTGGTTCAAGTATCAAAAGATATTAACCCATACCCACCAGGCATAAACTCTTACAGGCATAAAGCCCCTAGAGACTTAAGCTCCATTGCCTGTTCCAATTTCTCCCAGATTCACCAGAGCACTACACGTGTTATAGACAGTTGGTCATTGCAGTAACCTCCAAAATCACTGCCTTGTAATAGGATCTTATATAATTCTCCACTATTAACTTCATCATCTGCAGCAGTCGGCAGACTGACGAAGGCCAATTGTAGGCCGAAACGTTCTTTGTGACTGCCACAATAAAAACTTATTTTCAAAAAGGATCATTCTGTTGAGTGCCAACTTACTTTAATATTAACTTGGGTCTGGGTAACCTACTTGTGCACCCTGTAGTAGTGCCACGCTATACTTTACACGATTTTCTCCACCCCTGACCCAAGAAGAATCAATCATGCTTGTGGCCCTACAAGAGCCTCGAACAACCGGTGCAAGCCTACCCAAGGAGGTGCTGGACATAGTACCCAACAGCCTGTGGTACAAGGGAGACTTCAAGTTGTGCCAGTGCGGGTGTCACTCAAGTCTGGAACCGCATATACTCACAAGGCCCAGCATCCCCTGTCAACCAGCCAGAATCAAACTGTCTCTGACCAACTGGAGGTCTGAGTGGAATCGCTGTTCAACAAACTGGCCTAAGAACTTTGGCATGGGCCAGGAACTCTCAACCCAAAGGGACCATACCCGCTTCGTGAAATGGCTGCACTGCTTCTGGCTCCAGCACCAGAGGATCATCTTGGACAAGATTCTGAAAGTGCTCCCTGAAGTTTATCCAGACCCTGGACCAGAAGACGGCCACTCAGCTCCTCAAACTGGTTAACAAATGCTGACCTGATATCAAGCTGGGTGAAAGGAACGACTGCTGGCTGGCAAAGAAGACGTCCCAGCAAGAAGACCCCCTGTGATCAGAGTAGGGGTTACCACAATGACCGCCTTGGTGGAGAGCAAGAAAGCTCAGCTGGACATCATCTCTGATGAAGAGGACCCCAGTACACGGTATCATGATCCATGCTGGATCACGACAGATAAAAGCACATGTAACCTTTTTTTTTCCTTAAGCTGTGTGCTTAAGTTTGGTTTTGCCCCCGGTGGCCATTAGGATTATTACACAGTGGTGTTTTTTGTTCTAGTTTGCCCCAGTGGTGGTGAGCGTCATTGCACTCTGGTTTCTTTAGTTTAGTGCATGTGATTATAAAGCAGGTGTGATTGCTGTCTCTTACCTATAAAAGAGTGTCAGGTGTTGTAATCACTGTTGGTGATAGTGTTCATTTCAACCATCCTTGGTGGAGGAAGGATCTAGAGAGAGGTCCTGGCAGCTCAGTCAGAGCCCTGTTGTGGACGGAGTCAGAGGGGATTTCCATGCAGCTCTGACAGAGCTTGGTGGCAGCTATTCAGGAGGAAAGCTGCATTCTGGTGGTAGACTCTGTTGCTGGGAGCAAGAGCAACAGAGCAAAGCTAAGTGGTGTTTCCCTGTCTGTATTTTTCTCTGGTGTGTATTAGTACAGCGGTGGGGCCAGTGTCTGCAGTGCCAGCTCCCTAGCAAGGGATAGGTGTAGGGTGTGCTAGGGTGAAAGGTATCCTGATCGGTGCCCGGTGCAGAACCGGCCTAGGGAACGTTAGGAGTGTTAGGGACACTGACTCAGGGGAGTGCAGGAGGTCTCCACGTCCCTGTTCCCTATCACAGGGCCCACCATTGTAACTGTTTCCCCTTTCCCCGTGTCTTGTTGTTTTAGTTACCGGCCTGCGGGCCGTGTCACACAGGACAGTTTCACGTGCCGTGTCTTGTTGTTTCAGTTACCGGCCTGCTGGTCGCATTACACAGGACGGGGCCACGTGACACACGGCTTGTTTCCCTGCCGGCTTTGTGCCAGAAGATGGGAGTCCCTCACGGCATTGTGAAGAGCAAGGCCAGATTGAGCCACCTCGCCCATAGGAATCATCATGCAGTCCCAGCTTTTCCCAATCAGGAGGAAGACTGTGAAAGGAGAACCAGCCAGGTTCAGAATGGTGCATGACCTGAGGGCTGTGAACGAAGCAACCGTGTTTGAAACCCCAGTTGTACCAGATCTGCACACTTGTCATGATCTGCTTAGTTCATGGGATTAGGTAGTTCAGAGGTTAATCTGGACGGCCTCACTCTGAGATTCTGGGAGGCTTTTTATAGCCTCATTGTGGACTCATTCCTCGTCGCTCATACTCTGATCCTTGGCCGAGTATTTGTGACCCTGGTGTGCTTTGTGACTTTGATACTTTATGCTTGTTTGGTTTTGACCCAGTTCTGTCCCTGTAACGAGTTCTGCCTGTTCCTCTTGTACTGCTCTGCTATTCCCGACTCTTTTGCCTTGGACCTGACTGCTCTCTGACTGCCTCTCTTGTACTGCATTGCTATCTCTGTGTACGACTCATTGCTTACGTTCTTACTATTCTCTGCTTGCTCCTCTGCTCCCCCGCTTGTCTGACCTGAGTTCCCCTAATCTTCACTCCAGGATTCCTGTAATAGAATCCTACAGTCATCTACTGCAGCAGGATGCTAAGCCACGCCCCCTGTGGTCACATGATCGTAGGTCCTGGTACTCTATACTACCTTCAGTATCGCAGGTCCCGTGCTCAGAACTTTCCCTGCAGTGGCCTCCCACCGGCAGAGACACTTTTGCGTACTATGAGGGGCTCTGTGCCAGTGCCGTCGCCCATGAGTATGCCCCCCCACCAGCTCAAGGAACCTGCACTTTCATCTGCACCTTCCTCTTTGTCACCGTGTAAGGTGGTATAGTATGTGGGAAGTGGAACCTGAGTTTCCTCTGGGTCAGATTCTGGCTGTGTAGAGTGTGAGGGGAATGTAGTGGTCTGGGTCAATGTACCAGCAGAATCATCTAGCAGTGGCTGGGCATCAGTGCACTTGTGGTGTCCCCAGGAGTACGGTCGAAACAGTGGCATTACCTTCCTCCTAGGGAGTGTGATGTCATGCTTGGGAGCAATGAAGGATCTCTCTAGCAGTTAAACCAACACACAACACATTTTCCACTCCACACCAGCAGGGAGACCTCTGAACATGACTGCTGAGGAGCTGCTCTCTGTGGCCGGGAGGAGGTAAGTTAGGCCATTCTGTGCAGGGAAGGGGAAGTGTGTGGACGTAAGAAGGGGAGCTGGAGGATGAGCAGAGTTAAGGCTCACTCCTAGCTGGAGCGCATGGTCCAGATTCCAGTCTCCGAGTTTGTAGGGACACAGATGTTCCTGCAGCAGAATCCGGAGGAAGTAGCAGCTGTAAATGCTCTGTACCCAACTGAGGCTCGGAGGCCCCAGCATCGACGTGTGTGAGCCAGAAGGAAAAGGCTACGGCGGCCAGCCATACGAGAAAGTTCCAAAAGAGAGTCAACAGGGGGAACTTCATTGAACTCAGCACTGCGAGTACCTCAGATTAGCGCTAGAACAGATGCCACACTACCTATCTGCAGAGAGAGAAATCCAAATTGGCTTCCAGGCTGACCAACTCCTTCTCCATCTGTACTCTGGGTCCTGGACAGCACCTGTACAGGTAAAGGAACTGCACAACTGTGTCTGTCATCTTTCTCCTGCGCCTGGCGCACGGCTCAGCTACATCCTGCACTGCACACCATCTCCATATATATCATATATGTCAATCTCCATATATATTCCATCAATCACACAGAGGCGCTCACAGGCTCATTATGGATTAGTGGACCTCGGGCCCTCCCGTAGTCTGGGTGAGTGACCCTGCTCAGTCGCGGCAGTCCGCCGGCGCTGACAGGATCCTGATAACACTCTGCTGTCAAAGGTGCCAGCCACAGCAACAGTGCTCACTGTGATGGATCTGTCCAATGCTTCCTTCAATGTTCCCCCTTCAGGTGATTAGTTCCTGAAAACGCACAAGGAGGGTGCAGAACACATGGAGAGTGATGCCCAAGAGGGCCCAGAACTGCCTTTCACAGCTCACCAAAGCATTGTCCTCCATCCTCATCAACTGGATTGCAGAGCATGCAGAAGTCATCGATATCTCTATCTGCACAGCCCTTTCCTTGTCTCCTCTACTCTACCTGGTGAAAAGTACCAAACAAAAAAGCAGTCAAAAGATCCATAAAACTATGATATTTATTAAATATAATATTAAAACATTATTGGATATGGACACACAGTGTTTGGACAGGGAAAAGGAACAGCATATAAATGAACACGATGGTCATGAAGGGCCAACAAAGCTGCAAACACCCCGCCAGGATAATAGAATGCAGAGCTAGATGGTATAGCTAATACAAGTCAGGAGGTTATATAGAATGTAATATAACAAATCATACAGCAAGTGCTACAATCCTTCATAGGGAGTATACCCTGACAAGGTGCAAATACGCACATACAAAATTAATGTATAGTACACAACATGATGGTAACATAATAAACTGCATTACTATACCTGAAATACGGGGGGGAGAGCAGCAAGGTCGGTCCTATCCCCGACGCGCGTTTCGGAGTTAAAAGAACTCCTTCCTCAGGGGGCGTGGAGAGTAGTATACCCATCGGGCATTATATTGCACGCCCGCCGGAAGTCATCAAGGCGCGCGCTGTCCGCCATTGGCCAGCTGGTTCAGTGCTACGGCAGAGCCGGAAACACGCGGGCCCCCGTGATCCAGCTCTCCGAGCAGAGACCACCCACCGGCCAACAGACGGACAAAGCGCACGCGCAGAGATGACAGCAGGCTAAAGCGGCCATATTTAAACAGGGCAAAAGATGGGGCAAACAAAAAATAATAATAACAACTGAATATTTTGTGGAATGTGGCGAAATGCAGTGTTAAATGACAAACCAGTAGCCACGTAGTATTAGTAACAAATAGCCAAGATTTGCACTAAGTCTATAACACTGACCTATAGAAACAGCAAATGGCCAAAGCCACAAGTAGATGGCCGCATGATAGGTGCATATATATGGGCCAATTCAATGAAAGAAGATTGTTTGGCTCATAATTGACCGGATCCAAAACTAAAGCTGTAGTATACAGGACCCGGTCTCCATGTAAGAGTGCAATTATCAAAATTAGCAAGATTTGAATACTAAAATTCACTGTATGGCAAGATGTAGTAAAATCATCAAAATAAGCCACCCACACACAAGAGGTAAATTGTATGGAGAATTACCCCATAGCACGGAATGCCACAAAATACAAAATATATACAATATTACAGAGTAATACAAAATACACTGAGCTGTTATATAGCATAGCCAGTAACAGAAACAGTATCACTGCAGTATTACATATATATAGCCCCATAAACACATATTACATGTAAAAATTATGTGTTTAAATAATCTAATAAATGATACAAAAATCTCAAAATTGTGTCAAATTAAATAAGACAACAAAAATATACAGCATCCATTAAGCAGCTTGATGTTGCCAGACGATCTACGAACTCTTTCCACCGTTACGGATAACATCCAGTCATATTCAGAATACTATAATGATAAAAACAGAATTTAAAAACAAATAATAGAACCATAGTGTCCACAAATACCAACTCAAAAAGGTAACTACAAATATGGGGCATAGGAAATATTTTCATTAAGGCCACGTGGATGGATGGTGTCCAAAGTCCAAATCCATCTCGTTTCAGACCTCGCCAAGCGATTAGATAATTTGCCACCCCTTATGTTAATATTAAGAGCTTCAATGCCCCTTACTTTAAGGAGTGTAGCATTACATTGATGGAATTGCTTAAAATGCCTGGGTAAGGTCTTCAGACTTAGATCGTCATCACACGTGGCAGCAGCCACTATACCTAGGACATGTTCCCTCGTGCGTACCTTTAACTGCCGTGTGGTCATCCCCACATAGATTAGACCACAAGGGCAAGTAGCGTAATAAATCACGTACCGACTGGTGCATGATATATGCTGCTTGATAGAAAATGTCCTGGTACCATCATGATTGGTAAAAAGGGTACTCCTCTCAATATTGGGGCAAGCTATACATCTGCCACAGGGAAAACAACCATTTCTCATTGGTATATCATCCAGAAAAGTACGCAATGGACGATCAACATAGTGACTCGACACCAGCTGATCACGTAAATTCCTTGCCCTTCTAAAAGTAATGGATGGATATTCGGGGAGGAATTTATTCAAAATTGGATCAACCGCAAGGATCGGCCACGCCTTATTCATTGCGTCACGCATCATCTTATGCTGGGGGTGAAAGGAAGTGATGAATCGAACAACATCGCTCCCCTCCGTCTTATTGCGCCACCTATATAATAAATCATTACGACTCATATGTTTGGCACGTTGATAGGCCCTCTTAACACTCCGTCTACTGTATCCACGAGATAGAAAACGAGCTTTCAATTCATTAGCACGATATTCAAAATCCATATCAGTGGAACAGATACGACGGAGACGTAAAAACTGCCCCACTGGAATAGCTTTAATAAGATGACGCGGATGGCAAGACGAGGCGTGAAGTAAGGTATTACTAGATGTTTCCTTACGGTGGATGTCCGTCTGGATGGTGCCTTCTGTATCTTTTCTAATGGAAACATTACTTCCGGCGGGCGTGCAATATAATGCCCGATGGGTATACTACTCTCCACGCCCCCTGAGGAAGGAGTTCTTTTAACTCCGAAACGCGCGTCGGGGATAGGACCGACCTTGCTGCTCTCCCCCCCGTATTTCAGGTATAGTAATGCAGTTTATTATGTTACCATCATGTTGTGTACTATACATTAATTTTGTATGTGCGTATTTGCACCTTGTCAGGGTATACTCCCTATGAAGGATTGTAGCACTTGCTGTATGATTTGTTATATTACATTCTATATAACCTCCTGACTTGTATTAGCTATACCATCTAGCTCTGCATTCTATTATCCTGGCGGGGTGTTTGCAGCTTTGTTGGCCCTTCATGACCATCGTGTTCATTTATATGCTGTTCCTTTTCCCTGTCCAAACACTGTGTGTCCATATCCAATAATGTTTTAATATTATATTTAATAAATATCATAGTTTTATGGATCTTTTGACTGCTTTTTTGTTTGGTACTTTTTAGTAAATGTGCAGTTGTCCTGCATTTGTCCTGTTTCAATTATGTGGATCATGATATATGGTTTATATTATTGATCCTCTTCTATGGCCATTACACATATTATTGATACTTGGCCTCCACATATGTCTACTACTCTTCTATTATGTTTCATTCTTACTGTGTCATGCACAGGTGTTCTGGTTGTGGACAGGATGGACTTTCGGGCAAGAGATAAAGTTTGGCTCGATCAAGTGGACCAGGTGTTTGGTTCTGGGGGGAGCAGTACTCCACAATTGGGTGACTCAAATTGGGACATTAAGCTGCAGCATGTCAAAACACTACTCCTTAAACGATCTAGAGTATGGTGGAACAGGCTATTTCTGGAAAAATATGTATCTAATAAGATGATCCCCAGGGGATTAAGGGTTAAAGTTATCCCCACATTTCCCATTGAGGATGATGTCTTCATCGCCAAATGGGAGGAGGCATCTAATTTATGTTCCTTGTCCTTTCTACAACTTTTGATTAACTTTAATACAGCTAATATTGAGATGCTGGATAAATCCATCGATTTGACTCAAGAAGAGATTCGTAATGGTTGTCCACCGGATAAAATTAAATTGTTTGAAACAGAATTGGATAAGACCATGGATACGGTTGTCAAAAAGATCCAACATAATCAATTGATTAAATTCAATAGAGACCTTAAGGACTATCAAATGAAGAAAGTCTATTTTTGGAGAACTCATAAAAGCTCCAATTTACATCGTACGGTCTCCAACACTTCAATTACTTCTGCTAGTGGACAATCGGATGCATCATTGGTCTCGATTTCTTCTCATGGTACTGGTGGGTCTCGTAGGTTACGTGACCATTCCTTCCACCCCTACAAAAGACACCAAATGAATCAATCTGATTTCCATCAGAAGGATAATAAGGTGATCAATTTAAGTCAACATGTTCTCACAAAGGTGGATTTGTCTTTGTTGGAAAGAGGTCTTACTTTTTCACCCTCTCCTAGTTTCGATACCTTTACTGCAGTAAAGGATCTTAACTTGTTTGCTAGATCATTGTTGTTTAAAAGGTATTTCTTTAATAATGATCTCCAGTGTCTTTTTCCCACAGAAGAGGAGCAGGAGGCTATAAGAACTTTGGAGATGCTAGCGGCTGAGCATGATGATGAGGGAGGTAAGGTTCCACCCTCTATCCGGTTGAGATCAGTGAAATTCCCCCCATTTACATCATGCCCGAGTATAGACCTTTTTGTACGTGTGGTGACTGAGGAATTTAAGAAGATTCCCAAGTATGGCAGAGTTGACAATTTAACCAAAGATGAAAGGGTGAGGCTCAAATACCTTCAAAATCTTTCAGATGTGCTGTTAAAACCGGCTGATAAAGGTGGCAATGTAGTGATCTGGCCTATAGCAATGTACGAGAGGGAGGCATTACGCCAATTAAACAACTCGGTATGTTATAAAAAACTCACATATAATCCCCTTTCGGCCTTTGTTGCTAAGTTGAATGTGATCATCAACAAGGCTGTGATCAATGGCACTGTCACCAAACAATTGGCCGCAGCACTCACTGTTAAAGAGCCTACCATAGCCACATTGTACCTCCTGCCTAAAATTCATAAAGACATCAAGTCACCACCGGGCAGACCTATTATATCTGGTCGAGGGAATTTCCTTGAGAACATTAATAAATGGATTGACCATCATCTTCAGCCGTTGGTATCCAGTCTTCCGTCTTTCCTCAAGGACACTGGAGATTTATTGCGGAAGGTCGATGGACTCTGTATGGAGAGTGATTCTCTTCTTGTTTCCACTGATGTTGAGTCCCTATATACCAATATCAAGCACGCTGATGGTTTACGTGCCGTTAAATTCTTTCTAACTACTTCCATACTTTCGGTGGCACTTAGGGACCTCATCTTGGAACTTTTAGAGTTCACTCTCACACACAACTTTTTTGTGTTCAAGGGGTCCTTCTACCTGCAGCTTCAGGGGACTGCAATGGGTGTGGCCTTTGCGCCATCCTATGCCAATCTCTTCCTGGGGCTGTGGGAGAGGGACCTCTTCCTGTCTGATAAACAGGGGTTGATCGAGCGTGTCCAATTATGGGCACGCTATATCGACGATATCTTCTTTATCTTTCAGGGCAGCTCCATCGACCTTCTACAATTTATATCTGATTTGAACAACAATGATCTTAACATTAGGCTTACTCTGACCTGGGATCCGTCTAGGATCAATTTTTTGGATGTTTCCATTAGAAAAGATACAGAAGGCACCATCCAGACGGACATCCACCGTAAGGAAACATCTAGTAATACCTTACTTCACGCCTCGTCTTGCCATCCGCGTCATCTTATTAAAGCTATTCCAGTGGGGCAGTTTTTACGTCTCCGTCGTATCTGTTCCACTGATATGGATTTTGAATATCGTGCTAATGAATTGAAAGCTCGTTTTCTATCTCGTGGATACAGTAGACGGAGTGTTAAGAGGGCCTATCAACGTGCCAAACATATGAGTCGTAATGATTTATTATATAGGTGGCGCAATAAGACGGAGGGGAGCGATGTTGTTCGATTCATCACTTCCTTTCACCCCCAGCATAAGATGATGCGTGACGCAATGAATAAGGCGTGGCCGATCCTTGCGGTTGATCCAATTTTGAATAAATTCCTCCCCGAATATCCATCCATTACTTTTAGAAGGGCAAGGAATTTACGTGATCAGCTGGTGTCGAGTCACTATGTTGATCGTCCATTGCGTACTTTTCTGGATGATATACCAATGAGAAATGGTTGTTTTCCCTGTGGCAGATGTATAGCTTGCCCCAATATTGAGAGGAGTACCCTTTTTACCAATCATGATGGTACCAGGACATTTTCTATCAAGCAGCATATATCATGCACCAGTCGGTACGTGATTTATTACGCTACTTGCCCTTGTGGTCTAATCTATGTGGGGATGACCACACGGCAGTTAAAGGTACGCACGAGGGAACATGTCCTAGGTATAGTGGCTGCTGCCACGTGTGATGACGATCTAAGTCTGAAGACCTTACCCAGGCATTTTAAGCAATTCCATCAATGTAATGCTACACTCCTTAAAGTAAGGGGCATTGAAGCTCTTAATATTAACATAAGGGGTGGCAAATTATCTAATCGCTTGGCGAGGTCTGAAACGAGATGGATTTGGACTTTGGACACCATCCATCCACGTGGCCTTAATGAAAATATTTCCTATGCCCCATATTTGTAGTTACCTTTTTGAGTTGGTATTTGTGGACACTATGGTTCTATTATTTGTTTTTAAATTCTGTTTTTATCATTATAGTATTCTGAATATGACTGGATGTTATCCGTAACGGTGGAAAGAGTTCGTAGATCGTCTGGCAACATCAAGCTGCTTAATGGATGCTGTATATTTTTGTTGTCTTATTTAATTTGACACAATTTTGAGATTTTTGTATCATTTATTAGATTATTTAAACACATAATTTTTACATGTAATATGTGTTTATGGGGCTATATATATGTAATACTGCAGTGATACTGTTTCTGTTACTGGCTATGCTATATAACAGCTCAGTGTATTTTGTATTACTCTGTAATATTGTATATATTTTGTATTTTGTGGCATTCCGTGCTATGGGGTAATTCTCCATACAATTTACCTCTTGTGTGTGGGTGGCTTATTTTGATGATTTTACTACATCTTGCCATACAGTGAATTTTTGTATTCAAATCTTGCTAATTTTGATAATTGCACTCTTACATGGAGACCGGGTCCTGTATACTACAGCTTTAGTTTTGGATCCGGTCAATTATGAGCCAAACAATCTTCTTTCATTGAATTGGCCCATATATATGCACCTATCATGCGGCCATCTACTTGTGGCTTTGGCCATTTGCTGTTTCTATAGGTCAGTGTTATAGACTTAGTGCAAATCTTGGCTATTTGTTACTAATACTACGTGGCTACTGGTTTGTCATTTAACACTGCATTTCGCCACATTCCACAAAATATTCAGTTGTCATTATTATTTTTTGTTTGCCCCATCTTTTGCCCTGTTTAAATATGGCCGCTTTAGCCTGCTGTCATCTCTGCGCGTGCGCTTTGTCCGTCTGTTGGCCGGTGGGTGGTCTCTGCTCGGAGAGCTGGATCACGTGGGCCCGCGTGTTTCCGGCTCTGCCGTAGCACTGAACCAGCTGGCCAATGGCGGACAGCGCGCGCCTTGATGACTTCCGGCGGGCGTGCAATATAATGCCCGATGGGTATACTACTCTCCACGCCCCCTGAGGAAGGAGTTCTTTTAACTCCGAAACGCGCGTCGGGGATAGGACCGACCTTGCTGCTCTCCCCCCCGTATTTCAGGTATAGTAATGCAGTTTATTATGTTACCATCATGTTGTGTACTATACATTAATTTTGTATGTGCGTATTTGCACCTTGTCAGGGTATACTCCCTATGAAGGATTGTAGCACTTGCTGTATGATTTGTTATATTACATTCTATATAACCTCCTGACTTGTATTAGCTATACCATCTAGCTCTGCATTCTATTATCCTGGCGGGGTGTTTGCAGCTTTGTTGGCCCTTCATGACCATCGTGTTCATTTATATGCTGTTCCTTTTCCCTGTCCAAACACTGTGTGTCCATATCCAATAATGTTTTAATATTATATTTAATAAATATCATAGTTTTATGGATCTTTTGACTGCTTTTTTGTTTGGTACTTTTTAGTAAATGTGCAGTTGTCCTGCATTTGTCCTGTTTCAATTATGTGGATCATGATATATGGTTTATATTATTGATCCTCTTCTATGGCCATTACACATATTATTGATACTTGGCCTCCACATATGTCTACTACTCTTCTATTATGTATCTACCTGGTGAAGCAGCAACGCAAGTTCTGGAAAAGCAGAGTCCAGTGGTGTCAAAAGCAAGTTATGTTCCTGAAGACACTGTGCTGCCCGCCAGACAAAACGCTTGACAGAATGACCGGAAGACCACTGAGGAGAAGATGGCTCCCTCAACAACTCCGAAGATGCAGGCCTTCCTTGGTCTAGTCTCGTACTGCAGAACTTGGATTCCTGGTGCTACAGTCTTAATGCAACCTCTGTACAATTGCATCAACGCATTGCAGCCTTCATCCCCTACAGGAAACTGAAAGACTCCATAGTCTCTGCGCCAGCTCCAGGCCTCCCTGACTACGAGAAGCCATTCCGTCTTTACTGAATGGAAAAAGAAGGTCATGCTACTGGCGTCTTAAAACAGACCCATAGAAGAAAACCAGAGGCCTCTAGACTACCTCTCAGCCAGCCTGGATCCAGTTGCAAGGGGGGGCCCTCCTGCATGAAAACAATATTTGCAGCACACGCCCTCCTGATAAGTCTGCTGATGTCATTCTTGGACAACCACTGGAGATCCGCTCTCCACCACTCTTCAGTGCTCTCAGCTGTTGCCTGGCTCTACTCCCACTCCCAAGGGGGGATGCGGATACGGACTCTTCAGAGAAAAATCTGCAGGATACCATAGATGTGCAGTGACCAGCAATCATGGTCCTGAAGTTTGTCAGCCCAAGAAGCAGAACAGATAGCGCTGATAAAGGTCTGCCAGATTGCGAAGGACAAAACTGCAAACGTCTATACCGATTCCAGGAACTCGCATGGCATAGCACACAACTTCGGACCCATCTGGGCTGCAAGAGACTTCATCACTGCAAGCGGGTCAACCGTGAAGCATCTTGGAGCCATCAGGGACCTGCTAGACGCTCTTCAACTTCTAAAAGTAGTGGCAGTGTTAAAGGTCAAGGCACACGGAAAACTGAACACAGTAGAGGCATGGGCATCAATATGGCAGACGTGGCAGCCAAAGAAGCAGCCAGAGGAAGACAATAAGGAGAAATGGGAGAAGTCGTAGAGCCGGACGGCTTCTACATGATGAGTGAAGACAAGAAAACCAGACAAAATGACATCTTGGGACCTGTACAAGAAGTAGCAGGACCCAACTCCAAAGAAGGAGAAGGAAAGCTGGATGCTGAAGGGCAAAAGCACTGGACTCCAAAACCCTGTCTACCTCAAATGTCTACCTCAAAGCAAAACCTGTCTACCTCAAATGTCTACCTCAAGGCAGACCCAGTCTACCTCAAAGTATGTACCCTATGGTGGTTCAATGGGCACAGGCCCCCGCACAGAATTGAAGACACAGAGGAATGACCTGATTGGACTGGACTCCCACCTTAACAGCAGCTGTTTGGCCAACATTGGGCTAGTGGAAAAAGTTCTCCCACATCATCTGGCTTGTAGCTTTCCCAGTAAGGAACCAGTTGGTGAAGACTAGAGATGAGCGACTTTGCCTTTTTTCGGGTCGAGTCGGGTTTCATGAAACCCGAGTTTCGCAAAAGTCGGGTCGAACTAAATCGGACGATTATCGTGAAAAGTCAAAGGCCGACTGAAACACGAAACCCAATACAAGTCAATGGGGAAGAAAAGTCGGCAGTGAGTGGAGGACAGGAAACACACTTTCAGTGCCCATTTTAATGCCAAAAACATCAATTCTTATTACTTAAGCTTGTCAACTTTAATTTACTTTATAATGATAGTTAGGCATTGAAAACTGAGGGTTATTTGACTAAAGTTGTGGGGGGGGGTAGGGCTGGCTCCAGATTTTCGTGGGCCCTGGGCCAAAGAGTGTCACTGGGCTCTTTTAACACATGCCACAATTCATGATCCTCTGATACGGCAAAAAAATAGCGGTATAGTACAATGAAAAATACTTCACTTCTTACATCTCATGACTGATATCCATTTTAAATTCTCCAATAGCTCCAAAAATGGACAGTATATTACTCCATACAGTATTATGGCCACCGCATAGCGCGCTATACAGAGTAATGAAGCCCATATATTTCTCCATACAGAATCATTGGTCCCATATAATGTTTGAAACAGTATATGATGAGCTCCACATAATGCTGCAGTATATGATGGGCCCCATGGATGAAGCTCCAATGTCTTATGGGCCCAAGTAATGCTCCATATATAATGGGCCCCATTTCTAATGCTCCAGTGCATAATGGGCCCTGTAAATGCTGCTCCAGTGTCTGATGTCCACCTTTGGAATGCTCCAGTGTATGGTGGGCCTCATATATCATTCTCTAGAGTATAGTGCTCCCCAAAAATAGCTGTCCCAACATTGAAAACAATTAAATAAGTCTCCTCGCTAGTGAATCCCTATACTAGTCTGGACTCCTCGTCATCCCCATCTTCCATCTCACTGAACTTGGACTGTTTAGGCAGAGGGTGTACAGACGTGATGTCATCGCGCTCTCTGACCAGAATGTCACTGTCAAGAAACACGGAAGACGTCATGGCGGTGGAGCAGGGAGAGGTAAGTATTTCAACTTTGCAAGTGCTGTGATCCTGAGCAAGCAGGGGGGACCCACTCGTTGACGATGGCACTGGCACGGGCCCCTCATAGTACGGTGGTGTGTCTGATGGCGAATGGGCCCTCCCCACCGGCAGAGACACTTTTGCGTACTATGAGGGGCCCTGTGCCAGTGCCGTCGCCCATGAGTATGCCTCCCCACCTGCTCAAGGAACCTGCAATTTCATCTGCACCTTCCTCTTTGTCACTGTGTAAGGTGATATAGTATGCGGGAAGGGGAACCTGAGTTTCATCAGGGTCAGATTCTGGCTGTGTAGAGTGCGAGGGGAATGTAGTGGTCTGGGTCAATACCAGCAGAATCATCTAGCAGTGGCTGGGCATCAGTGCACTTGTGGCGCCCCCAGGAGTACGGTCGCCACATTGGCATTACCTTCTTCCTAGGGAGTGTGATGTCATGCTTGGGAGCAACGAAGGATCTCTCCAGCAGTTAAACCAACACACAACACATTTTCCACTCCAGGCCAGCAGGGAGACCTCTGAACCTGACTGCTGAGGAGCTGCTCTCTGTGGTCGGGAGGAGGTAAGTTAGGGCAGTCTGTGAAGGGAAGTGGAAGTGTGTGGACGTGAGAAGGGGAGCTGGAGGATGAGCAGAGTTAAGGCTCACTCCTAGCTGGAGTGCATGGTCGGGATTCCGGTCTCCAAGTTTGTAGGGACACTGACGGTCCTGCAGCAGAAATCGGAGGAAGTAGCAGCTGTAAATGCTCTGTTCCCAACTAAGGTTTGGAGGCCCAAGAAGCAGCGATATGTGTGAGCCAGAATGAAAAGGCTATGGCTGCCTGCCATACGAGAAAGTTCCAAAAGAGAGTCAACAGGGGGAACTTCAGTGAACTCAGTACTGCGAGTACCTCAGATAAGCGCTAGAACGGAGGCCACACTACCTATCTGCAGAGAGAGAATTCCTAATTTGCTTCCAGGCTGACCAACTCCTTCTCCATCTGTACTCTGGGTCCTGGACAGCACTTACCAAGTACAGGTAAAGGAATTGCATGACTTTGTCTGTCATCTTTCTCCTGCGCCTGGCGCATGGCTCTGCTACATCGTGCACTGCACACCATCTACCAACTCTTTCATCTGCCCTGCGACTACGGCCCTACCTGTGCAGGGCTTCTACATCTTAGCTGCACCCAGAGAAGCGACACTGCAGCGCGGGTCAATCTGATCAGAAACCACAGGTGGCGTCATGTATCATTCCCCTATAAACGATATTCACCCCTTTGCATGGACGCCCAGGGCCATGGAACGGGTCATCACCACCAACGTGACACATCTCTCTGAGACACCGGCCCGGTACCGATTAACCCCACTGCCCTGGCTGGCCACCCACACTCCATGTCAGATTCATCTTGGACTGGGGAATTCACGATTTGACTTGATAAGGCATGGTATGATAGAAAGAGCTACATGGACTAATGTGAAGTGTGGCCTGCTGCCTCATATTCACTTTTGGTGGGGGTGAAGGACACAAGGAAAGGGGTTCTTCCTGACCAGGAGCCAGCACTTGATGACTCAGTGCTTGCATTTTTTGAAACTTCAGAAGAGGAGGGCATATTTGCTGGAGTCTGTTTCGGCAATGTAAGCCAAAACCAGTTCCTGATACTCCGATTTTAAAAGCGGTTAACCTACTCCCAGAAAAGGTAGCCTTCCAGGTGTTCCGGAGCCAGACCATGATGCAGGCTCAACACCTCCTGCCTTAGCTGCTATTGTGATTTTGCCACTACCAGCAGATGCACCACCACCATCAGCACCAGCTGCCCCCCCCACGCCCACGTCCGCAGCCTCTTCCACCAAACTTCAAAATGTTGCGAAAAATGAACCCAAAATAACATCAGATATATGGTACTGTATCAGAAGCATACAGCTCTGTACAGTCAAAGGATGATTGTCAATCTCCCTATATATACCATCAGTCACACAGAGACACTCACAGGCTCAGTATGGATTAGACAAGAATATAAAAAGTAGAAAAAGTGTACAGTATCAACAGATAGCAGGTATAGTATAGTTTAAACATTCTAAATCTCTAGATATTTCAGGAGGCAGACACAGACGCTCTCAGGCTCAGTATGGATTACAACACAATATAAAAAGCCGTAAAACGGTAATGGATCTGAAGAGTACAGCTGTATACAGTGTAGGGGTCATTGTTGTCAATCTCAGTATTTATTTCCACAGTCACAAAATAACTCTCACTTGGTCAGTTTGGATTAGACCAGAATCTAAAAAGCAGTAAATGGGTAATGTATCACAAGCATAGAGCTGTATACACTAGTGTTGGGGTAATTTTTAAATGTATATCTAAATTGCAGGAGTAATCCACAGACTGTCACACACTCAGGATTGATCACACCACAATATAACAAGAAGATCCGCAAGAAGCAATCACACATGTGGGACAATGTTCCAGGTGTCAATGATACACTTAGAGTGGTGGGTGGAGGAGGACTTCCTGGCAGAAAGGGTACAGTATCACCAGATACCAGGTATATATAGCATAGTTTAAACATTAAAAATGTACGTCTATATATTCAGGAGTAGTGTTGAGCCACCCCACTAGTGTTCCAGTTCATTTTGGTTCATCGAACACGAGGCAAGTTCGTCGAATGTTTGTTGAACGTTCGACGAACAACGTTGAACACCACTGAAAACAATGGCAGGCAAACACAAACACATAGAAAACAATTACAAAACACCTTAAATGGTGTCTCAAAGCAGACAAAATGCTCAGAATACAAAAATATATGGAAAACGGCAACTGCATATAGAAAAGAGGTGGAGGAGTAAAAGGAGGAGACACAGATATAGGCATGTCATGCTTTTATGAAGTCAAGAAAGGCTGGAATAAAAATGTAAAATACCAAAAAACAGTAAAAATCTGAAATCGAAGACGATCATATACCGTCAGACTTCCCACCATAAATTAGGCCAACTGCTGATCGGGCAGCGTTATTCCCTCAAACCTCCGAACAGCGTCCATGAAGGCAAAGTGTTTGGTTTCCGGGGGCAGTATGGTTGCCAAGCTGAACCTTAAAGGAATGTCCGGAAGGGCACCACCAGGAGTGGAGCCTGCGGCATAATTAGACTCCACCCGGAAAACCTCAACCATGCCAGCTAGAGAAAAGATTGACAGATTGCAAGCTTTGTTGATTCTGTGGGTGGTGGTGGATGTCCATTTTTAGTTGTGCTAGCAATTCGTCAGCTTAATTCCGTTAACGAACGAGACTCCATCATGCCCGCACGGTACGCGTCAAGCTTACTAGACGGACACCCGAGGCTCTGGCACGCGAGATCGATCAATAACAGGTCTGTCATGCCCTTACATGTCAGGGGCTGCATGCACAGTCTTCGCACCGTATGGAGCAGGGGTGTTAACGCCCTATAATTATTGAGGAAGCACTGCACCACCAGGTTCAAGGTGTGAGCCAGGCAAGGTATGTGTCTGAGTTTTGAAAGGGCTATGGCTGCCGCAAAATTCTGGCCGTTATCACTAACTACCTTGCCTGCCTCAAGATGTAGACTGCCCAGCCATGACTCAGTTTGTTGCTGAAAGTAGTTGGCCAGTACCTCCGCGGTGTGTCTGTTGTTGCCCAAACACATCATCTTCAACACAGCCTGCTGACGCTTACCACTAGCTGTTCGATAGTGAGACACCTCATGTGCAACACTGGCAGCTGCGGATGGAGTGCTCGTGCGACTGCACTCTGTGGAAGAGCATTCGCTTCTGGAGGAGGAGGAGGAGGAGGGTCGAACGCCTACAGCCAACTGTTTCCTATATCGTGAGCTAAGCAGCACTGTCCCACCGCCGCTGTCTCCTGTGGACCCTGCATCCACCACATTAACCCAGTGCGCAGTGATGGACACGTAACGGCCCTGGCCATGCCTACTCGACCATGCATCTGTTGTGAGGTGCACCTTTCCACTCATTGATTGCTTGAGTGCATGGACAATGCGGTCTTTCACATGCATGTTGAGGGCTGGGATGGTTTTTCGCAAAAAGAAGTGCCGACTGGGTAGGTCATAGCGTGGTACTGCGTAGGCCATGAGCTAGCGGAAAGCTTTGCTTTCAACCTACCGGTAGGGCATCATCTCTACGAGATTAGTTTGGCAATGTGGGCGTTCAAAGCCAGTGTACGCGGATGAGAGGATGAGTACTTTCTTGTCCTACTCAGAGTCTCTGGTAGGGTGAGCTGGACTTGAGAGCTGCATATGGTGGAACTAGCGGTGGACATGGCGGACTGAGAGAGGGTTGGTGATGGTGATGGTGTCAGTGGTGTTGCTGATGGCCTAGATTCAGTCTTTCGTAGCAATAACATTGTGATTCCATGACTGCTTTGCCCTTGCGACGACACCTCGACATTTGCTGCTGGTCGTGTGCTAACCGGTGGGCTTACAGTGGGGGAAGTGATGTAGCATTGCTGACTACCTTCATTCGGAGCAGGTGCACATGTGGTACATGAGGTTTGGTAGTCCATCCATGCTTGCAAGTGCATGGTGGATAAATGTCTAAGCATGCAACTGGTATTCAAATTTCTCAGATTTTTCCCTCGGCTAAAGGTCTTTGCGCACGTCTTACAGATAACTTTTGCCTGATCATTAGGATTTTGTTCAAAAAAGTGCCACACTGCACTCTTCCTACTATGGAAGACATTTTGAGACCTTGCACGCTGTGCTAATTTGACCGTCTGGCCAAGCTGTCCTGCAACCCTTTTGGTTTTTGCAACAGGTTTTTGGACTGCTGCGGTCCTGCCAGATAGCAGCTGTTGCGATGTCATTGCCTGCTGCGGATCCTCCTCCTCCTCTTCTGAGCTATTGGCAGCGGCACCCTCTTCCCCCAATGGATGCCAATCTGGGTCAACAACTGGGTCATCCATCACTTCCTCTTCAATTTCATGTGCACCTTCCTCTGTGTCACCGTGTAAGGTGGTATAGTATGCGGGAAGGGGCACCTGAGTTTCATCAGGGTCTGATTCTGCCTCAGTACACTGCGAGGACAATGTAGTGCTCTGACTGAATGTACCAGCAGAAAAATCTAGCAGTGGCTGTGCATCAGTGCACTCCATGTCAGATTCATCTTGAACTGGGGAATTCACGATTTGACTTGATAACCTAGGCATGGTATGTGAAAAGAGCTCCATGAAGTAATCGGTAGTGTGGACTGCCACATCCTTCACTTTTGGTAGGGGTGAAGGACACAAGGAAAGGTGTTGTTCCTGACCAGGAGCCTCCACTGACGGCTCAGTGCTTTTATTTTTTGAAACTTCAGAAGAGGAGGCGAGAGAGCTGGAGGCTGTGTCAGCAATGTAAGCCAAAACTTGTTCCTGAAGCTCTGGCTTTAAAAGTGGTTTACCTACTCGCATAAAAGAGAGCCTTTGAGGCCTTGTAGAGCCAGATGATGACGCAGGCTCAACACCTCCTGCCTTAGGTGCTATTGTGCTTTTGCCACTACCAACAGATGCAACACCACCACCACCACCATCGGGACCAGCTGTCAACCCCTGCCCACTTCCATGGCGTCATCCACCATACTTCCTCATTTTTGTGAAAATGTACCCAAAATACCACCAGCTATATCGTACTGTAAAACAAGGTAGAAGGTGTATCTACCATTGGTGAGAATTTGAATCTCACTATAGATTTGAGGACGCTGAACTATTGTCTCAGGCCCAGTAGAGATTACACCTCAATGTAACAGGCTGAAATTGGATGGTGTATGACAAGGTGGAGGGTGTCTATATTATTGGTGAGAAATTGAATCTCACTAGAGATTTGAGGACGCAGAACTTTTGTCTCCGGCACAGGAGAGATTACACCTCAATGTAACAGGCTGAAATTGGATGGTGTATGACAAGGTGGAGGGTGTCTATAGGATTGGTGAGAATTTGAATCTCACTAGAGATTTGAGGATGCAGAACTATTGTTTCTGGCACAGGAGAGATTACACCTCAATGTAACAGGCTGACATTGGATGGTGTATGACAAGGTGGATGGTGTCTATAGGATTGGTGAGAATTTGGATCTCACTAGAGATTTGAGGACGCTGAACTATTGTCTCAGGCACAGGAGAGATTACACCTCAATGTAACAGGCTGAAATTGGATGGTGTATGACAAGGTGGAGGGTGTCTATAGGATTGGTGAGAATTTGAATCTCACAAGAGATTTGAGGACACAGAACTATTGTCTCAGGACCAGGAGAGATTATACCTCAATATAACAGGCTGAAATTGGATGGTGTACGACAAGGGGCTGCAGGTGGCTCAGTGGTTAGTGCTGCAGCCTTGCAGCGCTGGAGTCTTGGGTTTGAATCCCACCAAGGACAACATCTTCAAGGAGTTTGTATGTTCTTCCCTGTGTTTGTGTGGGTTTCCTCCGGGCACTCCTGTTTTCTCCCACACTCCAAAGACATACTGATAGGGAATTTAGATTGTGAGCCCCATCGGGGACAGTGATGAAAAATGTGTGCAAACTGTAAAGAGCTGCGGAATATGTTAGCGCTATATAAAAATAAAGATTATTATTACAAGGTGGAGGGTGTCTATAGGATTGGTGAGAATTTGAATCTCACTATAGATTTGAGGACGCAGAACTATTGTCTCAGGACCAGGAGAGATTACACCTCAATGTAACAGGCTGAAATTGGATGGTGTATGACAAGGTGGAGGGTGTCTATAGGATTGGTGAGAATTTGGATCTCACTAGAGATTTGAGGACCCTGACAATGATGCTCTCAGTCCAAGTATGGACGCAGGCAGCCTAATAAGCAGGACTGCTGCACAGTGCACACAAAAAAGGGTGGAAAAATGAACGCTTGGTAACTGTGCAGAAAAGAGGAAGAAAAGTATTTTTGCTTTTAAAAAAGCAGTTTGCATAGCAGTGTGCAAACAGCAATGTAGCTATCAGGGAGCCTTATAAGGCAGCCTAATAACCAACAGAGCTGATGCACAAAAATAGAGCCTCCCTTGTCACTGCACACAATGTGTTGTGTTGTAAGTGGAAATCGCTAGCAGTAGAAGCAGTTTTTTTGTTCTTCTTCCCTGCCTAACGCTCTCCCTACAGAATCAGCAGCAGCAGCAGCTCTCCCTATGCTAAGATCGGCATAAGTAAGATGGCGGTCGGCGTTCACGCCCTTTTATAGCCCCTGTGACACCACACAAAGCCAGCCAATCACTTGCGTGCCCTTCTCAAAGATGGTGGTGACCGATGCCTATGTCATCGCGTTGCCCAAAGTGTGCGTCCTCCATCATTGGCTGAAAAGGGCGCTGGAAGCATCTTTTGAAACGCGACTTTGGCGCTCTGGTCGCCGACCTCGTGGCCGACCTCATGCTATGGTCGGGTTTTGTTTCATGAAACCCGACTTCAGCGAAAGTCGCCGACTTTTGAATATGACCGATCCGTTTCGCTCAACTCTAGTGAAGACTACTGCAAAGAAGCTACTCTCAAAAATAGTGTGTAGACATGGGGTTCCAGAAGTGATAGCAAGTGATCGGGGACCCACATTCACAGCAAACCTGTCACAAGAGATCTGTTCAGCAGTAGGTTCAGACTTAGGCCTACACACTTCCCATCATCCCACACCATAGACTAAGTGGGACACTTAAGAGCAGCATGCTAAAAAAAATTGCCCAAGAGACTGACAAATCATGGCATTAGACACTCCCATAGGCTCAGAAAAAGCTGTCACCAATATGAAATTTTATCTGGGTCCACACCCAGGTTAGGGGTATTCTTCCCTCAGCAGTTGACTATGCAATGTGATACTTTGTCTGCATGTGTAATTGAATTTATCAAGAATCTTGCTAATGTCCATTCTCAAGTTTTTTTCTTCATTGCCAGATCCAGATTTGGTGCCTGATATGCACGCCCTGAAGTCAGGAGACTGAGTATTGGTGGAAAAGGTTCGCAAGGAGAGCACTCGATCCCAGATTTGATGGCCCTTCTCCAAGTGCTGACGCCACCAACCTGGAGGGAAAACCCCCACCTGGATCCACGCATCACATTGCAGGGAAGCCCTCATATCATAAGATACACTTGAGCTGGAATGATGCTGTGGATGCCCTATCTTACTGAATAAATTACCTACCTGATAGAGAATACACACCACTGACTACATTGACTTCTAACTAAGAGACTTTGATTACAATGTAATGAACGCCGGTTAGGGACAGACCTCCTGACCGCCCATTTGTGAAAGTCTGTACGGAGGGGGGGCGTATGCGCTAGGCATGCGTCAACCCACTGGCAGCATAAAAGAGTTGCAGCACTTTGGGACAGGAGCAGGATTTTTAGGGCAAGTGATATCTAAGGGGGGATTGTGATGGAAATATATATTTCATATTGATCTCACTTGCATATATCCTTATATACTGATATACACATGTATACATATATATATATATATATATATATATATATATATAATCACAGCTAACATCTCTAATATGTGACTTATAATCAACTGTTCAGAATGGCCTAACTAACTCATGACCCAGACTAATGCAAGTCAGATTAGCTCCTTGGTACTTTCCCAGATATCGAGAAGAGGAAGTAACAACAGATGTTTGAAACTGATGTCTGGTTTTTGCTGAGTTTGCAAGACAATGGACAGTAAATTATATATTGCTAAATCACCCTCATGCCGGACACTGCCATATATGTTCATGTATTCAAACCAGCCAATTAGATAAGAAGTTCAGCCTTATGTTAATTGAGTAACCACTCCTTTCTGTACGTAATGATAAAACCAAATATGTGCAATAAATTTCCAGAGTTTTGCTGGAATGAGTTGCTGCTAACAAGGTGGTTAGCGTCTTCCTTCCTTGAGCGCTCAATAAGACTCTGTCTAATTAGGACAGGCCGCAGCACACACAGAGATATATCAATCAAATTTCCATAACACAGTCTCCATGCACTACCAAGCACAGGCTTCATCCAGGAACTTGTATAGGTGTAACTAGAGTCCTATGGTCCACGATGCAAAATTTGGAGCTGGACCACCAACACAGTTTTGGTCAGATGTATGGCCCCTGTAGAATATAAAGACATGTGTTTGCCCCTACCCCAATAAAAAAGTAATACTTCTAAAGAGTAGTCATACAGTTACCAAATGACAAATATATACACTGTGTGCAGAATTATTAGACAAGTGAGTATTTTGACCTTATCATCATTTTATGCAGATTTTTCCAACTCCAAGCTGTATGAGCATGAATGGCTATTGGGTGAAGCAGATCAGGTGATGTGTATTTGTGTAATGAGGGGGTGAGGCCTATGGATAGTGACACCCTTTGTCAATGTGTGCCAAATTATTAGGCAGCTTGTTTTCCTTTGCCAAATCGCGATAATAAGAGATTTAATTGGCTCTTAAAAGTCACAAATTGTTACAAGACTTACCGAGGGATGCAGTATTCATGAAATTGTTAAAAAATTGGGGTGTTATCACAGAACCAACGAAAATATTGTTGCAGATAGTCTCAATGTTTTATATGGATAGCTATGATATTCTATGGGGTAGTTTATGTGTCCGATTTGATCCGAATGTTGGTTCAGACTCGTCAATGCAAGTCTATGGATGAATGAAAAAAATCAGACATCACTCAAATGCCATCCATGCGCCGTCTGTTCTTCATGGACTGTTTAATAGGAAAAGTTTGGAAACCCATGTGATAAAAAAAAAAACACTGGTGAAACTAGTATTGATTTTTGTGTATGAGAAAAATCACTGACGTCTTTATTCTACCCAATAAACCAAGAAAAATATCACTGGCTAGATGGGTAGAATTTTCAATTACTTCAGAAAACAGATGAGTAACCCCATTTCTTACTTTAAACAGATAGCTGGAGTTGGCACCTGCATAAGGAGCCATTGAAAAATTTCAAAATGTATGAATTACAGAAAATAACACAATGCACTGCTACTTTGTGTTACAGCCTCTGGGTCTACATTGCTAATAGTACTGCTTCACACAGCCATATCCATTCCTACCAAACGCCCTTTTTTGGCAGGATTATCCTGTGAAACTTGAATTTGAAGATCCGCCTATAAATCTTCCCTTTGAGGGTCCTAGTTTCATAGAACGATTCTGCCAAAAATAGCACAACTGTGAGAAATGTATATGGTTGTGTGAAACAGCATTATTAAAGGAACTATCCAGAACCATTTTATCTTTTTTAATTACAGGACTAAAAACTACAGGCCTATTTTACCAGGCGCCAGCAAAGAGCAGTCTTTGACCGCTCCTGTCAGCGACTCAGCTCCTCCACGTCAGCATAGCAGCTCTTCCTCTTCCATTGTGTTCTTTTGACGGGGCATGATAGCTGATGTTGTGCTGATTGACAGTGAGGCAGTGGGGAGATGGCTGTGAATCAGCATGATGTCGGCACTCACGCCCTGTCAACAGAGCAGAAAAGAAGCCGCTACTCTGTTGACGTAATGTCAATGTAAGCTGCTGAATCGCAAGCAGGAGCAGTCTGTGACCACTCTGTGTCAGCAGAGATCAGAGCCGGGCACAACAGGCAGGTAGAATAGCAACTTCCTACCTGTTAGTTCGTAGGCCCAGAGTAAAAAATTTTTTGTCCTGTATAACCTCTTTAACTAGATAAAACCAGTGGCTGTAGCATAAAGTAGCGGGTACACTGTGTTATTTTCATTCATATATTCTGAACTTTTTCAGTGGCTCCCTATGTGGCTGTTATCTCTGGCTACCTGTGTAAATTAATCTTTGAGGTTAAAGAAGCTCATCTTTCCCATAAAATTAGTGAAGTTCTACTCTTCTGTTGGTCAATGTTATTATAGCTCTTATACACGAAATAAACTTTGATTTTTGATGCTTTACCATTGTCAGAGTTAAAGTGAGTAAAACAGCCTTGCGTAATCAGAGCAAAAGGACAACTTCACTTCTCCTGACCCGTATAAACACTACTGTTAACTTGGATAAGTAGAGGAAGTAATTTGAAATCATTTCCAGGACAATAACAATCTTGTCAAAGGAAAAAAAAGAATACCTAAAAAACACAGATGTTCCTTAAAGGGAATCTGTCACTAGGTTTTCGCTATCCCATGTGAGTACAGCAAGATGTAGGAGCAGAGGCCAAGATTCCAATGATGTTTTGCTTGGTTTATTGGGTGCAGCACTTGTGATAAAAATCACAGGTTTCTTCTGCAGACCCAGCAGAGCTCAGAATGCTGAGCTCTGTATTACCCCACCCACACCACTGATTGGCAGCTTCCTGTGTACAGTGTGCAAAGGCTGAACACTGTATTTGGGATGAGAAAAAATTGGCCGCATATCAGGCGGGACTCACCAACGTAAGTCTTTGGGTGTGTAAAACAAAACGGACCATCTTTATTACATCTGTATAACATCTATAGTATACACACCTATGTCCAAAGATCCAGGAAATTACATCAGGCCAGCACAGAAAGTTCAGCAATTGTAATAAGTGATGTAAAGATCTAAAAAGAAAAGAAAACATTCCTTCACGGAAACTAACAAAAATAACTTTTATTATACTCATCTGCGGGGCGGTCCAGTCCGATGCGCGTCGCTGGACTGGTCCGGTGCCTCACATCTTCTTACGATCCCCGTATTCCTTCTTGCTTGGTGTGAATGACGTGTCCCTTTGTCATCTACACAGTCTCCTCAGCATTGCACTCCTGCTCAAGCGTACTTCTCTGCCCTGTCGAGGGCAGAGCAATGTACTACAGTGCGTATGTGCCGATGCTCTTTGACCTTTCCCGGCATCTGCACACTGCATTGCTTTGCTTTGCCCTCAACAGAGCAGAGAAGTACACCTGCGCAGGAGTGCGGTGCCGAGGAGACGTGGCATCCACATGAAGCAAGCAGGAGGGGGGCATTGCAAGAAGAAGGGAGACGTCGGACGAAGACCAGCAACGCCCATCAGACCGGACCGCCCAGCCCCGCAGGTGAGTATAATAAAAGTTATATTTCTTCTCTTGCAGGTCGGGTTGGGGACAGATATACAGCATTATAGAATGCTGTATATCAGCCCTGATAGGTGATGGCCATATCTCTTATCGGCCAAGCCTGGTGACAGGTTCTCTTTAAGGACGTTGGCTATGTGGACCGCTGTCCCCGGCAGGCAGCATGGGTGTATATATGCAGCCAACTGTACGCTTATTTTGCGACGGCTTTCAACAGGTTCAAGATGACATAAGTATGGCCATTTTTAAGAGTACATATGATTGACTGAATATGTTACATTTCTAGTTTACTTTAAAACAAATCACAATATTAAACCAAAATCATTATATGCAACCAAAAAGAGCAGAAAATATTAGCGTAAAACCACAGCCAAATTTAAAGGCACCAGCAACACAACATTCTACATTTCTAAGGCCAACTCTTACCATCTTCCATAATTTGTAGGGGGCAATTAAAATCTGCAGCAAGTAGTTTGTTGAAACATGCAATGACCAGTGTGAAGACATCCATGGGTGCAAACATTAAAAATGTGTAATAATGATGGAAACATCTGAACTCCAAACAACATCTTTTTGCCATTGCTACAATACAGTCATGTCTAGTGTTGAGCATTCCGATACTGCAAATATTGGGTATCGGCCGATATTCGCTGTATCGGAGTTCGGATACTGAGTTCCGATATTTTTACAATATCGAATACCGGAATCGGAAGTTCCCATGATGCAATGAGCCAGTTGTGTTAGCCATGTTAACTAATGGCATGGCTGTGATTGGCTGCTGAAATGATGTCATCATGATGTGCGGCCTGTGCGGGCCTGCCGGGGTCTGTGCGGGCTGCCGGGGGTTGTGTGTGTGTTCAGGCATCGTCCGATGGGACTACAAGTCCCATCGGGCTATGCCTGCTACAATGACAGTGATTGACACATTAGCCAATGATGGGACAGTAGTAGTCCCATCATCCGGCTAATGTGTTGAATGTAAAAAAAAACCAAAACATACATACTACATACATACTAAATATATACTACATACACACTACATATATACTACATACATACATACTACATACATACTACATATATACCACATTCAAACAACCAATATACTCCCTGATCCGCAGAAATCCACGAGTGTCCCACGACGATCTCCTGCAGTGCATCACTGAGAGGTTACTGTAGTTCACTGGTCTCACTTTATGGCAAAAGCTGCGTGGGAACTTTCTCACACAGCAATGCCAAAAGTGAGACTAGGGACTATTTTTTAACAGTGGCGGAGGAATACAGTGCGGAAGGATACCTACCTCCCGTCATTGTATTCCTGGAGCCCCTAGAGAGCGGTCGCATCAGATGATGCTGCTGTTCTCCACGGGAGATCGTCGTGGGACACTACATGTATGTATGTAGTATGTATGGTTTTTTTTTACATTCAACACCTTAGTCGGATGATGGGACTACTACTGTCCCACCATTGGCTAATGTGTCAATCACTGTCATTGTAGCAGGCATAGCCCGATGGGACTTGTAGTCCCATCGGACGATGCCTACACACACACAACCCCCGACAGGCCCGCACAGACCCCCGGCAGCCCGCACAGACCCCCGGCAGGCTCGCACAGACCCCCGGCAGGCCCGTACAGACACCCCGGTAGCCCGCACAGACCCCTGGCAGACCCGCACAGACCCCCGGCAGGCCCGCACAGACCCCCGAGAGGCCCGTATAGACCCCACCCGCACACACACGCACAGTCTCCGCCCATGCACTGCCCACACTCTTCCCCCCTCCCGAACTGGATGTGCAAGGAAAGAAAGGGTTTATTTTCATTCAGATATTTGTGTCCCATTGACTTGCATGGGTTTCCGGTATCGAAATTGGCGATACTCGATATTTTTGGGGTATCGGTCCCATCCAATCCAATCCGATATTTCCCGATATCGGAAGGTATCGCTCAACACTGGTCATGTCTAATATTCGTGCTCTAAGTTTAAAAACTTTTCAAATAACATTTTGAAGCCACCCCTTACTAGCATTGTTCTTTAAACCTCAACTATAAATGTCATTTCTGAGAACATCCTTAAATAGAAATTTAATCAAATCTCTTACATTTGGCTTTCCGGTGAGTGATTTGACTAGAAGTTGGAGGAGCTGCCAGGACCAATACCGCAGGGAGTGCCAACAAAGTAGCAGGAGTAGGGATGTGGCCATAAAGAAAAGGCCTGACCTATATTATGATCTGCTCCAGTTTTTGGCTCCAGTCCTCGATAGTCATCCGTAAGTGCATACCTCTTTTGATCGAACGTTGAAAATGTTTTGATTAATTACTATCTTCCTATATATATTCCTCCGCCTGTTGGCAGTATGTTGTGGCTTTCTCTCTTGTTCCTCAAAAGGTATGAGAAACCCCTTGATGGCCTTTTAGGCAGCCAAGTCCGAAGTGGTGTTTTTGAGTTGTGCAGTTAGAGTCTTCTAGTTTGTTCAGGGACTAGTTGGGTGTGGGTGGGGCATCTCCCTGTAGTAGGTTTTCCCTTTTTTCGTTATCCATGAGTGAATGTGTGCTACATTCATAATAGCCCCCTCTCCAACTTATTCTGATTTGTAATTGTTTTACAATTTTTGGTCTCAGCTTAATTTGTTATTTTATCCCAGAATGTGTGTTTTGTGTTTGTCTCTGGATTGCCTTTAGCCACAAATATGGCTTTTTTGGTCTTGTTTTTTAGTGAAGGAATAAAAGTTATTTTTGTTGAATATTATTTTAATTTTGTACATAAACACAAATTAGGATGAAATGCAATGTCAATACATATTAGATTATGTAGACATTTTTGTAGGTTAACTCACATTTTAATATTATACTGTATGTGAAGGGGACTTTAACATTCATAACTTGGCCAAACAAGCTGAAGACTTTGGTCTTGAAGGTGTTCCCTCTGCTTTTCCCCAACCTTAACTATACTTTTCACATCTTTTTATGAGCAAAGGATCACACTGTCAATGGCCAACATAAGGTGCTGGGCGTGGATTCGGCAAAGGCCCACTATATTCAAACACATTAAAAAATGGACTTGGAGATATAGGTGTGGTTCAGAAGTATCCAACATGCCTTATTATTTACCTTGTATGTTTGAGCTATTAATTTGTGGGCACTCGTCTGTTACGTCCATTTTTCAATGCTCAAAATAGCACACACATTTCAATATTTTGCTGACCACAGCCAAGCCTGTAGTTGAACGTGAGGCAACAGTGGACCAGCTCAACTTTCCTCCAACATACGGTCTACTGTCTGAAGGCACATGCAGCCATATTTGATAAAATTATCAGAATGACTGTGTAGACCCACATTCAGCCAGAGTAAGTCGCCTTTTGGGACCCATTGCATGATAGGCCCATAGTCAACTTGAGTTCACAATGACTGGGTACCATACACAAAATTCATGGAGCAGCACATAGTTAAAAACAACATTTTCAATCTGTTTAAACAACAGATTATAGGGCATATTTGCTGTGAGATTAATGCCAACATGCAGCAAGGATGTAATGTCACGAGTCACTGGATACACCGCCTCCAGCAGGGCGAACTTCTATAACACCCACGAATCTGGATACACCGCCTCCAGCAGGGCAAATTTAAACAGAGATAAGGGGAACACCGGGGAAACCGTTACAATGGAGGGCCCTGCAATAGGGAACGGGGACATGGAGACCTCCTGCACTCCCCTGAGTAAGTGTCCCTACACTCCTGATGATCCCTAGGCAGGTTCCGCACCTGGCGACGAGCTGGATACCTCGAATCCCTAGCTCGCCCTGCACCTATCACTTTCTAGTGAACTGGACGGTGCAGAAACTTATCCCACCACTGCACTAATACACACACAAGGAAAGTCACAAACAGGGAAAAACACCACTTAGCTTTGCTCTGTTGCTATTGCTCCCAGCAACAGAGTACAACACCAAAGTTCAGCTTCACCCCTGACACACATCAGGGGATTAACTGACCGGACTGAACACCTGTAACACAGGAACAAGTGTGGATTGTGCAGACACCACTTCGGAGCTGTAACTGGCGGGGTTGGAGGACAGGGGAAATACGAAAATCAGTGAAGCCACAGGCCTAAGTGGAGCACGGCTAAAAATCAGTAGTAGTAGGACTGTGTAGGCAGCAGGAGACTTTGCCATCCACACAGCAGGGGATCAGCTAGCATTACTGAACCCCACTGAGACACGGCAGCAAGTATCTCTTTCCGTGTGGACGGCACTTCCGAGCTACAACTGGCTGTGTTGAAGCCCAGGAAATAGGAGGGTGTAGGCAGAGGCCTACTGTCTTTGGAATGCGGAGACAGCAGGAGAGACTGCCATCTCCACAGCAGGGGAACAGCTGGCAGTGCTGAACCCCACTAACACTTGAACGAATGTGTTTGGCTCTGTGGAGACGACACTTCTGAACACCAACTGACGCTGTTGGAGCCCAGGATCAGGCGTGGAGCAGGCTGGGGCCTACTGGATTTTGGCTGGTGTAGGCAGCAGGACACTTGCCATCTCCACAGCAGGGGAACAGCTGGCAGTGCTGAACCCCACTAACACTTGAACGAATGTGTTTGGCTCTGTGGAGACGACACTTCTGAACACCAACTGACGCTGCTGGAGCCCAGGATTAGGCAAGGAGCAGGCTGGGGCCTGTTGCTTTTGGCAGGTGAAGGCAGCAGGAGACTTGCCATCTCCACAGCAGGGGAACAGCTGGCAGTGCTGAACCCCACTAACACTTAAACGAATGTGTTTGGCTCTGTGGAGACGACACTTCTGAACACCAACTGACGCTGTTGGAGCCCAGGATCAGGCGTGGAGCAGGCTGGGGCCTACTGGATTTTGGCTGGTGTAGGCAGCAGGACACTTGCCATCTCCACAGCAGGGGAACAGCTGGCAGTGCTGAACCCCACTAACACTTGAACGAATGTGTTTGGCTCTGTGGAGACGACACTTCTGAACACCAACTGACGCTGTTGGAGCCCAGGATTAGGCGAGGAGCAGGCTGGGGCCTGTTGCTTTTGGCAGGTGAAGGCAGCAGGAGACTTGCCATTTCCACAGCAGGGGAACAGCTGGCAGTGCTGAACCCCACTAACACTTGAACGAATGTGTTTGGCTCTGTGGAGACGACACTTCTGAACACCAACTGCCGCTGTTGGAGCCCAGGATCAGGCGTGGAGCAGGCTGGGGCCTACTGGATTTTGGCTGGTGTAGGCAGCAGGAGACTTGCCATCTCCACAGCAGGGGAACAGCTGGCAGTGCTGAACCCCACTAACACTTGAAAGAATGTGTTTGGCTCTGTGGAGACGACACTTCTGAACACCAACTGACGCTGTTGGAGCCCAGGATTAGGCGAGGAGCAGGCTGGGGCCTGTTGCTTTTGGCAGGTGAAGGCAGCAGGAGACTTGCCATCTCCACAGCAGGGGAACAGCTGGCAGTGCTGAACCCCACTAACACTTGAACGAATGTGTTTGGCTCTGTGGAGACGACACTTCTGAACACCAACTGACGCTGTTGGAGCCCAGGATCAGGCGTGGAGCAGGCTGGGGCCTACTGGATTTTGGCTGGTGTAGGCAGCAGGAGACTTGCCATCTCCACAGCAGGGGAACAGCTGGCAGTGCTGAACCCCACTAACACTTGAACGAATGTGTTTGGCTCTGTGGAGACGACACTTCTGAACACCAACTGACACTGTTGGAGCCCAGGATTACGCATGCCGCATGCAGAGGCCAATGGGCAGCGGTTTTTATGGAGGTTGTTGACTACTACTGATTCTAACCATGCTCCACTTAGGCCTCTGGCTCCACTGTCTCTACTATTTACCCTGGCCTCCAACCCCGCCAGCTACATCTCTGAAGTGGCGTCAGCACAATCTACACTTGTTCCTGTGTTACTGGTGCTCAGTCCCGTCAGTTGATCCCCTGATGTTTGTCCGGCAAGTTCGCCAGCTCTGTCCTCATTCCCACTACTGGTTATGGGAATGTGGACAGAGCAGGAGACCTTGCCGGACACACATCAGGGGATAAACTGATGGGACTGAGCCACAGGAACACAGGAACAAGTGTAGATTGTGCTGACGCCACTTCAGAGATGTATATGGCGGGGTTGGAGGTAAGGGGAAATAGTAGAGACAGTGGAGCCAGAGACCTAAGTTGGGCACGGTTAAAAATCAGTAGTGGTTTGAATGTTGATGGAGCTGGTGACTTTGCCGTCCACACAGCAGGGGATCAGCTGGCGTTACTGAACCCCACTAACACAGGAGCTAGTGTGTTTCTCTGTGCAGACGACACATCTGAGCGACAACTGGCTGTGTTGAAGCACAGGGATTACAGTTCAGGTGGTAGAAAAATGAACACACCAGCAGACCTGGATACAGTTGACAACCACTAATTTAGTCTGTAAGAGGAATGGCAAAGTCTTTGGAGATCCAGGCCTTGTTCATTTTCAGAAAAGTCAGCCGGTCAACATTATCGGAAGATAGTCGCGTGCGACGGTCTGTTAGTACACCACCTGCGGCACTAAAGACACGTTCCGATAATACACTGGCAGCAGGGCAAGCCAGCACCTCCAATGCATACTGGCTAAGCTCTGGCCATGTATCCAGCTTAGAGACCCAAAACTTGAAGGGGGAAGAGCCATCTGGGAGTACAGTGACAGGGCAAGACATGTAGTCTGACACCATCTGACGGAAGCGTTGCCTCCTGCTGACTCGAGGCGTCGCTGATGGTGTAGACAATTGTGGTGGACACACAAAACTTTGCCACATTTGGGCCATAGTGGTCTTGCCTTGTGCTGCGGCGCTGCCTCTGCTCCCTCTTTGTGCAGAGTTTCCTCCACTGCCTCGACGCACAGAGCTGCTTTGTAAAGCAGTAGCAACAATGCTGTCGGGTGGAATGGAAAACATTATGGACTGCACCAGTGACTCTTCGTACTCCCGCAGTTTACGCTCCCGGTTCAACGTTGGTATGAGCCTTTGTACGCTGTCCCGGTAGCAAGGATCTAGGAGGGTGTACACCCAATAATCAGCCGAGATGAGAATGTGGGCGATGCGGCGGTCGTTTCTGAGGCACTGCAGCATGAAATCAACCATGTGCTGCAGACTCCCAACTGCCAAAGAACCGCTGTCCCCTGTTTGAGGCGTGACCTCGGCCTGCTCTGCATCACCCCACCCTCACTGTACATACTGAGTAGAGGTTTGTGTACCTCCCTCCTCTGGAGAGATGTCTTCCTCCTCCATCGACTCCTCCTCATCCTCCTCACAAAGTGTCCCCTGCCTAGGCCTTTGTGAGGAAACACGTAGCGCAGACTGTCCAGAAGCAGATGGCATTTGGGACTCCTCATCCTCCACCTCTTCCGAAACCTCATCCCTTAGTGCTTGCAGTGTTTGTTGAAGCAGGCAGATAAGGGGGACAGTCATGCTGACTAGTGCATCATCTGCACTCGCCATCCATGTGGATTCATCGAAGGCACGCAAAACGAGGCAGATGTCCTTCATAGAGGCCCACTCAATGGTGCTGAAGTGTGAACGGCGCACAGTGCGACTTGTTTGCGCCTGCTGCAGCTGGTACTCCATGACTGCTGCCTGCTGCTCACACAACCGCTCCAACATATGTAACGTTGAATTCCACTGGGTGGGTAGGTCACATATGATGCGATGTTCCGGAAGGCCAAATCGTCGCTGCAGAGCAGTGAGGCGCGATCTTGCCGTGCTGGAACGCCGCAAGTGAGCGCACTCTATGCGGACCTTGTGCAACAGTGCATCAAGATCCGGATAGTCCCTCAGAAAGCTCTGCACGACCAAGTTAAGCACATGTGCCAGACATGGGATGTGTGTGAGGTTGCCTAGGCCAAGAGCTGCCACCAGATTTCGGCCATTGTCACACACTACCAAGCCCGGCTGGAGATTCGCTGGCCCAAACCACACATCGCTCTCCTGCTTGATAGCATTCCAGAGCTCCTGCACTGTGTGGCTTCGATTCCCCAAAGAAATTAATTTGAGTACAGCCTGTTGACGTTTGGCCATGGCTGTGCTCATATCGGTCGTAACAGGCTCCTGCTCTGCTGTTTCTGAGGAACTTGAGTAGGAGGAGGAGTCTATGTGTACAGACTGGAGTCCTGCAATCCGTGGCGTTGGAAGAACACGTACAGCGCCACTCTCCAGATCTGTACCCGGCTCCACAACATTGACCCAGTGGGCAGTGAGGGAAAGGTATCGTCCCTGTCCATGGTTACTGGTCCACGCATCGGTGGTCAGGTGGACCTTGCTACTAACGGCGTTTAGTAGCGCATGTTTTATTTTGCCCTCAACATGTTTCTGCAGGGCAGGGACGGCTCGCCTGCTGAAATAAAAGCGGCTGGGCACGTTGTATTGGGGGACTGCCAATGCCATTAAGTCCCGGAAGGTGTCAGTGTCCACCAGCCTGAATGACAGCATTTCAACTGCCCGAAGTTTGGCAATGCCAGCATTCAGAGACTGTGCTCGGGGATGGTTTGCCGAGTAAGGGCGCCTTTTATCCCATGCCTGTGCTACCGAAGGCTGTGATGGATGGGAACGTGCTGCTATGGGTGGAATCTGACAGGGTCTCCGGACAACAGTGGCAGAGGTTCTTCCTTGGCGATCCTGTGAGGAAGCCGAACCAGCAGTGTGTGAGCTGGAGGAAGAGGCCCCAACACGAACTGAAGAGGTGGTAGGTGGTGCTGTACGTTGGCCTACGTCTTCAGGGTGTCTCTGCAACTCCAACTCGTGCTTGGTGCGCACATGTTTCCACATATTTGTGGTATTGAGGTTGCTGACATTTCTCCCTCTTTTGACTATCTGATGACACAGCTTGCATTTGACAAAGCAAATGTCATCTGCAACTGTGTCAAAAAAGGACCACGCACTGCAAGTCTTGGGAGCGCCCGTTTTGCCTTTGGAATGAGGAATGCTCCTAACGGGTGCCGAAGTGGAGGGTACAGGCAACCAAGTCTTCCCCCTCCCTCTGCCTCCTGTTTTGGCCGGTAGGGGAATCTCTTCCTCCGAGCTGCTCCCACCACCTTCCTGTTCCTCACGCCATGATGGGTCAAGGACCTCATCATCTTCCCTCCCCTCTTCAAACAGCTGCTTCTCCGGGGTTGTCTCGCCAGCACCGTACGCACCAGAAAGTGGCAACTGAGTCTCGTCATCATCTGATGCGTACTGAGGTGTGCTGACCATAGGCACTGGCCCACTCGCCTCTTCAGATTCAGAGGGACAAAGAAGTTGCGCATCACTGCATACTCCCTCTTCTTCACATTCAAGAATGCTGCTTGGCTGGCCCCCTCTTTCCAAGCCAACAGATTCCGAGAACAGAAGTAGAGACTGTGATGGCTCCTGTCCATGTCTCTCTGACTGCCTGGGCACTTTGGCAGGTGGTGAAGAGACAGATGGTTGCTCTTCGGTGCTCTGGTCCTGAGAGGCTGTGGAAGTAATTGAAGTCGATGCGTTAGCTGCCATCCATCCGACAACGGCTTCAATTTGTTCCTCCCGCAGCAGTGGGGTACGTTGAGGTCCTACAAAGCTGCGCATAAAGGACTGTTGCCTGCTAAAACTGGGGGATGCTGATCCACTGGTGCCCGCAGCAGGCCCAGAATCCCCACGTCCTCTACCTGCAGAATCCCCACGTCCTCTCCCTGCAGAATCTCCACGTCCTCTCCCTGCTGAAACTCCACGCCCACGCCCACGCGCCTTACTCCCTGCCTTCTTCATCTTGCCAGACTGATTAAGATAGGCAGAAAAGTACAACGGGGGGCCTTAGTGTGCTTATTCCTGAACAGCTGGTTACAGGTACAAGAAACACTAATTTTATGAAGTGTGTGTGTGGACTACACTTTAATAGGAGCTGATGTGGCCTACACAAGTTCCAAATGTAGTGCTTGGTGAACTTTTTTTGTGGTTTCTTTGTTGGAAACAAACTCAAAGTATGTGAACAAAGAATTGAAACTGATAGTATCACCAACTTTTTGGAGCTATTACAATGCAGGCAGGTAACCTACAATGCAAAAGATGAGGCTCCAAAAAAATTGGGTAATACTAATCTGGCTGCGCCGGCAGGGCACAAGCCAGAAAAAAAGGCTCCTCTATCTACTCCTATATAGTGTTTGCAACCAACCAATGTTGATGGATACGGATGGATGCACACTAATAGGAGAAGAAAAAATGAGCTGCACTCAAAGACAAATATGTGTGAGGCAGTGACGCACGTTGAGCGTCCTACAACCAGACGTAGCTGCTGGACACTCTACTCAGCGTGAGCTGCACTCACACACAGTCAGAGACCTCTCAGACAGCCGTCAACAGTGCAGCTAAGTGGGCACTGGCACTGACAGGCTGCAGAAAGGCTCCGCTGTGTACTCCTATATAGTGTTTGCAACCACCGTAGATGGAGACGGATGGATGCACACTAATAGAAGAAAAAATGAGCTGCACTCAAATAAAAATATGTGTGAGGCACTGACGCACGCTGAGCGTCCTACAGCCAGACGTAGCTGCAGGACACACTACTCAGCGTGAGCTGCACTCACACACAGTCAGAGACCTCTCAGACAGCTGTGAACAGTGCAGCAAAGTGGACACTAGCACTGAAAGGCTGCAGAAAGGCTCCGCTGTCTACTACTAGTGTTTGCAACCAACGTATATGGATACGGATGGAAGCACACTAGAATTAAATTATGTAAAAAATGCAGCTCAAAAAATAAAAGATGTATGAGGCAGCAGTGATCACACTGGGTGGCCTACAGCCTGACGTGGCTGCAGGACCCACTCCACAGCGTGAGCTGCACTCACACAGCCCTTGCAGACAGCTGTGAACACTGCTGCTAGGGCAAAGAAGGCTACAGTGGTGGTTTATGTAGCCTGGGTAAAGCACTAGATGTTTGGTGGAATCGCTATTTCTAACTGTCCCTCACAGTCTTCTACAGCAGCCTGTCCCTAACTGAATTCACAGCAGAGTGAACCAGAAATGGCGGCTGCGGTGACTTTTATAGTGCATCATGACGTCATTTCGGCAGCCAATCACAGCCATGCCAATAGTTAACATGCCTACATGCCTAACAGGATGTGCCCACACTTCGGAGGATTCCCATTGGCTTAATCAAAGCAAGCAGGCTCATAGCATGATGGGAACTTCCGATTCTGATTCCGGTATCCGATATGACAAAAGTATCGGAAGTCAGTATCGGAATTCCGATACCGCTAATATCGGCCGATACCCGATACTTGCGGTATCGGAATGCTCAACACTAACCATTGCATCTAAAAGGTATCTAGATACAGTAGTTGCTGCTGTTACAAACAAATGGTAATTGTAAAATACAGCCAGCATTTGTTACTTGTAGTTTGGGCTCAGCTCCTGAGCCTGCTCCATAAATGAGAATCATGAGGACCTTTGTACGGACATACAGTAACGCCCATATGCACCAATGAGTTAATGTCAGATGGGATGTCAGTACTTTGTGTGGTTGCTGAGAAACCTGCCTGGTTTGATTGCTTGAGTGTTACTAGTAGGGCCCAATCACTGGTCCGATTTCTTCACTTAAGAAATTTTGATCAAAATTTGATCAGAGTGTGGCTCTGGTGTCATCAGTTTTTCTCATATGTAGAGAGAAAAAAAAGTTTCTCCACTGGAGAGATGTTATCCAAGTGCGGTCTGATTGTTTTCACGGACTCATATTGTTGCTGACACAGTTCAACCCCTCAGCGTGTCTGAGATGCATTTACGGAAAGCTCAGCAGTCCAATCTGGTAGAGGAGCTTACTGAAGCTATTAGTACTTTATTTGACAATTCACTCATCCAGTCTGGCGATGGTATGTACTGAGCTGTCGGTGTGTGGATTGACAGTTCGGCTGTCCAGTCTGAGACTATGAGGCGCTGTCTGTCTCCAGATGCACAATATCCAATGTGATTGCAAGACTACTTAACTGGGCCGTTTCTGCCAGACATACATTCAGCAACTGTGTGGTTTGTCTCTCTGTGCCTTGCGATCTGTTTGTAGTTCTTTCATTGCCTGACCTTGGACCTTGCTCTGGCTATCCATTTGTTTAACCCCTTCTGCTCTGATCTCCTATCCTCCTGGTATTCTGACCTCAGAACATTTCTTGACTATGCCTTTGTCTCTTCCTTGTGAATATATGTGCCCTCATGGCTTCTGACCTTGAACTCTGTGACTATCCTGACTCATGGCTGGCCGTGAGAAGTGACTAAGCGTTAGACTTGCATTGCCGAAAATCAGACATGTCTTTGATATTTTCTGCCTACCTTTTAGTCCAAAGAAAGTTGGGCATGTGCAGAGCCCCATAAAATATCATAGCTGCATGTGTTACCTGCCTTACAGAACACTCATCTGTATGCAGTTGTAATACTAAGCAGCCAGCCCTCTCATAGATGATAGTGACTGTTCAGTACTTTGCACCTGTGAGATCGCCCTCATATAGCATTTTGGATTTTTTGTATACTGCTGTAAAGGTGGAGACAACAAGACTTGAGTCCCGAGTGTTTTATTGTGTGAATAAACCTCTTTGTTATAGATCCTGGAATGCCGAAGATGGCAATCATTAAATATGGGGTGTGTCTCAAGGTGGAGAAGACGATGTGATGCACCTCTGAAGACCCTTGTTATTTAATGTGAAGGAAATGTACTGTATTACATGTTTTATCCTCCTGGAGGCTGAAGTTCCTGATAGTCAGATGTCTCAGGCGGGGGTATGTCAGTAAGGTGATAGCTAGTGAGATCTCCCTTATACTGTTTCACAAGAGTGCAGCTACGGTACAGTGGTCTCAGAAAAATGCATTGACCCGTGTGACCATGTACCAGGAAGATGGAGTTACTCAATTTGTCCTGTTGTTCGTCTTTAACATTCACCACAAGTATTGTGCCGCCATCCAAAACCAATAAGAATGTGCCTCATAGGGCTTCATTTTTACAAACTTGTCTGGTTTCCTCATCGTGGGTTTAAAGGGTTCCGGCGCCTCACAAATTGTGGCAGAGCCGAACCTGAAGGTGCCTGCAACAGAATTACAACCATACTCAGCCAGCCAAGACCTCCATTTTCACATGGCGTGTCGGGGAGAGGAACGTGAATACCTCGCCCACGGCTACCACCCTACGCCACGTTATTCTGGTTCCTGTCATGTTAAGCCATTTTGATCCTATTTTTCTAGGCTTATTTGTATGTCTACAAAATGATGCTTAATGGGCGGAATTACACTTTGAAGCACATGAATAAAATGTAATTAATCTCATTCCGAAATGTGTTAAATCTATGGCTGTATTCCAGACTCTGTACATAAAGGTTATCATGTATGTTTCCCAATTCTAAATTTTTCCAATTTCACTGCAAGAATAACTATTTTCGCAGAAGCTTCTCATATGATTTATTGGCTATGCTCGAAAAATATAACCTAGAGGCTAAACTGTCAGATTGGAAAGAATGGTGTCGCTGCCTCGCTGTTAATGCCACCATGCAGAGAATGGAGCCAGAAGCGTGCATGTCCCTCAATGTGAAGCCAAAGATTATCCCATCCCATATATTCATTTCTTACACAGAGAAATGAGGGTCAACAGAGGACAGTGAGCAGAGCATGCCCCTGCTATTCATTTTAGCTGTCAGCTTCTTTTTCTTCTACTCTGATGCATATTCAGTACACATAAGACAATATAGCCAGAATTCATTTAATGCAATTCCTTTTTTTGAGAAATAAATTGCAAAAAAATTTTGTGTACAGTAATATTAGTCCTACTGTATATGAAAGGTGGAATCATTTGACCTCTTGGTGACATTCACTGTATACCACGGGAGCTGCCACCGAGGGGTGAATAGCACACTGAAAAGGCCAGGATCCGACATAACACCTATTTCAGTCATTAAATCCTTTAGAAGCCATAGTCACGTGATTATGGGGTTTTGATTGATTGCCATAGCAATCAGACGCCTAATGGATTTTTCCAGATCTGCCATCTTTACACTTGTGCTACCCTTCAATGCTTAATACACTGCAATAAAGAAAAAGAAACATAAAAAAAATGTTTTCCCAATGAATAATTATTTTTTTGTTATCTAAAAAAGATTATTGGTTGATGAACTAAAATTTATTTTTATCCTAAATGCCTTTTTAATGTCATCATAATCTATTCTCTTTTCTAAAATACGGTAATTATAAAGTCCCTATCATTCCTGTTTTATTCAAATCAAACAAGTCAGCATCAAGTGGCAGAGACTTTTCCTGCACACCAGGTATTCTTCTTACAATGCACACTGACAGTGCGCTCTCTTACTTCTGTTTAAAGCCGGCAAATGAGTGCACTGTCACTGTGCACATAGCACAGTGACAACAATCTACTGAGAAGCCATGGAAATTGACAACTGTCGCGTGTTCAGTAGAGCAGGGACTATAACTGCTCCTGAAACGAACCTTCACTAAGGACACTTCATTTTAGCGAGGGGCAGAGAATTCCTCTTTAGTGATGACTTGACTGACTATCCCAGCATGCACTGGGAGGGAATAGAAAAGGAATTGTAGGGACTTTTTCATTAAAGTATATTAGAAAGAGATTAGATTGTGATATTAAATGGATAGGCATGTACAATTAAAATACATTTTAGTTCCAGACCACCTATTTAATTTGACGGACCCTAATGTCTTTGGTCAAGAAAAGTTATAACATGTGCATCGGCATGTGAGACTTGAATTGGAAAAAGGTAAGTTGCGAATGGTACTTAGCCGATCAGTGGTCGTTTAACAGTCATCATTGACCAGTGGAAACAAACCCCTAGGCCTTATTCAGATGTCTGTAGTGAACATTTTCTATCACTATTTTTCATGGCTAAAACATGCACCCATTATTGGAAGAATCGTGTTGAGATATCCGAATTGGATCCAAGGCATGTATCAAAATCACCCACACAAGTCTATGAGTCTGCCAATGTCACCCACAAGAAATCCCTGTGCTGCCCATTTAAACAATGCCATGAGAAAGACCAGCTTTATAATTTACTTTTTTTGCATACAAGAAAATCACCAATGATGGTAAGAAATGAAAAACTGTCCACACTGATGAAAAACTGATCCAATGCACTGATGGAAATTGGACCATTTTTTTGCACATGAGAAAAATCACCGACGTCTCTGAGCAAATAGAGAATGTAAATTTTGCAATGTTGCTCATAAAGAAATGCCGGTGTTCCTTTGTGTATATTTGTGACATCAGTATGTGCTCCTTATTTTAATGGTGCATTTTTTATCTCTGCTCTAATATGCAACAGTATCATTCTGCATTTTTTTATACTATGACATCATAGTGTGCAATAACCAATAACTTTTTTCATTGCTCTTCTGTTAAAACTTTTTGTGCAGTACTATCACCTGTATGTTTTTCTTCAAGATAAAATGCACAGATTACAACATTTTTATTAGAAATTCCATGTAAGGTTGTAGACCCCCTTGCGGATTTTGTACTGGAGCCCAGTAACTTACAGTTGCGCTTCTGGTAATAGGTCTCATGGACATGGGTTGTCCTGTTAGAACAATTCATTTCAAGAGGTTACACCAAGATATCAACTTATTGCCTATCCACAGGATAGTTGGTAAATTGCTGATCGCCGGGAGTCCCCCCTATCATGCCGTCCCAATTCCCCCCATTTGAATGGCGTAGCATGCGTGCATTCATGCTTCAGCTCCATTTGATGGAAAATAGCCATTGGCACTGCACATGCTCAACCATCGCTCCATTCAAACATGGCACATGGGAGTGGGTCTCCCAGTAATTCGCAACTTATCCCAGTGGACACTGTAGTTGATGAGTTACATTCTTGGTAAACCCTCATTGAGTTTAACAGGGGTTGTCCAGTGCTTTTATATTTCTGGACTATCCTTAGAAGAGGTCATCAATATCAGATTGTTGGGGGGTGCCACACTTCTGCCAATCAATTACTTCTGGTGCCGGTGTAAATCAAGTGTGATCAGTTGTGGAGTGGAACATCATAGTTCGGTCAACTGTATAGTGGCTGCACTCCTTTTTATTCCGAACTTGCAGTACCCAGCCGCCACTATACAGTTGACGGCGCTGTACAGTTACACAACTGATCACTGCTGGCACTGGGAACCGTAGATCAGCAGCGGTGCAGGTGTCGTACCGCTGGCAATCTGATATTGATGGCCTATTCTAAGGATATGCCATCAACATAACAGTTCTTTAATAAGGAAGTGAATCCTTCTTAAATAAGAAAACTAATGGATTTTTTAAAAATTCTTCAGTTTCTCAATGGGATGATTTACAGACATATATTGTGCAACTGTCTTTCTTGTCTTTTTAAAGCACAATAAAAAAAAACATGCCGGCACTATAGGTCAGTGCAAGGGAGGTTAAATAGGTGCTAAGAGTGGTTCATGTAAATCTCCAGTTTAATGATACATATCAGCGCTATGTTGACGCCTCCATTGATTTCTGTCTTGCAAATAGTCCTAAAACACCCTAACTGTGCCTCGAAGTAGATTTTTCTTCGCAGCCTCTCTAAAACACTCTAATGGCAGGAAATTTTATGTATAGCACAACTTATTTCTGTACCGCAATCAAGCTGCTTCAATCAATTATGCTCCGAGCATCAGTTGCTGAGCAACCGGAGGAGCAATCGCAGAACTCGTTTCTGCCCTTTTCATGGTGCCAGCTCAGAAAAAAGTCAGAGAGAACAATAACCCTTTACAATGCAGAGAGAAATATTGATTTACCATTATCGTAATGTCACAGGTGCCGCCGAAAAGACATTAATTTCGTCGTACCGGGTAATATTCTTCAAAGTAACATTAATGGTCAGTGAGAATAATTAATATACAAACCATTAGTGGTATGATATGCACCAAAGGGTAAATGATAAAATATGAGAAAAATTGCCTGACAAATCAATAGTAATGAATAGCAACGACTATCGATTTATTTTGAAAGACATCAAAAAATAATGTGGGTCAGTAAAAATGCATATTCTAAACATCTTGCAATATAATAAATAAAAAAAATATACACCGTATATACTGAATATCATCTTCAAAACATTACGTCAAAGTACTACATATAATTCATGGAAAGTGCCAAGCCAGGGTAAGGAGACTTATAGGCCTTTCAATGCTTTTCTGGGAATTTAAAAATACAAATATCATCTTCAGCTGGAAATTTAGTGCCACCTATTGGATGTAACAATTCAAAAAGTCAATATCGAACATTTAGCGAGCCTTGCCATAGTGAGTTAGGATAAGAAGCAAAACCAGACACTCCATTTGCAGACACGTGTTTCAGGGTGGTTTTCCCTCATCAGTGCTAAGCAAGAGATCTGATTTGGCTAGGTGAGAGGCCTTTGATTGTAGGTCTAAGAAAGAATGCTTCTACTTATAGAAAGTGCTAAGCCAGGGTAAAGAGACTTACAGGCCATCCAATGGTGCTTTGGGAATTTTAAATGTGCAATGAACATCTTCACAGAGGAAGAGGACTTGAACTCTAGTGCCATCTATTAGAGGTACTAATTCTAAAAGTCAATACTGATCTTTTATAGAGGACCAGTTACTAAATATTTCATGTTGAACTGGACACAAAATGTAATATTGGATGCAGAGCAGAACAGTTTTTTTTATTTTTTATTCCACCTGTTAGTAAGCGAGTCACGCTTATGTCTGTTGTTCTCAAAGATTCCTTTGAAAACAAGAAACATAACTTTGACTTACCTCTGAACAGTTTCTGTGGGTGGGAGAGGCAGTACAAGAAAGGTGGCAGTGCTATATGAGGAGGAGAGCTTATAGAAGGGTTTGTAATTTGACACAGCTAAATTCAGCTGTGCTGTTTTTCCCCTCACAGGGACCTTATCTGAAAGGTGTGAGTAATCTGTGAGCTAATCTCCCAGCAATTTCTAATCATGCTAGAGGTGAGACCAGGAGATTAGCTCTATATTCATACATGTCACACATTGAGAAACCTTAGGTATGGTTTCTTTTTCTGCTGTGTTGCTGCCTGCTTATCATTGAAAAACTCATACAGAGAGAAGAAATACAATGCCCCCCCGTGCATTTGAACTGAACAAAAGTGTAAGGTAGCGCTGTCATTCAAGTAGGGGATACTCGCATGGCAGCCAAATAATCAGATCCGGCACAGATTTTCCATAAAACCATAACAGTCCATGTGGTTTATTCAGGCATCATAAACACACAGCAGCAACATAAAGTTCATATCCATAGCACAATGTTCATGACAGAGCTTCCCTCTGTTATCCCTGTGGTCACACAGGTTACGCAATGTCCAGTACTCAGGCTCTTCAGCCTCACAGTTATATCCCCTGTCAGGGATACCTCATGGCTGCTTCTCTATGCAGAAGTTCATTCCCTCTCCCTGGGAACTCTCAGGGACTTGCAGCCATTAAACACAGCGTCCACACGTGCTGTTAGGAAGGTAGCCACACGAGACCTTCCATATGGACCAATCGGGTCCCTGCATTCTCTCATGTGACCTACCCTTGCCACCTTATATGGATCCATAGCAACGCCCACCGGGTCACATGGCTATGACCTCATCACAGGTCCTTCACACTCACATAGTCTTTTACTGCCAGCATTTTCAGACACACCCCTCCGTGGATTTGTAGGTAGCTGGTTCCACCCATCTCTCCAGCTACCTGAAGACTTCCCTAAGATATTGACACGGAGCCTCAGCAGTATCACTGCTGATCAACACACACACAAGTCTTCATCTCAAGTCCACCCACCTTGAGATACATTACGATCATTCAGCATCCAACTCCTATCAGGACACTGGAAATGCTTATACGCCTGTCCTGGAACACCCACACAGTGCCCCCTAGGGGACACAGTGGTCACTACACCACATAAGTTACAATATTAGGTGCTAAATATTTTCATTAATAATCTCCGCAACTGAGAGGCAAAATAAAGATTACAATTAAAAAACTTTTATTCCACTCCGAAGCTGCTATTACATCATTTGTCTAGTTTAACATGAAAAACTTGGGGAAAGGTGATATGTAACGAACCTTGCTATATGATTTAGGTTATTGGCATATTTAAATCACAAGAAGAGCAATGCATAGAGGCTATAAGTCTCCTTACATCGGCTTGGCATTCTCCATAAGGAGAGCTCTTCAGCTTTAGATGTTCCTCGTGTCAGAGGCTTCTCATTCCAGCCACAAAAGACCTCCTGCTCTTCATTGATGAAGAACAAACACACTAAAACCTTGAATACACATAGCTTGGACTACAAGACCAATCCAGTGTCAGATTGGGGTTTATTCAACCCACAAGAGGAAATAATTTTTAGGGTTTACCATTCACTTTGTATAGAACATGTGCCCATCCATTTCTATCATAATGTTAGATATTATCAGTCGGCTCTTATTTTTTATTTTCATACGGAATGTGATAAATAGACAATCTGCAAGTCTTTTTTATTAATAATGATAATGATGTTATCCAACTTCTAAAATTTCTCTAAACTAGTGGCTGCTTACTAGTCCCTTCTGTACAGCTGTCTTTTTACTTTTTACTGACTAATGTCAGGTATAATAGGAGAGAGATTAAACAAAGCGAGATTGGACTTTGCATCTCGTCTTCTGTGTTTTCTATCTGTCAAACTGGATACAGCCATAACAGAGAAGAGATTTCGGTTCAGGACAGACAAATAATTGGACAATCAATATAAGGAGCAGATATGCTGTGAAGCGAGGAAAAAGAAGTTTGGCACCTATAGTACTGGTAGAATGCTAACGAGGAAGATATACATACTCCAAACACCATGAATGGTTAAAATATGAAAATTAAGTCAGTTTTTAGACAAATTAGCATGCTATGTGAACCAAAAGCAGTTTTAGTTTGCTGTGAGCATGAGGGCACCAAGACATTGATATTCTACTGGTTTAGAATGAAATGACAGGTACACTTTAAGAAAAAGATGACTGACCAATCAAGTCAGCTGGACAGCTGGACAATTGAATTTGAGGACTGTTTTTGCAAAAACATTTGCTCATATATCAGTGTAATGCTTAAATGGCAATTTCCATAAGTTTCTAACAGAATTGATAAATGTGATTATATAATATAATATGAAAAAAAGAAAAAGGAATGGATTCATGGCATTGTGCCTGGCAGCCTTTCAATAAAACCACACTGCTTTATGCTAATCTGTAAAGCATATAAAATACACACCAATGAATAAAATTAGCTACAAATAAAATATAATAATAATAAATGACCAATATTCAATGGTGTGTCAGGTTGAATGGAAAAACCATTCCAATATAGTGGACCAAAAGAAAGAAACCTTAGACATGAACTAAAATTGATATATCATAAAACCAGACAATATTGGGGAAGATAAAAATACCTTTATTATTATGGTAAGTAGTATTCTACATAAAGAAGTGCATGTGCACACAAGAAATAAATAACACAATAAAATCTTGCTCATTCACCTCTCACCAGGTACTTGTTACACTATATCATACCATTAGACCGCAGCACGTCCCTGTGTAGGGTTCATTCACTAGTAATACTTGATATATATATATTTTCTGCTTATATTGGCACTAGAGTTAAGCGAAACGGGTCGGTCAAATTCATAAGTCGCTGACTTTCGCTGAAGTCGGGTTTCATGAAATGAAACCCGACCATAGCGTGAGGTCGGCCACGAGGTCGGCGACCAGAGCGCCAAAGTCGCGTTTCAAATGATGCTTCCAGCGCCCTTTTTCAGGCAATTATGGAGGACGCACACTGTGGGCAACGCGATGACATGGGCAGCGGTCACCACCATCTTTGAGAAGGGCATTTCAGTGATTTGCTTGCTTTGTGTGGCGTCACAGGGGCTATAAAAGGGCGTGCACGCCGACCGCCATCTTACTTCTGCCGATATTAGCATTAGGGAGAGGTTGCTGCTGCTGATTCTGAATAAGGGAGAGCGTTAGGCAGGGAAGAAGAACAAAAAAACTGCTTCTGCTGTTAGCGATTTCCACTGTACAACACAACAGTTTGTGTGCAGTGACAGGGGAGGACATATTTTTGTGCATCAGCTCTGTTGGTTATTAGGCTGCCTTATAAGGCTCCCTGATAGCTGCATTGCTGTTTGCACAATGCTGTGCAAACTGCTTTTTTAAAAGCAAAAATACTTTTCTTCCTCTTTTCTGCACAGTTACCAAGCGTTCATTTTTCCACACTTTTGTGTGCAGCAGTCCTGCGCATTAGGCTGCCTGCGTCCATACTTGGACTGAGAGCATCATTGTCAGCCTCCTAAAATCTCTAGGGAGATTCAAATTCTCCACAATACTATATACACCTTGTACTTTGTCATGCACCAGCCAATTTCAGCCTGTTAAATTGAGGTGTAATCTATAATGGTCCTGAGATAATGGTTCACCTAAAATCTCTAGGGAGGTTCAAATTCTCCACAATACTATATACACCTTGTACTTTGTCATACACCAGCCAATTTCAGCCAGTTAAATTGAGGTGTAATTGTGGCACCCCTGAGGCTCAGTCGCCACAGAGGTACTGCACCTTCTCCTATTGTGTGGTGTCCCACCATTCAGGTAAGTTGGAGGCTCCTGACCACGCTCCAACACTCGCACCCCACACAATAGAGTAGTTCAGCAAAACCACATTGCAGCTCCTTGCTTAGAGAGAGGCAGAGCACCTTTGGTGGTTCCCTGCTTAGAACACTAGACGTGCTGGGAGGTGGGTGGAGTTTAGAATACATAAAAGAGAGGGACGGTTACAGGATTGAGGTTCAGTCAGACGGAGAGTCTGGGAGAGGGAGCCACTCGGGAGGAGTGGGGATCCCTGGAGGAGGGATGGAGGAAGGAGTGCTGCAGCTGCCTCAGTGATCTGAGCCAGCAGGCACGGGAAAGGAAAAAAGGAGAAAGACATTGAACCCAAGCCTGAGCTTCCATAGAAGGGAAAAGACAAGTACGGAATGTATGAGTAAAAGGGAACATAGAGGACATGGGTTAGAGGAAGAACCCTGCCTAGAAGTTCTAAGCGCAAGGCCGGAGCCCGGTCCCCGAGGTTGTATGAACACTAATGGTTCTGCAGCAGACACCGGTGTGTTATGAATGAGTCACCGAAGGAGGAAAAAACAAAAATACAAGCTAAGTCCAGAAAACCGGAGAGGTTGGTAGCTATCGGATTGCAGACCCCTGATCCTATCCACAACAACTAATAGTAGCCGTGGGGGGTTCCTACGATGCCCTAGACCCCTCGATCACAGCCGGAGAACTAAATAGGCCTAAAGAAAGAAAGGGGAAATCTAAACTGCCCCAGATCAGACCCCAAAGCAATAGGCAGCCCCCAACATATAATGACGGTGAAGCAAGATGAAAACACTAACACAGATAGAAAGATAGGTTGAGCAAACGATGGGGCCCAAGCTAACTAAAAAGGACAGGATAGAAAAGCTGCTGTCTGCAATCCGCAAAAAACCCTACCAAAAAATGTCCCAACCGTCTGATAGGAAAAACAGGCCCTGAAGTCGCTAGGACTTCAAAATAACTATATCAGCACTCAGGTAAATTCTGAAGACAGAGCAAAGAGACAAACTGATCAGAGACAAAAATGGAACTTAGCACACCCCCGACCGGGGATGGCTGAACTCCAAAAAACAAGGTAAACAAAACAAAACTAATAAGTTCAATAGCAGAGCAAAAACTTATCTTTGGGAAGCAGGAATCAGATTGGTCTCCAAGAATCCAGCAGAGAAATCACCAGCGACTCAGAAGGGCGTCGGCTGCCTTATATCCAGTCAGCAGTTCCTGTTACCCAGTCATCATCTACCAGATCAAGTGTTTGGTAATCAGCCTCACTACCTTCCTTCACCAGAAGAGGGAGTTCATCAGACATCGACGGTGAAGTGGAAAATGAACTCACAACCCCGGTGGAGTAGTGGGCTGTAAATGCACTTCTCCCATCTAAGACTTGAGGGCACACCAGCAACACGGATAGAGAGCCGGGACTCAGGAGAGAGAGTCCCCAAAGCAGGCTACAGCTGTCTGCCGTACAAGTAGAGATCTTGGGAACATCTGTCAGGGGAACTCCAGTGTAACACAGTACTAGGAGATCTTCACACTTAAAGGCGCTATAGAGGAGACGTTCAGAAAAGGCACATACGTTGGCAGAGTGTGGAAGGGAGCATTCCATCTTGCCTGGAGGTTGACTGAGTCCCTGACCCGGAGGACATGGCACAGAAGCGGGCACTGCAGACTGTGAGTAAAGCTTTGGAACTACATGCCCTGGTGTCCTCCATTCCTTCCTGCGTCCATCCGCCTGGCACTGCTACATCCCCTGCGCCAGACACTACACCATCTAAGTGTCCCTGTCATGAACTCATTTTCTGCTCCACCAGTTGAGAGTTCCCCTTCCGTTCTCCCTCTGGTGGAGACAAGAGGTAGTGCGGTTGGTTTAAGTGGTAGTGATCTGCCACCTGATGAGGAAGATAACGATTGGATCGCTGGAGTATCAGACTGGATATGACAGCCGACGCCCTATCCGGGTGCTGGTGATTCAGTCTGCTTCTCAGGTCCTGGACTTCAGCTCTCTTCCAGTCTTCTTAAGTTACGTTTGTTTTTTGCTAATGTTCACACTTGCGCTTGTTGGTCAATTCAGTTTTTTGTGTAATCAGCCTGCCCCTGCTGGGGCTATGCTGAAATTCCACTCCTATTAATCAGTATTTGCCAATCTACTTTTTGTCCGTTATTAGATTGGCCTCTTTTTTGCTCTATCTCAGAATATTTCAGAGTGCTGATAAAGGTTTAGAAGTCTAGTGACTTCAGGGTTAATTTTGCTATCAGTAGTGTTGGACAATATTTTTGTAGTTTTTTTTTTTTGCAGATTGCAGACAATGTCTTTCCTTTTCTGTCCTTTATAGTTAGCCAGGCCCCATCGTTTGCTCAGCCTATTTCCTGCCTTTGTTTGTATTTTCATCTTGTTTCACCGTCAATACTTGTGGGGGGCTGTCTTTCCTTTGTAGTCTGCACTGGGGCAGTTAGTTTTCCTCTTTTCCTGCTTTAGGCTTATGTATTTCTCCGGTTGTGACGAGGCGTCTAGGACCAACGTAGGAATGCTCCACGACTGCTGCTAGTTGTGCGGTTAAGATCAGGGATCTGCAATCTGTATAGTTACCAACTTCTCTGGTTTTCTGAGACTTAGCTTGTTGTCTTTTTTTCCTCCTCGGTTTCCCATTCATAACAGAATCACCAGCCCTACCGCAGATTCTAGGGTACTCAAAAGCAGGAAAAAATTGTTAGAGAAAGAAAAAGAAAAAAAAAAAAAAGAAAAACTGTCAGAATTTTTTTTTTTTTATTATGTATTTTTTCCTCTTTTTCGAGGGGGCCGTAGGAGGATTTTTTTCCTAATGGAGATTAAGCAACTGTCTGATCGTGTGGAGCAGCTTGCTGCTGAAGTACAGGGAATTTCCACCTACCTTATTCAGTCACATGCTGCTGAACCCAAGATTCCTACTCCTGATGTGTTATCTGGGGATCGGTCTAAATTTCAGAATTTTAAGAATAATTGAAAATTATTTCTTGCTTTGAAGCCTAACTCATCGGGGAGCTCTGTGCAGCAGGTTAAAATTGTCATCTTGCTGCGCGGCGATCCCCAAGATTGGGCTTTTTCTCTGACACCTGAAGATCCTATTCTGACTAATGTTGATGCATTTTTTCAGGCCTTGGGGTTGTTGTATGATGAGCCTAATGCCGTTGATCAAGCTGAGAGAACCCTGTTGGCATTAAACCAGGGTCAGGATCCTGCAGAGTTGTACTGTCAAAAATTCCAAAAGTGGGCGGTCCTTACTACATGGAATGATAGTGCATTGGCAGCTCTCTTTTGGAAAGGTTTGTCAGAGACTGTAAAAGATGTTATGGTGGAATTTACTGTTCCCTCTGGTCTGGATGGCTATATGTCATTAGCCATTCAAGTTGATTGGCGTTTACGTGAACGTAAGACTACACGGGAGGCGCTGCCACCTTTTGAACAAATGTCTGAACCTACGCAATGTGATGAGGTTTTGTCTAGGGCGCAACGTCGGGAGTTTAGAAGGCGTAATAAGCTGTGTTTTTTCTGTGGAGACGCCTCTCATACTATTTCTGTCTGCCCTAAACGAGAGAAACGTTTTGCACACACATTTGCTGTGGGCAGTATACATCCTAAGTTCCTTTTGGCAATTACTCTGATCTGCTCCTTGTCCACATTTTCCACTAAGTCTTTTGTGGATTCAGGAGCAGCTCTGAATCTGATGGATTTGGACTTTGCTAAACGTTGTGGTTTGCCCATGACGCCTCTGCAGATGCCCATTCCTTTGAGGGGTATTGATACCACTCCTTGGGCGGAGAATAAACCTCAGTTTCGGACCCAGGTGATAATGCGAGTTGCCCCAGACCACCAAGAAAATTGTAAATTTTTGGTGCTGCATAATTTGCATGATACTAGTGTTCTGGGGTTCCCCTGGTTGCAAACTTATAACCCAGTTTTGGATTGGAAATCTGTATCTGTGGTGAGTTGGGGTTGTCAGTGTGTTCTTAGGGACGCTCCTGTTTTTTCCACCTCTCCTCAGTCTCATGATATTCCTGATTATCTGGCTGATTTCTCTGATGTTTTTAGTGAGAGTAAGTCTGCATCTTTGCCTCCTCATAGGAGTTATGACTGTGCAATCGAGTTGATGCCTGGGTGTAAACTTCCCAAGGGTCGGCTTTTCAACTTATCTATACCCGAACACGATGCTATGCGATCCTATGTTAAGGAGTCATTGGAGAAGGGTCATATTAGACCATCCTCGTCACCGTTAGGCACTGGCTTTTTTTGTGGCCAAGAAAGATGGTTCATTAAGACCGTGTATTGATTATCGTTCCCTTAACAAGATGACGGTTAAATATCAGTACCCGTTACCTCTGATGTATGATTTATTCTCCAGAGTTAAGAGTGCCTGCTGGTTTACTAAGCTTGACCTCAGGGGGGCATATAATCTTATTCGCATCAAGCACGGGGATGAATGGAAGACGGCGTTTAATACTCCAGGGGGACATTTTGAGTACCTGGTGATGTCTTTTGGGCTCTCTAATGCCCCTTCTGTCTTCCAATGCTTTATGAATGATATTTTCCGAGACTTTGTGGATAAGTTTTTGATCATCTATCTGGATGATATTTTGATCTTTCTAGTGATTGGGATTCCCATGTGGAACATGTCCGACTGTGTTCCGGATTTTGAGGGAGAATTCCCTGTTTGTTAAGGGATCGAAGTGCCTCTTTGGTGTACAGAGGATTTCATTTTTGGGATTTATCTTGTCTCCATCGACTATTGAAATGGACCCGGCCAAGGTACAGGCTATTTATGATTGGGTTTAGCCTACTTCTTTGAAGGCTCTCCAGAAGTTTTGGGATTTTTCTAATTTCTATCGTAAATTTATAGGTAATTTTTCTAGTATTGTCAAACCACTGACTGATCTGACCAAGAAGGGAGCTGATGTGCTGAATTGGTCTCCTGAGGCTGTCTCAGCATTTCAGGAGCTTAAGCGGAGATTTACTTCAGCTCCAGTTTTACGGCAACCTGATGTCTCACTTCCATTTCAAGTGGAGGTGGATGCTTCTGAGATTGTTGCAGGAGCTGTGTTGTCCCAAAAAGACCCTGTGATTTCTAAGATGAATCCCTGTGCCTTCTTTTCTCGAAAGTTTTCCCCATCTGAACGCAACTATGACGTGGGGAATCAGGAATTGTTGGCCATGAAATGGGCATTTGAGGAGTGGAGACATTGGTTGGAGGAAGCTAGACATCAATTTGTGGTCCTCACTGATCACAAGAATCTGATTTATCTGGAGTCGGCCAAACGCTTGAATCCTAGACAGGCTAGATGGGCCTTGTTTTTCACGCGTTTTAATTTTGTGGCCTCTTTTCTTCCGGGCACTAAGAATGTTAAGGCAGACGCCCTTTCTAGGAGCTTCTTTGCTGATTCTCTTAATGTGATCGATCCTACTACTATCCTAGGTGAGGGGGTAGTTCTTTCTGCCATTTCGACCGATTTGAGACACGCCCTGGAGGGATTTCAGGAGGATAAACCTGAGCGTTGCCCTATGGGTAGATTGTATGTTCCTGACCAGTGGAGAAAGAGAATGATGTCTGAAGTCCATTGATCCGCATTGGCTGGTCATCCGGGTATTTTTGGTACCAGAGATTTGGTGAGTCGGTCGATTTGGTGGCTTACCTTATCTCGTGATGTCAGGAATTTTGTACAGTCCTGTGGGACTTGTTCTCGGTCTAAACCCTGTTCTCGTTCTAGTGGGTTGCTGATGCCCCTGCCGGTGCCCAAGAAGCCATGGACCCATATCGCAATGGATTTTATTTCTGATCTTCCTGTCTCTCAGAGAATGACTGTTATCTGGGTGATTTGTGATAGATTTTCGAAGATGGTCCATCTTGTACCATTCCCAAAGTTGCCATCTTCCGCTGAGTTGTGCCCTTGTTTTTACAACAGGTGGTTCGGTTACACGGGATTCCTGAGAACATTGTGTCCGATAGAGGGGTCCAGTTTGTTTCCAGATTCTGGAAAGCCTTTTGTTCCAATCTGGGAATTCAGTTATCCTTCTCCTCCGCGTTTCATCCCCAGACCAATGGGCAGACTGAGAGAACAAACCAGACCCTGGAGTCTTATTTAAGATGTTTTATATCTGCTGACCAAGATGATTGGGTCTCATTTTTGCCCTTGGCCGAATTTGCGCTGAACAATAGAGCTAGTTCTGCCACTCTGATGTCACCCTTTTTCTGTAATTTTGGGTTTCATCCTCGATTCTCTTCAGGGCAAGTGGAATCTTCGTCCTGCCCAGGTGTGGACACTCTGGTTGTGAGAATGCAGCAGATATGGGATCAAGTGGTGGATAAGTTGTCACTCTCTCAGGAAAAGACCGTTTTTCCAACTGGCGTAGGACCATTGGTCCCCGGTTTAAAGTGGGTGATATGGTTCGGCTGTCATTTAAGAATATTCCTATGAAGGTTGCATCTCCAAAATTTAAGCCAAGATTTATTGGACTTTATAAGATTTTGGAGATTCTTAATCCTGTTTCTTTTTGATTGGCTCTTCCAGTTACGTTCAAAATCCATAACGTATTTCACAAGTCACTGTTGAAGAGGTTTGCTGAGCCAGTAGTTCCTGTGGCGGCACCTCCTGATCCTGTACTGGTTAAAGGCAATGTGGAATTTGAGGTAGAGAAAATATTGGATTCTCATTTGGTTAGACGGAGACTCCAGTGTTTGGTCAAATGGAAGGGTTATGGCCAGGAGGATAATTCTTGGGTCTCTGCCTCTGATATTCATGCCAATAAATTAGTTTGTGCTTTTCACCGGGCCCATCCTGATCGGCCTGGAGGCATGGATGAGGGTTCGGTGACCCCTACTCAAGGGGGGGTACTGTCATGAACTCATTTTCTGCTCCACCAGTTGAGAGTTCCCCTTCCGTTCTCCCTCTGGTGGTGACAGGAGGTAGTGCGGTTGGTTTAAGTGGTAGTGATCTGCCACCTGATGAGGAAGATAACGATTGGATCTCTGGAGTATCAGACTGGATATAAGACAGCCGACACCCTATCCGGGTGCTGGTGATTCAGTCTGCTTCTCAGGTCCTGAACCTCAGCTCTCTTCCAGTCTTCTCAAGTTAAGTTTGTTTTTTGCTAATGTTCACACTTGCGCTTGTTGGTCAATTCAGTTTTTTGTGTAATCAGCCTGCCCCTGCTGGGGCTATGCTGAAATTCCACTCCTATTAATCAGTATTTGCCAATCTGCTTTTTGTCCCTTATTAGATTGGCCTCTTTTTTGCTCTGTCTCAGAATATTTCAAAGTGCTGATATAGGTTTAGAAGTCTAGTGACTTCAGGGTTAATTTTGCTATCAGTAGTGTTGGACAATATTTTTGTAGGTTTTTTTGGCAGATTGCAGACAGTGTCTTTCCTTTTCTGTCCTTTTTAGTTAGCCGGGCCCCATCGTTTGCTCAGCCAATTTTCCTGCCTTTGTTTGTATTTTCATCTTGTTTCACCGTCAATACATGTGGGGGGTTGTCTTTCCTTTGGGGGTCTGCTCTGGGGCAGTTAGTTTTCCTCTTTTCCTGCTTTAGGCTTATGTAGTTCTCCGGTTGTGATGAGGCATCTAGGACCAAGGTAGGAACGCTCCACAACTGCTGCTAGCTGTGCGGTTAAGATCAGGGATCTGCAATCTGCATAGTTACCAACTTCTCTGGTTTTCTGAGACTTAGCTTGTTGTCTTTTTTTCCTCCTTGGTTTCTCATTCATAACATGTCCCCATATCTACAATGCCCTGGGACAACAGCCCTGCCTGTGGAGGGCTATAACATCATTGCTACACACACCATCTGTCCCGGAGGATCTGTCTGCAGCATCAGCTTAACACCTCCCTTGCTGAACACCACAGGTGGCGTCACAAACTATTCATCTAACTACATTCACATCTTCCTATTACATGGGTGCCCAGGGCCACGTCCGGGTCACCAGCGCTGTGACACATCCCACTGATACCGGCCCGGTGCCGAGTACCCCACGGCCCTGGGAGGGCGACCCATAATCTATAGTGGGCCTGAGATAATAGTTCAGCCTCCTAAAATCTCTAGGGAGATTCAAATTCTCCTCAATACTATGTATACACCTTGTACTTTGTCATACACCAGCCAATTTCAGCCTGTTAAATTGAGGTGTAATCTATAGTGGGCCTGAGATAATAATTCAGCCTCCTAAAATCTCTAGGGAGATTCAAATTCTCCACAATACTATATACACCTTGCACTTTGTCATACACCAGCCAATTTCACCCTGTTAAATTGAGATGTAATCTATAGTGGGCCTGAGATAATAGTTCAGCCTCCTGAAATCTCTAGGGAGCTTCCAATTCTCCCCAATACTATATACACCTTGTACCTTGTTTTACAGTACCATATAGCTGGTGGTATTTTGGGTACATTTTTCCAAAAATGAGGAAGTATGGTGGAAGAGGCCGTGGAAGTGGGCGGGGGATGCCAGCTGGTACTGATGGTGGTGTGGGTGGTGGTGCATCTGCTGGTAGTGGCAAAAGCACAATAGCACCTATGGCAGGAGGTGTTGAGCCTGCGTCATCGTCTGGCTCCACAAGGCCTCGAAGGCTCCCTTTTCTGGGAGTAGGTAAACCACTTTTAAAGCCGGAGCTTCAGGAACAAGTTTTGGCTTACATTGTTGACACAGCCTCCAGCTCTATCGCCTCCTCTTCTGAAGTTTCAAAAAATAAAAGCAATGAGTCGTCAGTGGAGACTCCTGGTCAGGAACAACACCTTTCCTTGTGTCCTTCACCCCTACCAAAAGTGAAGCATGCGGCAGGCCACACTACAGATTACTCCATGGATCTCTTTTCACATACCATGCCTGGGTTATCAAGTCAAATCGTGAATTCCCCAGTCCAAGATGAATCTGACATGGAGTGCACTGATGCACAGCCATTGCTAGATTTTTCTGCTGGTACATTCACTCAGAGCACTACATTATCCTCGCAGTGTACTGAGCCAGAATCTGACCCTGATGAAACTCAGGTGCCCCTTCCCGCATACTATACCACCTTACACGGTGACACAGAGGAAGGTGCACATGAAATTGAAGAGGAGGTGATGATGACCCAGTTGTTGACCCAGATAGGCATCCATTTGGGGAAGAGGGAAAAATCTGAGAAATTTGAATACCAGTTACATGCTTAGACATTTAACCACCATGCACTTGCAAGCGTGGACGGACTACCAAACCTCAAGTACCACATATGCACCTGCTCCGATTGAAGGTAGTCAGCAACGCTACATAGCTTCCCCCACTGTAAGCCCACCGGTTAGCACACCACCAGCAGCAAATGTTGAGGTGTCGTGGCATGGCCAAAGCAGTCAGAGAATCACAATGTTATTGCAACAAAAGACTGCATCTAGGCCATCAGCAAGACCACCAACACCATCACCAACCCTCTCTCAGTCCGCCATGTCCACCGCTAGTTCGACCATATGCAGCTCTCCAGTCCAGCTCACCCTACCAGAGACTCTCAGTAGGACAAGAAAGTACTCATCCTCTCATCCGCGTACACAGTGTTTGAACGCCCACATTGCCAAACTAATCTCATTAGAGATGATGCCCGACCGGTTGGTTGAAAGCGAATCTTTCCGCGAGCTCATGGCCTACGCAGTACCATGCTATGACCTACCCAGTCGGCACTTCTTTTCTCGAAAAGCCATCCCAGCCCTCCACCTGCATGTGAAAGACCGCATTGTCCATGCACTCAAGCAATCAGTGAGTGGAAAGGTGCACCTCAAAACAGATGCATGGTCCAGTAGGCATGGCCAGGGCCGTTATGAGTCCATCACTGCGCACTGGGTTAATGTGGTGGATGCAGGGTCCACAGGGGACAGCGGCAGTGGGACAGTGCTGCCTAGCGCACGGTATAGAAAACAGATGGCTGTAGGCGTTCGACCCGCCTCCTCTTCCTCCATAAGCGAAAGCTCATCCACAGAGCGCAGTCGCACGAGCACTCCATCCGCAGCTGCCAGTGTTGCACACGAGGAGTCCCACTATCGAACAGCTAGTGGTAAGCGTCAGCAGGCTGTGTTGAAGATAATGTGTTTGGGCGACAACAGACACACCGCGGAGGTACTGGCCGACTACTTGCAGCGACAAACTGAGTCATGGCTGGGCAGTCTACATCTTGAGGCAGGCAAGGTAGTTAGTGATAACGGCTGGAATTTTGTGGCAGCCATAGCCCTTTCAAAACTCAGACACATACCTTGCCTGGTTCACACCTTGAACCTGGTGGTGCAGTGCTTCCTCAATAATTATCCGGAGTTAACAGCCCTGCTCCATAAGGTGCGAAGACTGTGCTCGCACATCCGCCGGTCACCCGTACAATCCAGTCGTATGCAGAAGTGGCAGCGATTGCTCCACCTTCCCAAGCACCGCCTAATTATCGACGTTGCAACAAGGTGAAGCTCCACCCTGCACATGGTTCAGGGGCTGTGCGAACAGAGGCAGGCTGTAATGCATTTGTGGGAGGATACACGGGCAGGCACTTTGAGGGCAGACATGGAGTTGTCTGGTGTGCAGTGGTCGAAGTTGAAAGACCTCTGTAAAGTCCTTCAGTGTTTTGAGGAATGCACACGGCTGGTAAGTGCAGACGACACCATCATATGCATGAGCATCCCACTTATGTGTCTGCTCATGCAAACTTTGACGCACATTAAGGAGCAGACGTCTGCAGCCGAGGAGGAAGAGGAGGAGGGAAGCCTTGATGACAGTCAGCCATTGTCTACTCAGGGAACTATCCTGCACGAGGTGGAGGAAGAAGAGGAAGAGGAGGAGGAGGATGATGGGGATGATTATTTAGGGGAGGAGGATGCTTCTCAGGGGGCAAGAGAAAATGTTGGCGTGGCAAGGTCAGGTACAGGGTTTGTGCGTGACTGGAGGTATGTTGATTTGCCAGAAAGTGCTCCTCTACCCAGCACTCACAGTGCATCATTGACACCTTGGACATTGCCCCACATGTGTGATTATGCCTTGCAGAGCCTAAAAAGGGACCCCCGCATTGCCAAAATGATGAACGATGACGACTACTGGTTGGCCAGCATCCTGGATCCACGCTATAAAGGCAAATTCCAAAACATCATGCCACAGGAGAACCTAGAGCTAATATTGGCTAGCAAACAAGCAACTTTGGTATACCGTTTGCTTGAGGCATTCCCAGCACACAGCGGCGGTGATGGTTCTCCCACAAGCCGTAGAGGGCAACATGGAAGAGGTGTTCGTGGTGCACACAGCCGAAGTGGCGTTGGACACAGGGGTTTCATGACCATGTTGTGGACTGATTTTTCAAGTACCGCTTACACGACTGGTAAGACTGCATCGATCGAAAGTGACAGGAGAGAGCAGTTGTCAACTATTGTTACAAACTACTTTTCCTCCCATATCAATGTTCTCCCTCACAGGTCATTCCCCTTTGACTATTGGTCCAATAAACTGGACACCTGGCCTGAATTGACACAATATGCCTTACAGGAGCTCGCTTGCCCTGCTGCTAGTGTGCTATCCGAAAGAGTTTTCAGTGCTGCTGGATCAATCCTGACAGAAAAAAGGACCCGTCTGTTGACCCAAAATGATGATGATCTAACCTTCATTAAAATGAACCATGCATGGGTTTCAAATGATTTTTTCCCACCTTCCCCTGCTGACACGTAGGTTGCCAGAAAAATGGCTCGCTTTTGTCCTCCTCTTCCTCGGACTTTTCCTATTCCTCCATTTTCAGCTGCTGAATGTGCAACATCAACATATGCCATTTTTTCAACCTCCCTAACTGGGCTGCCTCCCCCCCCAGGGCCGGGGTCACCACCTGGCGCATGCACCCGTGCGAGTGCCATTGCCCTGGACAGGTGGGTGGGCCCACTCTTGGGCGATGGCACTGGCACAGGGTCCCTCATAGTACAATCAGGTGTCTCTGACGGTGGGGGTGCACACCTGCCGCAGACACACCGGCGTACCATGAGGGGCCCTGTGCCAGTACCGCGGCCCACGAGTGGGCCCCCCTGCTTGCTCAGGGCCCCAGCACTTGCAATACTTACCTATCCCTGCTCCACCGCTGTGTAGTCTGGGCTGTTAAATCCTTCACTGGGACTGCCAATACAAATTTTGGTGAAATAATAGATGACGGCTAAGACGTAGCTATGCCCTGTCCTGCTGGGCTCTATCTTCAGATGATCAATGGCTTCCATTTCTTATGGACGTCGACTCACAATGAGATGCAGTGGTGGTTTGTCATCAGCTTTCACGGTTTTCCTACTCACAGACGTGTGACATTCCTGCCCACATTTTAAAATGTGTCCTCTCATGCCAATCCAATAGAATCGCCTACGGCCTTTGGCTTCTGTGTTTTGCACTCCAACGTTACCAGAGAGATCATGATAGGCAGTGAGGACAATGTCTACATCTCTCCCTGTGATCACAATTTGATGGAGATGAGTAATGGTGATGGGATCCACGGTACTGCGATACAGCAACCCTTTCTTCACAAAGAACTATTTTCGCTGTCTCCACAGACAAAGTAATTGAGGGTCAGCATCGCCTCTGAGAATTCTCCCGGGAGTTTTTCCTGTGATTAGTAATTCCAAAATTTATGCAATTATTCGACTTTCCGTCTGTACTTGTATCCATCTCGCTTCCTCTTGCGGAGAGTCTGGACTGTCTTACTGAGACTGAAATATATACCCCTACAGTGTATACTGGTGTACGGTTCGAATACATTACCCTTTTTCTACTTTTTAGATTCTTGTCTAATCCATACAGAGGCTGTGAGTGTCATTGTCAGACTACGGAAATATACACAGAGATTTTTAATGCTTAAACTATGCTATATATACCTGGTATCCAGTGATACCGTACCCTTTCTCAACTTTCTACAATCTTGTCGAATCCATATTGGGCCTGAGACCGTCTGAGTCTGCCTCCTGATATATAGACATAGATTATTAATGTGTAAACTATGCTACATATATACCTGTTATCCGGTGATACTGTACCCTTTCTCAGCTTTCTACAATCTTGTTGAATCCATACTGGGCCTGAGACCGTCTGAGTCTGCCTCTTGATATATAGACATAGTTTTTAATGTGTAAACTATGCTACATATATACCGGTTATCCGATGATACTGTACCCTTTCTCAACTTTCTACAATCTTGTCAAATCCATACTGGGCCTGAGACCATCTGAGTCTGCCTCCTGATATATAGACATAGCTTTTTACTATGTAAACTATGCTACATATATACCTGTTATCCGGTGATACTGTACCCTTTCTCAACTTTCTACAATCTTGTCGAATCCATACTGGGCCTGAGACCGTCTGAGTCTGCCTCCTGATTAGAGATGAGCGGTGTTCGTGTCGACCTGTTCGCCAAGTTCAAATTAGAGCTGTTTTGGGCGGTATTCGAGCCGTTCATCGAACTCGAACACTTTGCTTAAAATTCGGCTGTTCGAGGTTCCGTTCGAGAACGGTTCCTTCACCAAAAGCATAACTTTATTTTCACATTAATAATGGTTTTCAATGTTAATAGACAGTTTCATGGCATAGTAGCGGTGTCTGGTAGCCAGCGGTGTAGTGCACCTGTCAAGGAGCTACACCGTGTGTGTTTCTAATAATTTTTTACCACATCTTGTCCAGAACATCCTTTTGGGCCTTGTAGCACTGTCTGCTACTCAGCAGAGGAGCCCACCCGTGAACCCAGCAATGCCGCCTTTTTATGAAAGAACCAGTTTTTGACTGCATTTAGCCCAGTTAATACTTTGGGCCTAGTACCTGTGTCTACTGCTCAGCAGAGGAGCCCACCCGTGAACCTAGCTAAGCCGCCTGTTTATGTAAGCACTAGTGTTGAGCATTCCGATACCGCAAGTATCGGGTATCGGACGATATTAGCTGTATCGGAATTCCGATACTTAGTTCCGATACTTTTTTCATATCGAATACCGGAATCGGAAGTTCCCATAATGCTAGGAGCCCGCTCGATTTGATTCAGCCAATGGGGATCCTCAGAAGTGTGGGCATATCCTGTTAGGCATGTAGGCATGTTAACTACTGGCATGGCTGTGATTGGCTGCTGAAATGATGTCATGATGCACTATAAAAAGCGCTGCAGCCGCCATTTCTGGTCACTCTGCTGTGAATTCAGTTAGGGACAGGCTGCTGTTGAAGACTGTGAGGGACAGTTAGAAATAGCGATTCCACAAAACATATAGTGCTTAACCCAGGCTACATAAACCACCACTGTAGCTTGCTTTTCCCTAGCAGCGCTGTTTTCACAGCTGCCTGCAAGGGCTGTGTGAGTGCAGACCCACGCTGTGCAGTGTGTCTTGCAGGCACGTCTGCTTGTAGGCCGGCCAGCGTGTGTCTCTGCCTCATACACATTTTTCTTTTATTGCTGCTTTTTTTTTCTCCTGTATAGTGTGCTTCCATACGTATCCATATACGTTGGTTGCAAACACTAAAGGAGTGGACAGCGGAGCCTTTCAGCAGCCTTTCAGTGCTATAGCCCATTTCTCTGCACTGTTTTTGGCTGTCTGATAGGTCTCTCTGTGTGTGAGTGCAGCTCACGTTGCAGTGTGTTCTACAGCCACCGCTAGCTGTAGTCCGCTCAGCGTGCGTCACTGCCTCATACATAGTCCTTTTTTTGCAGCTAATTTAGCCAGATTTTTGCTCCTATATTAGTGTGCTTCCAACCACATCCATTGTCATTGGTTGGTTGCAAACACTATATAGGATTAGATAGAGGAGCCTTTTTGCTGGCTTGTGCCCTTCAGGGCCAGCCAGGCTAGTATCACCCTATTTTTTGGAGCCTCATCAATTGCATTGTAGGTTAGCTTCCTGCATTGTAATCGCTCCAAAAAGTTTGTGATACTATAGCTTTCAAACTTTGGTCACATCCTTTCCTTTCCCCCCACCCAAAAAAAAGGAAATAAAGTTCACCAAACACTCCACTTTACAGTTGTCTAGGCCACATTAGATCATATTAAAGTGTAGTACACACACTCTTAGCCAAATTAGTGTTTCTTATACTGGTTAGCAGGTGTTCAGGAATAAGAACACTAAGCCCCCTTTTTTTACTTTTCTGCCTATCTTTATCAGTCTACCAAGATGAAGAAGGCAGGGAGTAAGGCACGTGGTCGTGGCCGTGGAGTTTCAGCAGGGAGAGGACGGGGGGATTCAGCAGGGAGAGGACGTGGGGATTCGGTATCTGCTGCGGCCACCAGTGACCCGGCATCCCCCACTTTTACCAGGCAACAGGCCTTCATGCGCAGCTTTGTAGGACCTCGCCGTACCCCACTGCTGCGTGACGAACAAATTGAAGCCGTTGTTGGATGGATGGCAGCTAACGCATCCACTTCAATGACTTCCGCATCCTCCCAAGTCCAGAGCACTGAAGAGCAACCATCTGTCTCTTCACCACCTGCCAAATTGCCCAGGCAGTCTGAGAGCCCTGGACAGGAGCCATCTCAATCTTTACTTCTGTTCTCAGAATCTGTTGGCTTGGAAAGAGGTGGCCAGCCAAGCAGCATTCTAGAGCGTGAAGAAGAGGGAGTATGCAGTGATGCGCAACTGCTTTGTCCCTCTGAATCTGAAGAGGCGGGTGGGCCAGTGCATATGGTCAGCACACCTCAGTATGCATCAGATGATGATGAGACTCAGTTGCCAATTTCTGGTGCGTACGGTGCTGGCGAGACAACCCAGGACCAGCCGGTGCTTGAAGAGGGGAGTGGAGATGATGAGGTCCTTGACCCATCATGGCGTCAGCCACAGGAAGGTGGTGGGAGCAGCTCTGAGGAAGAAATTCCCCGAACGGCCAAAAGAGGAGGGAGAGGGCGGGGGCAGACTTGGTTGCCTGTAGCCTCCACTTTGGCACCCGTGAGGAGCAATCCTCTTCCAAAACACAAAACCGGCGCTCCCAGGACTTGCAGTACGTGGTCTTTTTTTGACACAGTTGCAGATGACATTTGCTTTGTCAAATGCAAGCTGTGTCATCAGAAAGTGAAACGAGGGAAAAATGTGACCAACCTCAATACCACAAATATGTGGAAACATGTGCGTACCAAGCACGAGGTGGAGTTACACAGACACACTGAAGATGTAGGCCAACCTTCAGCAGCACCTACCACCTCTTCAGCTCGTGTTGGGGTCTCTTCCTCCAGCTCACACACAGCTGGTTCGGCTTCCTCACTGGAACGCCATGGAAGAACCACTGCCACTGTTGTCCAGAGACCCAGTGAAATTCCACCCACTGAACCACGTTCACAGTCATCAGCACACTCCCAGGCCACTCACCAGCAATCAGTAGCACAGGCATGGGAGAAAAAGCGGCCATACTCGGCAAACCATCCCCGAGCACTGGCTCTGAATGCCGGCATTGCCAAACTACTGGCCCTTGAGATGCTGTCATTCAGGCTGGTGGAGACTGACACCTTCCGGAACTTTATGTCATTGGCAGTTCCACAATACAATGTGCCCAGCCTCTTTTATTTCAGCAGGCAAGCTGTCCCTGCCCTGCAAAAGCATGTGGAGGGAAAAATTAAAAATGCACTACTAAATGCCGTCAGTAGCAAGGTCCACCTGACCACAGATGCGTGGACCAGTAGCCATGGACAGGGACAATACCTTTCCCTCACTGCCCATTGGGTCAATGTTGTGGAGCCGGGTACAGATCTGGAGAGTGGCTCTGTACGTATTCTGCCAACTCCAAGGATTGCAGGAATGCAGTCTGTACATATTGAGTCCTCCTCCTACTCTAGTTCCTCAGAATCAGCACTGCGTGAGCCTGTTAGGCCAGATATGAGCACAGGTGTGGCCAAACGTCAACAGGCCGTCCTTAAATTAATTTCTTTGGGGAATCGGAGCCACACAGCACAGGAGCTCTGGAATGCCATCAAGCAGGAGAGCGATGTGTGGTTTGTGCCAGCGAATCTCCAGCCAGGTTTGGTAGTGAGTGACAATGGCCGAAATCTAGTGGCAGCTCTGGGCCTAGGCAACCTCACTCACATCCCATGTCTGGCACACGTGCTCAATTTGGTCGTGCAGAGCTTTCTGAGGGACTATCCGGATCTTGATGCACTGCTGCACAAGGTTCGCCTAGAGTGTGCTCACTTGCGGCGTTCCAGCATGGCAAGATCGCGCATTGCATCTCTGCAACGCCGATTCCGCCTGCCAGAACATCGCATCATATGTGACCTCCCCACCAGGTGGAATTCAACGTTACATATGTTGGAGCGGTTGTGTGAGCAGCAGGCAGCAGTAATGGAGTACCAGCTGCATCAGGCGCAAACAAGTCGCACTGTGCGCCAGACACACTTCACCACCACTGAGTGGGCCACTATGAGGGACATCTGCCAAGTTTTGCGTGCCTTCGATGACTCCACGCGGATGGCCAGTGCAGATGATGCACTAATCAGCATGACTGTCCCCCTCATCTGTCTGCTTCAAAAAACCTTACAAGCACTAAGTGAGGAGGTTTTTGAAGAGGTCGAGGATGAGTAGTCAGAAATGCCATCTGCTTCTGGCAAGTCTGCGCAACGTGCTTCCACACAAAGGCCCAGGCAGGGGACACTTAGTGAGGAGGATGACGAGGAGTCAATGGAGGAGGAGGAACACATCTCTCCAGAGGAGGGAGGTACACAAGGCTCTAGTAGTCAGTGTGTACAGCGAGGGTGGGGTGATGCTGAGCAGGCAGAGATGCTGCCTCAAGCTGAGGACAGCATTTCCGGTCCAGTTGGCAGTCTGCAGCACATGGTTGATTTCATGCTGTAGTGCTTGTTAAATGACCGCCGCATCGCCAACATTCTCCACACGGCTGATTATTGGGTGTACACCCTCCTAGATCCTCGCTACCGGGACAACTTACAAAGCCTCATACCACAGTTGAACCGGGAGCGAAAAATGCGGGAGTACCAAGAAACACTTGTGCAGGCCATCATGTTCTCCATTCCCCCCACAAGTGTTGCTGGTAGTGCTTTTCAAACCAGCCATGTGGGTAGAGGCAGTGGAGGAAGCTCTGCACAAAGAGGTAGCAGAGGCAGTGCCGCAGGACAAGGCAAGGCCAGTATGGCCCAAATGTGGAAAAGTTTTGTGGGACCGCCACAAACGGCTACACCATCACAGACGGCTCCAGTCAGCAGGAGGCAACGTTTCCGTCAGATGGTGACAGACTACTTGTCGTGCCCTGTTAGTGTTCTCCCAGATGGCTCTTCCCCGTTCAAGTATTGGGTCTCTAAGCTGGATACATGGCCAGAGCTTAGCCAGTATGCATTGGAGGTGCTGGCTTGCCCTGCTGCCAGTGTATTATCGGAACGTGTCTTTAGTGCTGCAGGTGGTGTGGTAACAGACCGTCGCACGTGACTATCCGCCGATAATGTTGACCGGCTTACTTTTGTGAAAATGAACAAGGCCTGGATCTCACCTGAATTTGCCAGTCCAGGTCTCCTGTTGTGTTCATGTTTCTATGACCTGAACTTTATTTCCTGGGCTACAGCAACGCCCGTTGTTGCTCAGAAGTGCTGTCCGCACAGACAAAACACTCGCTCATGTGTAAGTGGGGTTCGGTAACGTCAGCTGATCCCCTGCTGTGTGTACGGCAAACTCTCCTGCTGCCTACAACTTCTGACTACCTCTGATTTAATATGTTCTCTGATTTGCCCTCTGTCTCCACTATGTTTTGAGTATTTCCTCCGGCCTACAACACCGCCTGTTTCTGCTGTCAAGTGCCGTCTGCACAATCCACACTTGTTCCTGTGGTACCTGGGTCCTGTAACATCTGCTCATCTCCAGAGTTGAGCACGGCAATGTCTCCTGCTTTGTCTACATTCCCACTACTTGTAGTGGAAATGTGGACAGAGCAGGAGACATTGCCTGACTCACCTCTAGGGAGAAGCTGCTGTTACAGAACCCCAGTAACACAGGAACAAGTGTGGGTTGTGCAGACGGCATTTCAGAGCAGCAACTGGCGTGGTTGGAAGCTAGAGGAAATACTCGAAACAGAGTGAAGACAGAGGCCTAATTGGAGTACGTTGACAGTTAGTAGTAGTCTAGAAACAATCGCAAACTGCCACCAAGTAGGCCTCGGCCTACTACCTGATTTTCCCTGGGCTCCGACACCGCCAGTTGGTGCGCAGAAGTGCTGTCCGCACAGACAAAACACTCGCTCATGTGTAAGTGGGGTTCGGTAACGTCAGCTGATCCCCTGCTGTGTGTATGGCAAAGTGTCCTGCTCCCTCCACAGTCAAACAACCTCAGATTTACACCTGGCTCCAAGTAGGCCTCGGCCTACTACCTCATTTTCCCTGGGCTCCGACAACGCCAGTTGGTGCTCGGAAGTGCTGTCCGCACAGACAAAACACTCGCTCATGTGTAAGTGGGGTTCGGTAACGTCAGCTGATCACCTGCTGTGTGTACGGCAAACTCTCCTGCTGCCTACAACTTCTGACTACCTCTGATTTAATATGTTCTCTGATTTGCCCTCTGTCTCCACTCTGTTTTGAGTATTTCCTCCGGCCTACAACACCGCCTGTTTCTGCTCTCAAGTGCCGTCTGCACAATCCACACTTGTTCCTGTGGTACCTGGGTCCTGTAACATCTGCTCATCTCCAGAGTTGAGCACGGCAATGTCTCCTGCTTTGTCTACATTCCCACTACTTATAGTGGAAATGTGGACAGAGCAGGAGACATTGCCTGACTCACCTCTAGGGAGAAGCTGCTGTTACAGAACCCCAGTAACACAGGAACAAGTGTGGGTTGTGCAGACGGCATTTCAGAGCAGCAACTGGCGTGGTTGGAAGCCAGAGGAAATACTCGAAACAGAGTGAAGACAGAGGCCTAATTGGAGTACGTTGACAGTTAGTAGAAGTCTAGAAACAATCGCAAACTGCCACCAAGTAGGCCTCGGCCTACTACCTGATTTTCCCTGGGCTCCGACACCGCCAGTTGGTGCTCAGAAGTGCTGTCCGCACAGACAAAACACTCGCTCATGTGAAAGTGGGGTTCGGTAACGTCAGCTGATCCCCTGCTGTGTGTATGGCAAAGTGTCCTGCTCCCTCCACAGTCAAACAACCTCAGATTTACACCTGGCTCCAAGTAGGTCTCGGCCTACTACCTCATTTTCCCTGGGCTCCGACAACGCCAGTTGGTGCTCGGAAATGCTGTCCGCACAGACAAAACACTCGCTCATGTGTAAGTGGGGTTCGGTAACGTCAGCTGATCCCCTGCTGTGTGTACGGCAAACTCTCCTGCTGCCTACAACTTCTGACTACCTCTGATTTAATATGTTCTCTGATTTGCCCTCTGTCTCCACTCTGTTTTGAGTATTTCCTCCGGCCTACAACACCGCCTGTTTCTGCTCTCAAGTGCCGTCTGCACAATCCACACTTGTTCCTGTGGTACCTGGGTCCTGTAATATCTGCTCATCTCCAGAGTTGAGCACGGCAATGTCTCCTGCTTTGTCTACATTCCCACTACTTGTAGTGGAAATGTGGACAGAGCAGGAGACATTGCCTGACTCACCTCTAGGGAGAAGCTGCTGTTACAGAACCCCAGTAACACAGGAACAAGTGTGGGTTGTGCAGACAGCATTTCAGAGCAGCAACTGGCGTGGTTAGAAGCCAGAGGAAATACTCGAAACAGAGTGAAGACAGAGGCCTAATTGGAGTACGTTGACAGTTAGTAGTAGTCTAGAAACAATCGCAAACTGCCACCAAGTAGGCCTCGGCCTACTACCTGATTTTCCCTGGGCTCCGACACCGCCAGCTGGTGCTCAGAAGTGCTGTCCGCACAGACAAAACACTCGCTCATGTGTAAGTGGGGTTCGGTAACGTCAGCTGATCCCCTGCTGTGTGTATGGCAAAGTGTCCTGCTCCCTCCACAGTCAAACAACCTCAGATTTACACCTGGCTCCAAGTAGGCCTCGGCCTACTACCTCATTTTCCCTGGGCTCCGACAACGCCAGTTGGTGCTCGGAAGTGCTGTCCGCACAGACAAAACACTCGCTCATGTGTAAGTGGGGTTCGGTAACGTCAGCTGATCCCCTGCTGTGTGTACGGCAAACTCTCCTGCTGCCTACAACTTCTGACTACCTCTGATTTAATATGTTCTCTGATTTGCCCTCTGTCTCCACTCTGTTTTGAGTATTTCCTCCGGCCTACAACACCGCCTGTTTCTGCTCTCAAGTGCCGTCTGCACAATCCACACTTGTTCCTGTGGTACCTGGGTCCTGTAACATCTGCTCATCTCCAATGTTGAGCACGGCAATGTCTCCTGCTTTGTCTACATTCCCACTACTTATAGTGGAAATGTGGACAGAGCAGGAGACATTGCCTGACTCACCTCTAGGGAGAAGCTGCTGTTACAGAACCCCAGTAACACAGGAACAAGTGTGGGTTGTGCAGACGGCATTTCAGAGCAGCAACTGGCGTGGTTGGAAGCCAGAGGAAATACTCGAAACAGAGTGAAGACAGAGGCCTAATTGGTGTACGTTGACAGTTAGTAGTAGTCTAGAAACAATCGCAAACTGCCACCAAGTAGGCCTCGGCCTACTACCTGATTTTCCCTGGGCTCCGACACCGCCAGTTGGTGCTCAGAAGTGCTGTCCACACAGAAAAACACACTCGTTCATGTGAAAGTGGGGTTTGGTAACGTCAGCTGATCCCCTGCTGTGTGTATGGCAAAGTGTCCTGCTCCCTCCACAGTCAAACAACCTCAGATTTACACCTGGCTCCAAGTAGGCCTCGGCCTACTACCTCATTTTCCCTGGGCTCCGACAACGCCAGTTGGTGCTCGGAAATGCTGTCCACACAGACAAAACACTCGCTCATGTGTAAGTGGGGTTCGGTAACGTCAGCTGATCCCCTGCTGTGTGTACGGCAAACTCTCCTGCTGCCTACAACTTCTGACTACCTCTGATTTAATATGTTCTCTGATTTGCCCTCTGTCTCCACTCTGTTTTGAGTATTTCCTCCGGCCTACAACACCGCCTGTTTCTGCTCTCAAGTGCCGTCTGCACAATCCACACTTGTTCCTGTGGTACCTGGGTCCTGTAACATCTGCTCATCTCCAGAGTTGAGCACGGCAATGTCTCCTGCTTTGTCTACATTCCCACTACTTGTAGTGGAAATGTGGACAGAGCAGGAGACATTGCCTGACTCACCTCTAGGGAGAAGCTGCTGTTACAGAACCCCAGTAACACAGGAACAAGTGTGGGTTGTGCAGACAGCATTTCAGAGCAGCAACTGGCGTGGTTGGAAGCCAGAGGAAATACTCGAAACAGAGTGAAGACAGAGGCCTAATTGGTGTATGTTGACAGTTAGTAGTAGTCTAGAAACAATCGCAAACTGCCACCAAGTAGGCCTCGGCCTACTACCTGATTTTCCCTGGGCTCCGACACCGCCAGTTGGTGCTCAGAAGTGCTGTCCACACAGAAAAACACACTCGTTCATGTGAAAGTGGGGTTTGGTAACGTCAGCTGATCCCCTGCTGTGTGTATGGCAAAGTGTCCTGCTCCCTCCACAGTCAAACAACCTCAGATTTACACCTGGCTCCAAGTAGGCCTCGGCCTACTACCTCATTTTCCCTGGGCTCCGACAACGCCAGTTGGTGCTCGGAAATGCTGTCCACACAGACAAAACACTCGCTCATGTGTAAGTGGGGTTCGGTAACGTCAGCTGATCCCCTGCTGTGTGTACGGCAAACTCTCCTGCTGCCTACAACTTCTGACTACCTCTGATTTAATATGTTCTCTGATTTGCCCTCTGTCTCCACTCTGTTTTGAGTATTTCCTCCGGCCTACAACACCGCCTGTTTCTGCTCTCAAGTGCCGTCTGCACAATCCACACTTGTTCCTGTGGTACCTGGGTCCTGTAACATCTGCTCATCTCCAGAGTTGAGCACGGCAATGTCTCCTGCTTTGTCTACATTCCCACTACTTGTAGTGGAAATGTGGACAGAGCAGGAGACATTGCCTGACTCACCTCTAGGGAGAAGCTGCTGTTACAGAACCCCAGTAACACAGGAACAAGTGTGGGTTGTGCAGACGGCATTTCAGAGCAGCAACTGGCGTGGTTGGAAGCCAGAGGAAATACTCGAAACAGAGTGAAGACAGAGGCCTAATTGGTGTATGTTGACAGTTAGTAGTAGTCTAGAAACAATCGCAAACTGCCACCAAGTAGGCCTCGGCCTACTACCTGATTTTCCCTGGGCTCCGACACCGCCAGTTGGTGCTCAGAAGTGCTGTCCACACAGAAAAACACACTCGTTCATGTGAAAGTGGGGTTTGGTAACGTCAGCTGATCCCCTGCTGTGTGTATGGCAAAGTGTCCTGCTCCCTCCACAGTCAAACAACCTCAGATTTACACCTGGCTCCAAGTAGGCCTCGGCCTACTACCTCATTTTCCCTGGGCTCCGACAATGCCAGTTGGTGCTCGGAAGTGATGTCCACACAGAAAAACACACTCGTTCATGTGAAAGTGGGGTTCGGTAACGTCAGCTGATCCCCTGCTGTGTGGCGGGCAAACTGCTGCTGCCTCCAAATTTTAGTTACTTCAGATTTAAACATTCTCTGATTTGGCCTCTGTCTCCACTCTGTCTCTAGTATTTCCCCTGACCTCCAACACCGCCTGTTCCTGCTCACAGTTGCCGTCCACGCATTCCACACGTGTTCCTGTGTTACTGGGGTTCTGTTACATCAGCAGATCCCCCAATGTGTGTCCGCCACTGTCTCCTGCTCTGTCCACCTTCCCACGGCAAGCAGTGGGAATGTGGACAGAGCAGGAGACAGTGGCAGACACACATCAGGGGATCTGCTGACATTACAGAATCCCAGTAACACAGGAACACGTGTGGATTGGGCAGACGGCTACTGTACGCTTAAACTGGCGATGTTGGTGGTCACGTGAAATCCTGGAAACAGAGTGGAGACAGATGCCTAATTGGAGCACGTTGACAGCCTGTTGTAGCCTACAAACAATCTAAAACTGCCACCAAGTAGGCCTCGGCCTGCACCCTGGTTCTCCCTGGGCTCCAACAACGCTAGTTGGTGGTCGGAAGTGCTGTCCACACAGAAAAAGACACTTGTTCATGTGAAAGTGGGGGTCAGTAATGTCAGCTGATCCCCTGCTGTGTGGAGGGCAAACTGCTGCTGCCTCCAAATTCAAACAACGTCTTATCTTAAACTGCCTCCAAGTAGGCCTCAGCCTACAAAATGACTATCCCTGGGCTCCAACATCGTCAGTTGTTGCTCGGAAGTGCCGTCCACACAGAAAAACACACTCGTTCATGTGAAAGTGGGGTTCGGTAACGTCGGCTGATCCCCTGCTGTGTGGAGGGCAAAGTGTCCTGCTCCCTCCAAAGTCAAAATACCTCAGCTTTACACCTGGCTCCTAGTAGGCCTCGGCCTGCACCATGATTGTCCCTGGGCTCCAACACCACCAGTTGGTGCTCGGAAGTGCTGTCCACACAGAAAAACACACGCGTTCATGTGAAAGTGGGGTTCGGTAACGTCGGCTGATCCCCTGCTGTGTGGAGGGCAAAGTGTCCTGCTCCCTCCAAAGTCAAAATACCTCAGCTTTACACCTGGCTCCTAGTAGGCCTCGGCCTGCACCATGATTGTCCCTGGGCTCCAACACCGCCAGTTGGTGCTCGGAAGTGCTGTCCACACAGAAAAACACACTCGTTCATGTGAAAGTGGGGTTCAGTATTTCAGCTGATCCCCTGCTGTGTGGAGGGCAAACTGCTGCTGCCTCCAAATTGTAATTACTTCAGATTTAAACATTCTCTGATTTGGCCTCTGTCTCCACTCTGTCTCTAGTATTTCCCCTGACCTCCAACACCGCCAGTTCCTGCTCACAGTTGCCGTCCACGCATTCCACACTTGTTCCTGTGTTCCTGGTGTTCTGTAACGTGAGCTGATCCCCCAATGTGTGTCCGGCACTGTCTCCTGCGCTGTCCACCTTCCCACTGCAAGTGGTGGGAATGTGGACAGAGCAGGAGACATTGGCAGACAAACATCAGGGGATATGCTGACATTACAGAACACCAGTAACACAGGAACACGTGTGGATTGGGCAGATGGCTACTGTATGCATAAACTGGCGGTGTTGGTAGTCACGTGAAATCCTGGAAACAGAGTGGAGACAGATGCCTAATTGGAGCACGTTGACAGTCTGTTGTAGCCTACAAACAATCTAAAACTACCACCAAGTAGGCCTCGGCCTGCACCCTGGTTCTCCCTGGGCTCCAACAACGCTAGTTGGTGCTCAGAAGTGCTGTCCACACAGAAAAACACACTCGTTCATGTGAAAGTGGGGGTCAGTAATGTCAGCTGATCCCCTGCTGTGTGGAGGGCAAAGTGTCCTGCTCCCTCCAAAGTCAAAATACCTCAGCTTTACACCTGCCTCCTAGTAGGCCTCGGCCTGCACCATGATTGTCCCTGCCTAATTGGAGCACGTTGACAGTCTGTTGTAGCCTACAAACAATCTAAAACTACCACCAAGTAGGCCTCGGCCTACACCATGATTGTCCCTGGGCTCCAACAACGCCAGTTGGTGCTCGGCAGTGTCTTTGGCACGGGGACTCCCTGTTGCCCAGCCTGGTTCCAGCACGCCTGCTGTTTCCGGGTAGTGTCAAGGTCACTATGCCACCAATCCGTTGTCCTGTCGTCTTGCGGCCGGGTTAGCCGACTCTACGGTGCCTGCAGTTTAGGTGACTCCTATGTGGGCTGCGGGAACTGGCACTGAAGGCTGGATCCGTAGTGCCAATGGGACATGGACCCCCTGTAGGACTGTGGGTTTCGGTAACTGCGGCCGGCTTGCGGCCTGGCTACTTTGCTTTCAATGGGTACCTTCTGCTACCCACCCGGGTTCCAGCACTGTCTGCTGGTTCTCGCCAGAGCCTTTGGCCTAGGTGCCTTCATCTCGGTATCCGAGGTCCAGCACCGTCAGCTGGTCCTTGGTAGTGCTTTCTAGCACAGGTACCTCCTGCCTAGTAACCGTGGTCCAGCACCGTCAGCTGTTCCTCGGTAGTGCCATTGGCTCTTGTAGCTTTTGCTACCCATCTGGGTTCCAGCACCGTCAGCGGGTTCTCGGCAGTGTCTTTGGCACGGGGACTCCCTGTTGCCCAGCCTGGTTCCAGCACGCCTGCTGTTTCCGGGTAGTGTCAAGGTCACTATGCCACCAATCCGTTGTCCTGTCGTCTTGCGGCCGGGTTAGCCGACTCTACGGTGCCTGCAGTTTAGGTGACTCCTATGTGGGCTGCGGGAACTGGCACTGAAGGCTGGATCCGTAGTGCCAATGGGACATGGACCCCCTGTAGGACTGTGGGTTTCGGTAACTGCGGCCGGCTTGCAGCCTGGCTACTTTGCTTTCAATGGGTACCTTCTGCTACCCACCCGGGTTCCAGCACTGTCTGCTGGTTCTCGCCAGAGCCTTTGGCCTAGGTACCTCCATCTCGGTATCCGAGGTCCAGCACCGTCAGCTGGTCCTTTGTAGTGCTTTCTAGCACAGGTACCTCCTGCCTAGTAACCGTGGTCCAGCACCGTCAGTTGGTCCTCGGTAGTGCCATTGGCTCTTGTTCCTTCTGCTTCCCATCCGGGTGCCAGCACTGTCTGCTGGTTCTCGCCACAGCCTTTGGCTTAGGTGCCTCCATCTCGGTATCCGAGGTCCAGCACCGTCAGCTGGTCCTTGGTAGTGCTTTTTAGCACAGGTACCTTCTGCTTAGTAACCGTGGTCCAGCACCGTCAGTTGGTCCTCGGTAGTGCCATTGGTTCTTGTTCCTTCTGCAACCCATCCGGGTGCCAGCACTGTCTGCTGGTTCTCGCCAGTTTCTCAGCCTTCTTGTACCTTCTGCTACATTTCCAAGATCAAGCTTTTTGAAATTGTCTTTGGTAATCCTTAATGATCTCCATGACGATGACCCTGATGATGACGACCCTGAAGACCACACCAAAGAAGACCAGAAATATGACCCTAAATAATAAGACCAAGAGGACAAAGAACATGAAGACAACCACCAAGATACAGAACAAAAGACAGAAGAACAAGAAGCAGAAGAAGCAAAAGCAGAACAGAAAGCAGAAGAACATTAAGCATAAGACAAAAAATCAGCATAGAAGAAATCAAAATTATAAGCAGAAGAAGACTAAGCAGTAAATGGGGGTGAGTCCGTTCCTCCTCGTGGTGCCCCTGGAAAATGCCTGCTGCTGCAGGCCAAACTGAACGAGGACAAATCCTGTTGTAAATCTTTTGTGACAGGCAGAACGTAAGGTGTAATCTTATAACTTTTATAGATAAGTACTACAGGAATGCCTGTCACCATAAGAAAATGAAGAAAAAGAAGAATAGGAAGAAGATGAAGAAATAGCATATGAAAATTAATAATAGCTGAATAAGAAGAATATGAAGAATGGAAAAAAAAATTAATGGGAAGAAGGTGAAGAAGAAGAAGATGAATAAGGTGAAGAAAAAGTTGATGAAAAAAATGCTACTGCTGCGGATCATGAAGGAGAAAGTGTGGGAGAAGTACAAAAGAAGGTGAAGAGCATGGAAGTTGCGAAACATACATATCTGACTAAATATAAAAAAGTTAACATAGTCAATATCTTTTTAACTCCGAACGTCTTGAAAAAAAAATTGGAATTAATGCTATGCCATGTGATTTGAATAAACCACTATGCTTTTAATGTCTCCTCCACCTCCCACAATACATTCTACATGATTCTTATTTGTTTTCAATTATGTAGAATTAGCCAACAAGGAAATAAAGGCCTTTTTTTAATTCTGATACCGGAAGTCCCATTGACTTGAATGGGACTTCCGGTATCGGAATCGGCGATACCCGATATTTTTTTCGTATCGGGCGATACCATCCGATACGATATTTTTGGGTATCGAACGGTATCGCTCAACACTAGTAAGCACTGTCTGCTACTCAGCAGAGTTGCCCACCCGTGAACCAAGCTATGCCGCCTGTTTATGTAAGAACTGCGTGCTACTCAGCAGAGGAGCCCAGCTGTTAAGCAAGCTACAGCACCTGTGGTTTGGACACTTAATTTTTTCACATTCTTTCTGGAAAGTCGGTTAGGCCTAATTCCGAAATTCCAGTTGACCTGCACTTACTGGGAAATCCTCGTTCGTGGGGAAGAATTTGGAATCCCAGATCCCCATCACTAACGGGGTTCAGCGGGTTATCCGCACCTGTAAGCGACACACGCTGGTCCTTTCAGTGTCGCGCGCATGCAGCCCCGGACATGTAAGGGTATGACAGACCTGTTATTGATCGATCTCGAGTGCCAGAGCCTCGCGTGTCCCTCTAGTAAGCTGGATGCCGACTGCGGGGGCATGCCGGAGTCTCATTCGTTAAAGGAATTAAGCTGACAAATCACTAGCACAACTAAAAATGGCCATGCACCAACACCCACAGAATTGACAAAGCTTGCAATCTGTCCATCTTTTCCGTGGCTGGCATGATTGAGGTTGCCCGTGTGGAGTCCAATTAAGCCGCAGGCTCCACTCCTGGTGGTGCCCTTCTGGACATTCTTTTAAGGTTCAGCTTTGCAACCATACTGCCCCCGGAAACCAAACACTTTGCCTTCATGGACGCTGTTCGGAGGGTCGTGGGAATAACGCCACCCGATCGGCAGTTGGCATAATTTATGGTGGGAAGTCCGACGGTATATGATCATCTTCGACTTTAGAATTTTAGATTTTTTTTTATTTTAGATTTTTAGTCCAGCCTTTCTTGACTTTATATGGGCATGACATGCCTATATCTGTGTCTCCTCCTCCTCCTTTTACTCCTCCACCTCTTTTCTATATGTAGTTGCCCTTTTCCATATGTTATTTTTGTCTTCTGAGCATCTTGTCTGCTTTGGGACACCTTTTAAGGTGTTTTGTATGTGTTTTCTATGTGTTTGTATGTGTTTGTGTTTGCCTGCCATTGTTTTCAATGGGGCTCGACGGTGTTCGTCAAACGTTCGATGAACATTCGATGAACTTGCCTCCTGTTCGACGAACCGAAACGAACTCGAACACTAGCGGGGTGGCTCAACACTACTCCTGATATATAGACGTACATTTTTAATGTATAAACTATGCTATATATACCTGATATCTGGTGATACTGTACCCTTTCTGCCAGGAAGTCCTCCTCCACCCACCACTCTAAGTGTATCATTGACACCTGGAACATTGGCCCACATGTGTGATTATTTCTTGCAGATCTTCTTTTTATATTGTGGTGTGATCCATCCTGAGCGTGTGAGAGTCTGTGGGTTACTCTTGCAATTTATATTTATATTTAAAAATTACCCCAACACTGTATACAGCTCTACGCTTGTGATACATTACCCATTTACTGCTTTTTATAATCTGGTCTAATCCAAACTGACCAAGTGAGAGTCTGTTTCTGACTGTGGAAATAAATCCTGAGATTGACAATGACCCCTACACTGTGTACAGCTGATGAGAAGAGGCGAAAAAAAGGAGTAATGGATTCAAAAAATTATTATAAGAGTATAAATTTTATTTCATAGTAAATAGCAAAAATTACCATTAGCTGGATATTGACTTAAAAGGCCACTTAATATGGTGGTAATGGTGGTATCTAGAGTTGAGCGACTTTGGTCGGATCGGGTTTCATGAAACAAAATTTGTTTCAGATGAAACTCGTCCGACTAGGGCAAAAAAAGTCAGAGTTTTGTCCGAAACCCGGCCCCAATGCAAGTCAATGGGAAATAAAAGTAGGCATTGAGCAGACGAAACTCAGATTTTTTTTGCCCTAGTTGGACGAGTTTCATCTGAAACAAGTTTTGTTTCATGAAACCCGATCCGACCAAAGTCGCTCAACTCTAGTGGTTTCCGAAAGGAGCCACTCCTTGGCTGGGTCCTTCCCTGGAGGAAGATCTGGCTAGTCCCGTGTTTGAGACTCTTAAATGAGGCTCCATGGACTATATTTGCATATTCGTATTTCCCAGGGAGCAATGCACCTAGGATTTCACTTTGCCGGCTGCCACGGTGTTTTCTTTGACTGGTCTCCCTGAGGTCAGTGATTGTTTCGTAATATTGGTCTACTAGGCATTGCTCCCACCTAGCCAGAATCCTACTCCACACTGATGAGGGGCAACACCCCGAAACAGCTGTCTGTGGATGGATATTGGTATTTCCCTTGTCATATGTGTAAACTCGTAAAGAGCTGGATATTGACTTAAAGGGCCACTTAATATGGTGGTAATGGTGGTTTCTGAAAGGAGCCACTACTTGGCTGGGTCCTTCCCTGGAGGAAGATCTGGCTAGTCCCGTGTTTGAGACTCTTAAATGAAGCTCCACAGACTTTATTTGCATATTAGTTGGGAACAGAGCATTTACAGCTGCTCCTTATTCCTCCGGTTTCTGCTGCAGGACCTTCAGTGTCCCTACAAACTCGGAGACCGGAATCCGGACAATGCGCTCCAGCTAGGAGTGAGCCTTAACTCTGCTCATCCTCCAGTTCCTGTTCTCACATCCACACACTTCCCTTTCCCTTCACAGACTGCCCTAACTTCCTCCTCCTGACCACAGAGAGCAGCTCCTCAGCAGTCAGGTTCAGAGCTCTACCTGCTGGCCTGGAGTGGGAACTGTGTTGTGTGTTGGTTTAACTGCTAGAGAGATCCTTTGTTGCTCCCAAGCATGACATCACACTCCCTTGGAGGAAGGTAATGCCAGTGTGCCGACCGTACTCCTGGGGGTGCCACAAGTGCACTGATGCCCAGCCACTGCTAGATGATTCTGCTGGTACATTGACCCAGGCCACTACATTCCCCTCGCACTCTACACAGCCAGAATTTGACCCTGATGAAACTCAGGTTCCCCTTTCCACATACTATACCACCTTACACGGTGACAAAGAGGAAGATGCAGATGAAAGTGCAGGTTACTTGAGCAGGTGGGGGGGCATACTCATGGGCGACGGCACTGGCACAGGGCCCCTCATAGTACGCAAAAGTGTCTCTGCCGGTGGGAGGGCCTGCCGTCAGACACAACGCCGTACTATGAGGGGACCTGTGCCAGTGCCATCGCCAACGAGTGGGCCCCCCCTGCTTGCTCAGGATCACAGCACATGCAAAGTTGAAATACTTACCTCTCCCTGCTCCACCGCCATGACGTCTTCCGAGTTTCCTGACAGTGACATTCTGGTCAGAGAGCGCAATGACATCACGTCTGTACACCCTCTGCCTAAACAGTCCAAGTGCAGAGAGATGGAAGATGGGGACGACGAGGAGTCCAGACTAGTACAGGGATTCCCTAGCGAGGAGACTTATTTAATTGTTTTAGAGGTTGGGAGCAATTTTTGGGGAGCACTATACTCTGAAGAATGATATATGGGGCCCACCATACACTGGAGCATTCCAAAGGTTGACATCAGACACTGGAGCAGCATTTACAGGGCCCATTATACACTGGAGCATTAGAAATAGGGCCCATTATATGGAGCATTATTTGGGCCCATAAGACAGTGGAGCTTCATCCATGGGGACCATCATATACCGTAGCATTATGTGGAGCTCATCATATACTGTATCGAACATTAAATGGGACCAATGATTCTGTATGGAGAAATATATGGGCCTCATTACTCTGTATAGCGCACTATGCGGTGGCCATAATACTGTATGGAGTAATATACTGTCCATTTTTGGTGCTATTGGAGAATTTAAAATGGATATCAGTCATGTGATGTAAGAAGTGAAGTATTTTTCATTGTACTATACCGCTATTTCTCTGCCGTATCAGAGGATCATGAATTGTGGCATGTGTTAAAGGAGCCCATTGACACTCTTTGGCCCTGGGCCCACAAAAATCTGTAGCCAGCCCTACCCCCCACACACATCTTTAGCCAAATAACCCCCAGTTTTCAATGCTTAACTATTATTATAAAGTAAATTAAGGTTGACAAGCTTAAGTAATAAGAATTGATGTTTTGGGCATTAAAATGGGCACTCTAGGTGTGTTTCCTGTCCTCCACTCACTGCCGACTTTTCTTCCCCATTGACTTGCATTGGGTTTCATGCTTCAGTCGGTCTTCGAATTTTCAAGATAATCGGCTGATTTCGTTCGACCCGACTTTTGCAAAAGTCGGATTTCATGAAACCCGACTTGACCCGAAAAAATGCAAAGTCGCTCATCTCTAATTGGCACCATTACACTTTATGATAAAGTTTTCTTATTTATTTTTACTTTGTGTGATATAATATTATCCCTCTTTTTATATATATATATATATATATATATATATACACACTTGGGATATAACATGACTATTTAATCATTATATTCAAGCACTTTTTGTACTGGTTACCTTGTTTGATTATTTAGCAGAGTTTTAAGCCCCATTTGGTCTGTGTTGCTCTTTTCTTCTTAATACAATTGCTACTATATGTATTTTTATACACTGGTGAGGACATATATGGAAGATTTTATTGTGTTATTTATTTTTTGTGTGCACATGCACTTCTTTATGTAGAATACTACTTACCATAATAATAAAGGTATTTTTATCTTTCCCGATATTGTCTGGTTTTATGATATATCAATTTTAGTTCATGTCTAAGGTTTCTTTCTTTTGGTCCACTTTATGCTAATCTGTGTCTATCTATCTTAACAGATACAATTTATGTTACTGGGTTGGCAGCACGATGGCTTGCAGCGCTGAGGTTCCACCAAGGACAACATCTGCAAGGAGTTTGTATGTTCTCCCCGTGTTTGCATGGGTTTCCTCCAGGTACTCCGGTTTCCTCCCACATTCCAAAGACATACCGATAGGGAATTTAGATTGTGAGCCCCGTTGGGGACAGTGCTAATAATTGTCTGTAAAGCCCTGTGGAATTAATAGCGCTATATAAATGAGTAAAATAAATAAATCTTAATTGTATTCTGTTTTTTTCACCCATTGTTCTAATATGTTGTGAAAGATTGGTTCATTATAAATAAATCACTGAACATGAGTGTGTGAGCCACAAAGTAAAGTTAAAAAACGGGGTCACCAAATTCTGTGGCGCATAGTGGATGAAAGTTACCGCTGCTCTGCTGGATCTATAACTGCAGAATCCTAGAGCTCCTCTGCCATTAGCATCCGCATAAAAAATGAGGTTCTTGTCTTGGGTTTTCATGGCCAAACACATGCATGCAAGCCTTACATCACCAATAATATTGCCAGATGGAGTTGAGTAAAGCCTGCTGCCACTGGACTCTCAAAATTGTGTAAGGGTTAGGGTTTCTCCCTCTGCTCAGGAGGAATCCCGAGCCTTGCCTTCTGCGGTCTCCCATTCTTCCCTGACTGCAGAGGAAGCTGCTCAGCAGAGACGTTGATCCCGACGTCTTGCTCAGGCTAGCACTGTTGGTTTGGTTGCTGCTGCCACCCCTGGTCCAGCATCTATATATATTTTTTGCACTGTTTAATGATTACTATGACTGATTTGTATTAGCTGCTACTCTCCCACCTCTATATATTTATAATGCCAGGCCCGGTCTAACATACTTATTTGTCTGTCTCTCCCCTCTATTCATGAACTTTATCATTATGTATTTATGACATCATGTGATATTATATTTTATTTCACAAATAAAGTTTTGTATTTTTAGATTCAGGATGTACACTCTGTGTTTCTAACTATAAAAGCCTCGCATGGCGGAGCTAATCTCATACTTGAAGTAAAAGACTTAGACAGATGGGTTAGCCATCAAACGTAGTGCCTTTTAGTATAGGTTTAAAGCTTAGCTATGGTTTCTTTTATTTTATAATCAACAAATGCTTTGCCTCAATACAGATGTTTAACCACTAATAGCTGTGAAAATTCTATTTTGTAGCCATCAGGATTGAGCCCTCACTGAGAAACCATAAACTAGTGATGAATGGATCAATCTGCAAAGGATCAAGTTAAAGTCAAATTTCTTGAAATGCGTGGTTTCACATGAATTCAAGCATTTTGAGATAACGGTCTAATATCATTATGCATTGCCGCTTGGGCCTCCCCATGACGCCCTGCAACTGTGACATCTAGTGTATTATCATACCATGTATGGTGATGGTCAGTACCTCGGTCATCACAAGTGAGCAGTTCCCAGAGGAGCACATTTTCTACAACAGAGTCAGTTTCCATTTCCAGAGTCACTGGTTAAGTCTCTCTCCTGTAGAGTGTAGGCTCTTACAATCAGCGGAGTCCTCTCTCTCCTGTAGAGTGTAAAGTCTTAAGGTCAGTGGAGTTATCTCTCACTCTCCTGTAGAGTGCACCAAGGTTCTCTCTCCTGTACAGTGTAAGCTCTTATGGTCAGTGGCGTAGTCTCTCTCTCTTTTCCCCATGTGTATTTTTTGAGCAATTACAAGCTTTCCAGTATTGAGACTCATGCAAACTTTTTTTTGCCACAGATCGAATTTTGGAGAAAAATTTGACAAAGTCAACACATTCAAGTTTCAAAAGATCCGCTCATCTCTAGCTTTAAACATTATTATTGCCTGCCTCACAGTTCAGAACATTTTTAAAAGTTGACCCTGTAGTGTCTGTCACTGTGCCATCCTCATACTATATTGAGGAGTAAAAGGAGATGGACATTTCAAGTTTGTACAGTACTTTTTTCCAAACATAGTGTATTTTTTTGTAAAGAATACATTAAGAAACTGAAACACCTAATAAAGCTAATATTAAAAACTACGACAGTGTGGAGAGAAAACTTTTCTAACAGCAGTGTGGTCAATCAGAATCTCCTTTTTCTCATCAAAATATAAGCAAATGAAGATTTTGTGACTGTGACCATAGCAGCATTATACTCTACGGGCATACAATAGATTGATGACATGTATAAGATGTGTGGACTGGACTGTTGCATTCCTACCCATAAAGACACCAATCATGTTATAGTGTGTATAGTGTCCTGTGTCTTTTTGTATATTGTGTCATGTGATGTCTGCCTATATAATCTGTAGTGATGTAAAGCTACTGCATAATGTTAGTAGTGTAGAGTTTAGGATAGCATAGAGTTAGACATGCTCTTGTGTGAAAAAATGTTTGCCCCTTCCTGATTTACTTTTCATTTGCATGTTTGTCACACTTAAATTATTCATCTGTTCACAACCTCAAGCTGAAGCACACTTTGGTTAAGCAGCAGGAGCTAAAATAAACATGCAAATCCACCTCTGAGTGGCATAAGAAAAACAATATTAAGACTTTGGAGTTGCCTAGTCAAAGTCCTGACTTTAATCTGATTGAGATGCTGTGGCATGACCTTAAAAAGGCAGTTCATGCTCAGAAACTCTCCAATTTGCCTGAATTACAACAATTCTGTGTCGGAGAAGGGATTTCTATGTCTCCTCAGGTAAAGCTCAGGTGGAGCTTTTGCCTAGGTACCTAGGATTGGGAGAAATAAAGCGAGAGACACAGGTAGCTTGTCTATCAAATAAATCTCCTGTTTATTAAGGGAAGTAGGACGGGTTCTTATAGCCCAACATCAGAGGAAATGAACATATATGGGTAATTCCGTAACATTTCGTAATCGTAACAATTGGCAAAATGAAGAAGAGCTTGCACAATAATTGGCAAAAAAGATAAGTTATATAACCACTTGTCAGTCATATCCTGGGTCACAAAATAAATTTAATTAAATGTGGCAGGAACATGAGGGTGTTTTGGGCATTTCCTTAGTGTCAATTTAACAATTCACGGAACTATATCCTTTCAGTGCATTTGGCCAAGAAGATACTTGGCCTTGACATATTCAAATATAGAAAAGGGAATTTTGGAGCTGACCACTGGCCAAAAGTATTTAACCCCGTTGGCAGATGATAACAATTAAGATGGAGTCATGGGTTATAGACTTGTTTTTCTGATATTTTTCTTAATGTTAGAGAACAAAGATTAACCATTTCTTTGACAACTCCCCTCTTTTTATCATTCTGTCTACCCTACCTCTGATCTTAGCCTGCCTATTATCGAGGCCTGCAAGTTAACCCTACTTCACAAAATACACGGCTTGTCCTATGCATATCATGGGATACCAGCCCTGCTGCGTATCCATTCGGATTATACTTGTGATTCATGATATACAAAAACTTGGCACACACTTGTGGATTCTGATGCAGAAAAATGATTAATTTTAATAAAGTACAGTACATACAAATAGACGTTTCGGTCTATGACCTTCATCAGTGTACGTGAGACTGTACTGTGAGCTCAAAAATAACTGGGCATAAATCTAGAAATCCAATAAATGAGGAGGCACAAAAGGCCGTTTCTCGTTGCTTGTAAATAGTTAATGGACGCGGTATCCGCCGCAAGTCAATAGTGCGTCCATTAACTATTTACAAGCAACGAGAAACGGCCTTTTGTGCCTCCTCATTTATTGGATTTCTAGATTTATGCCCAGTTATTTTTGAGCTCACAGTACAGTCTCACGTACACTGATGAAGGTCATAGACCGAAACGTCTATTTGTATGTACTGTACTTTATTAAAATTAATCACTTTTCTGCATCAGAATCCACAAGTGTGTGCCAAGTTTTTGTATATCACAAGTCACGGATTGGGATCCTACTTGAGCACCACTAATACTACAGGGTTGTGCCAACGGTTTTGTTTAATTATACTTGTGATTCAGACCTCCTTTCCCTATTTCACTTCTACTGATATTTGCCCTATTCCAAAGGAGTATAGTTTTTATTAGGGGAGTAATATCTTAAGTGTAAATAGTAAGATATAGTGAGTAAATGCGTATTGTAGCGTATATATTAATATATTAGAATATGTATATATTATATTTTATTTGTTAGTATTAACCATTTAAAGTCCATAATGCATATAAATCTTCATGGTTGTAGTTCTTTGTAGAGTCTTTGTCTTTGCTCAGACCAGCGGTTTTCCACAATGCATACAATCAGCCAGGTCCACTGAAGTTTGCTTGCTGCAGAGTAGATATTCACAGTCAAGTCCAGTTATCAGGGTACTCATCACCTGGGTTTGCTTTATATCAGAGTCAGTATTGATTCTAGCTTTATGTTTACTTGGAAAAGAACTGAGAACTTTATAACCATAACTAATAACTTTATCATAACTGCAATGATCAATATCACAAAAACTGCTTGAATTAGGAAATGAATTACACCCGATATTCATCCACCTATTCCTTTAAATAAAGTCAAAGGATTTAACCATGCGATCCATTCAGGGAGGGGCAGGTCATCTAGTGAATTAATTTTCCGTATTCCTTCCTTTATCAGCCTAGCTTGTTCTATGTCATGAGTGACTCTCATCAGGCCGGACGGCTCTATATAGTGACAGCATGCGGGTCCCACTACCTGACAGAATCCCCCTTGAGATGCTGTGAGATAGTTGAGCACCATAGAGTGCTGGTTGGTTATGACAATGAGCTGTCTCATATAAGCAGATTCTACATTAATGGCATCAAATAAATACTCAGTCACATTATCAAAGATATCGCCCAATTCTTCTATTATTTGAGCATTTCTTAGAGTTCCGAACATAACTCCCAACGGACCAGTGAGGACCATCCCAAACATGAGTGGGCCAAAATTCCTCCATAACGTTTCAGACTCATGCCAGTTATCACAAATGATTGATTACAGTTGGAGCTGCAAAGGGTAGCCCAACCAGTTATTAAGTTTAGGGGGCAATCACTTTTTTTTTACACAGGGCGATGTAGGTTTGGATTTCCTTTTCACTTAATAATAATTAAGACCTTCATTTAAAAACTAAACTGCATTCTGTGTTTACTTGTGTTATATTTGTCTAATATTTAAATTTGTTGATCTGAAACATTTCAGTGTGACAAGCATGCAAAAGAAAAGGAAATCAGGAAGCGGGCAAACACTTTTTCACATAACTGTATAGATAGACAGGATTAGATAGTGACTGTAGTTAGATAGCGACCTTAGGGAAAGGATAGTGTTAAGTGCCTGTCACACTAAGCGATATCGCTAGCAATATCGCTATAACGTCACTGGTTTTTGTGATGTAGCAGCGATATCGCTATGTGTGATACCTCTGACCGCTCCCCCGCTGGTTATCGCTGATCGCGCGAGAACGTACTGGACCGTTTCTCGTCGTCAGCTTCCTGCTGGGGCTTCCTTCTGTGGAGACGAGCGACGCGTGGACGTGGGCGGGAGGACGTCAGGATCGCCTCGTCTGACAGGTAAGTAGCGACCCCCGACCCCTGCAATGTCGCTGGTGAGATCTGCCTGTGTGGCAGCTCACTAGCGACCACTTAGCGATGCACCAGCGATCCTGACTGCATCATATCGCTGGTCGGGATCGCTGGTGCATCGCTAAGTGTGACAGTACCTTTAGTGTTTGAGACTAGAGAGAGATTGTGCAGTTCGTTAATCCTTTTTCAACTTAACTTACATGGTGACATTACCAGCTAATTAACCCAGATTCTTAAAGGGGTTCAGTGGACTTATGATATTAATAACATATTAATATCAAATTGTTGGGGATCCAACAACTATCACCCTCACTAATCAGCTGCTCTCAGCTATGGCGGTTACCAAATGTAAACAGTGAATGGAGCTGAACAGCACAACACTTTCAATATATAGGGCCTTCTGCTGACAACTGCAGCTTAGCTCCTATGCCAAAAGCTGAACTTAACTTCTCAGCACTGACCACTAGATGACAAAAAATAGCATACTGGCACTGACTAAGTTCATAAATATCCCTTATTATGCTGAAAATGGCAGCAGTAGGATGATGCACTGGGCTGTAAAGTCCATTATGCATTGAATGATTGAAGGACCTGAGCTGTAATTCTCGGCACACAGTTCACCGGGCTCTGTGTTCACTGCTTAGTACTTTAGCCAGAGATAATATAAGCTTATGGATGCGGTCACCAGGTGTCCTACGGATAGGTCATCATCAACATAATTTTCTTGGACAACCTCTAACCTGAAAAGCGTATTGGAAGTCAATTATTCCAAATCAAAAGTGCAACACAGTAGAAAAACCTGGTTTTCAAGAACATGACCGTTATCATAGCAGTACTGTGCAGAACCCACCAGTTACTGAATAGGAGCCAAGTTTTATTTAAAATTAAGTAGTCCTATATAATTGGCAAGGACGTGCAAATTTGGCTCCAAATGTGGTGCCCAACAGCAAGAGATGGAACCAAACCATGAGTCTGCAGGGAATGCTTCTTCAGACCCGTGTTTACCTGTGATTCATGATATTTTCTTTATTTGTACTATATATTTGTCTGAATAAAATTACTCTTTTTGAATACATCTCTTCTAAGTGGTGTGTTTGGATACTTGGTATCCATTCTCTAGGCTGTATGTATTTCTAACACACCCTACTTTATGATTGTAATGGGAATGAATGTTTTTTTTACTTGAAGCTAGGACAATGTGAGTGTACAGTCAGACGAGCACTAAGGACACAAGGACAAAGCAAAAGTTTCTTTAGCCCGCAACGCGTTTCGACGGCAGTCCGTCTTCATCGGTGGCGGGTTTTTTTTAACTTGAAGGTCTCTATTTATATTTGATATGATTTTGGACCTTTTTATAGAACCTGAGCTGCAGTTTCCCGCAGTGGTCATTACAAAGTAAAAAGAGCAGTTCACTGTTTTTATTCGGCATCCAGTGCTTTTATCTGCTCATTGCTGGGGGTGTCAGTTGTCAGATCCTCACACCAATGATGGGATATTGATGACCTATCCTAGGAATCCTAGGAATATGTAATCAATACTACTTGCCCATGCTTAACACTTCTTTGTAGTCATCATAAAAGTAGTATAAGCATTTTAAGTATGAGGTTGAGTATTGAAGAAGCCTCTCATCAGTACACAGTATATATGATGTCTGTCAAGTAGAAGGAGGTTTATAGGACATGACTATTCCTCTAGAGGTCAACTTTTGCTTACAAGTGTGCGTCTGTGATTAGAATTTATGATCTAACAAAAATGAGATACATAACAAGATGTATGTTTGAGTAAACGACAACAGGCTTGATGGAGTGGTAGGGAAGATGCCATGAAGGTATGATTGTGATTATCCCAGACTGATTGGGAATTTGATAGATTTAGCTACATTGTCCTTTCCCTGAAATCTATTAATTTGGAGTAAATAGAAGTGCATCTTCCAACTGTTTGCTGCCATCTAATGACTAACAATGGGTAGTTCAACTGTATCGTGGAGCAATCAGTGTTAAACGCCATCAATTGCTAAGAATTTTGAAGCTTTTGATTTGCAGCTACAGTTAAGAAGTATCACTTATTACCAATGCGCCTTCTCCGAACTAGATTCAAATCAAAAGCTTCAAAATTCTTCGCACCTGATAGCTGATAACAGAGAAAAAAAATCATGCATTTATCTACAACCTTTCAAATGCCACAAGCCTTAAAGTGTATTTTAATTATTATACAAACATTTTGACTTAAAAAAAAATTAGAAAAAATAATAGGTCATGTCTTCATTACGGTAGCAACCCAAACTATACAGTTAAAATACTTGTGAATGGAGGATTAAGTAAATATAATACGTGAAAGCACAGTAGTGAAATTACCATTATGACTAGTGTTGAGCATTCCGATACCGCAAGTATCGGGTATCGGCCGATATTCGTGGTATCGGAATTCCGATACTGGGTTCCGATACTTTTTGCATATCGAATACCAGAATCGGAGTTCCCATAATGCTATGAGCCAGTTTGATTTGATTCAGCCAATGAGGAATCCTAAGAAGTGTGGGCACATCCTGTTAGACATGTAGGCATGTTAACTAATGGCATGGCTGTGATTGGCTGCTGAAATGATGTCATGATGCACTATAAAAGCCGCCGCCGCCGCCATTTAGGGTTCACTCCGTTGTGAATTCAGTTAGGGACAAGCTGCTGTTCAAGACTCTGAGGGACAGTTAGAGATAGCAATTTGCTATATAATATTGTGCTTTACCCAGGCTACATTATCAATCACTGTAGCTTTCTTTTGCCTTGCAGTGCTGTTCACAGATGTCTGCAAGGTCTGTGTGAGTTCAGCTCAAGCTGTAGTGTGTCCTACAGCCACCTCTGGTTGTAGGCCGCTCAGCGTGCGTCACTGCCTCATACATATTTATTTTTGTTTTATTGCTGCTCATTTTTCATTAATTCTCCTATTAGTGTGCATCCATCCGTATCCATCTACATTGGTTGCAAACACTATAGGAGTAGACAGCGGAGCCTTTCTGCAGCCTTTCAGTTCTAGTGCCCAGTTCTCAGCACTGTTCATGGCTGTCTGTGAGGTCTCAATGTGTGAGTGCAGCTCACTTTGTGGTGTGTTCTGCACCACCTCTGGTTGTAGTCCGCTCAGCGTGCGTCACTGCCTCATACATAGTCCTTTTTTTGTTTTATTGCAGCTCATTTTTCCTGATTTTTTTCTCCTGTTAGTGTGCTTCCATCCGTATCCATCTACATTGGTTGGTTGCAAACACTATACAGGAGTAGATAGAGGAGCCTTTTTTCTGGCTTGTGCCCTGTAGCCGCAGTCAGGTTAGTATTAGCCTATTTTTTGGAGCCTCATCTATTGCATTGTAGGTTACCTTCCTGCATTGTAATAGCTCCAAAAAGTTTGTGATACTATCGCTTTCACATCTTTGGTCACATCCTTTTTGTTTTTTTGAAAAAAAACGCGTAAATAAAGTTCACCAAACACTCAACTTGACAGTTGTGTAGGCCACATTAGCTCATATTAAAGTGTAGTCCACACACTTTATAAAATTAGTGTTTCTTATACCTGTTAGCAGCTGTTCAGGAATAAGCACACTAAGCCCCCTCTTTGCACTTTTCTGCCTATCTTTATCAGTCTACTAAGATGAAGAAGGCAGGGAGTAAGGCACGTGGTCGTGGTCGTGGGCGTGGAGTTTCAGCAGGGAGAGGACGTGGGGATTCTGTGCCTGCTGTGGGCACCAGTGAATCAGCATCCCCCAGTTTTACCAGGTAACAGTTCTTTATGCACAGGTTTGTAGGACCTCGCCGTACCCCACTGCTGTGTGACAAACAAGTTGAAGCCGTTGTCGGATGGATGGCTGCTAACACATCGACTTCAATTACTTCCACATCCTCTCAGGGCCAGAGCACTGAAGGGCAACCATCTGTCTCTTCACCACCTGCCAAATTTCCCAGCCAGTCAGAGAGCACTGGACAGGAGCCATCTCTACTTCTGTTCTTTGAATCTCTTGGCTTGGAAACAGGGGGCCAGCCAAGCAGCATTCTAGAATGTGAAGAGGGAGTATACAGTGATGCGCAACTGCTTTGTCCCTCTGAATCTGAAGAGGCGGGTGGGCCAGTACCTATGGTCAGCACACCTCAGTACGCATCAGATGATGAGACTCAGGTGCCACTTTCTGGTGCATACTGTGCTGGCAAGACTACCCAGGAGAAGCAGGTGTTTGATGAGGGGAGTGTAGATGATGAGGTCCTTGACCCATCATGGCGTGAGGAACAGGAAGGTGGTGGGAGCAGCTCTGAGGAAGAGATTCCCCGAACAGCCAAAACAAGAGGGAGAGGGAGGGGGCAGACTTGGTTGCCTGTAGCCTCCACTTCGGCACCCGTTAGGAGCATTCCTCTTCCAAAACCCAAAATGGGCGCTCCCAGGACTTGCAGTGCGTGGTCCATTTTTGGCACAGTTGCAGATGACATTTGCTTTGTCAATTGCAAGCTGTGTAATCACAAAGTCAAAAGAGGGAAAAGTGTCAGCAACCTGAATACCACAAATATGTGGAAACATGTGCGGACCAAGCACGTGGTGGAGTTACAAAGACACACTGAAGACGTAGGCCAACCTACAGCACCACCTACCACCTTTTCAGCTTGTGTTTTAGCCTCTTCCTCCAGCTCACACACAACTGGTTCGGCTTCCTCACAGGATCGCCATGGAAGAACCTCTGGCACTGTTGTCCAGAGACCCAGTGACATTCCACCCACAGCACCACGTTCCCTATCATCCTCACACTCCCAGGCCACTCTACAGCCATCGGTAGCACAGGCATGGGAGAAAAGGCAGCCATACTCGGCAAACCATCCCTGAGCACAGGCTCTGAATGCTGGCATTGCAAAACTACTGGCCCTTGAAATGCTCTCATTCAGGCTGGTGGAGACTGACACCTTCCGTAACTTCATGGCATTGGCAGTCCCATAATACACCGTGCCCAGCCCCTTTTATTTCAGCAGGCAAGCCGTCCCTGCCCTGCAAAAGCATGTGGAGGGAAAAATTAAACATGCGCTACTAAACGCCGTCAGTACCAAGGTCCACCTGACCACCGATGCGTGGACCAGTAACCATGGACAGGGACAATTCCTTTCCCTCACTGCCCTTTGGGTCAATGTTGTGAAGCTGGGTAAAGATCTTGAGAGTGGCGCTGTATGTGTTCTGCCAACTCCAAGGATTGCAGGAATCCAGTCTGTACACATTGACTCCTCCTCATACTCCAGTTCCTCTGAATCAGCGCCACAGGAGCCTATTACGACCGATATGAGCACAGCCGTGGCCAAACGTCAACAGGCCGTACTGAAATTAATTTCTTTTGGGAATCGAAGCACACAGCGCAGGAGCTCTGGAATGCCATCAAGCAGGAGAGGGACATGTGGTTTGTGCCAACGAATCTCCAGCCAGGCTTGGTAGTGTGTGACAATGGCCGAAATCTGGTGGCAGCTCTGGGCCTAGGCAACCTCACTCACATCCCATGTCTGGCACATGTGCTCAACTTGGTCATGCAGAGCTTTCTGAGGGACTATCCGGATCTCGATGCACTGCTGCACAAGGTCCGCATAGGGTGCGCTCACTTGCGGCGTTCCAGCATGACAAGATCGCGCATTGCAGCTCTGCAGCGCCGATTCCGCCTTTCGGAACATCGCATCATATGTGACCTACCCACCAGGTGGAATTCAACGTTACATATGTTGGAGCGGTTGTGTGAGCAGCAGGCAGCAGTAATGGAGTACCAGCTGCATCAGGCGCAAACAAGTCGCATTGTGCACCAGTCACACTTCAGCACCACTGAGTGGGCCTCTATGAAGGACATCTGCCACATTTGGCGTGCCTTCGATGATTCCACGCGGATGGCGAGTGCAGATGATGTACTAGTCAGTTATCTGCCTGTTTCAAAAAACACTGCAATCACTAAGGGAGGAAGTTTTGGAA